>NC_064572.1:81779665-82089352 GCF_937001465.1 Orcinus orca
GCAGGGTGGCACATGCAGGGTTTCATGAGTATTCTCGCTGGGTCTCTCTGCGAGGTGAAGGAATTGTTTTAAGGCCCTTGTAGAGGCTTTCTAGGGTATCTGTCTGCCTAACCCCTCTGCAAGAGAATTGCCCACCTGTGCCCTCACAAGATGGAACCAGTATGTGCATTTGCACTACCTTTACACAATTAGCAGGTGGCCAGGCTGCTGGGACATCGGGTGAATACCTGACTCAGAGGGCGCCTCTCTATTGCCCGGAAGCAGAAATGAGGGGCCGGGGGCCCTGAAAATGCAGAGAGCCTCCTGGCTGCTGGCTGTCACAAGGATGGTCATATTATTTGTCTCCAGGTTCCATGAATTTCTCTGCGTCCTAATAAAACTCTCTTTACTTAAACTCGTCTGGATGAGCTTTACTTCTAGCAATAGAAACATCCCTAAGAGCGTTCTGTTTTGCTACGTACAGTGTTCAAGATGTCAGGTGAGAGATCGCGGAGGTGAGGGAAGGGGGCATGGCAACAAGCGAGAAAGAATGGACGTTTCCTATTCATTCTCCTGGGTTTTGAACTGCGATACCTAAAGGGGAGACAGCATATTCTTAAGGCGGAACCTATTCTTCTCCAGAGACCAGCAGGAGGTCTCCTGGGGCAAGTCATCTTTAAAATGGATGCGAGAAAAACGGTCCAGTCAGCAAAGTTTGCCTGCCCCACTCAGAACTTTCACCTCTGTCCTTTGGGACCTACTTTTTGATCCCTTCCTCTCCCACCAAGGATAGTGGTTGAATAGTCTCTCAAAATTCACATCCACTGGAACCTCAGAATGGGACCTTATTTGCAAATAGGGTCTCTGCAGGTGCGCTCGGTTAAGATGAGGTCATACTGGATGAGGGTGGGCCCTAAATCCAATGACTCGTGTTGTTCAGAAGAGGAGAGGACATGCCGACACGTAGGAAAGAAGGCCATGTGACCGTGGAGTCAGATTGCAGAGATGCAACTGTAAGCCAGGGAATGAAGGGTTGCTGGCAGCCACCAGGAGCTGGGAAAGAGGCAAGGAACAGATTCTCCCCTGGAGCCTCCAGAAGGAGCAGACCCTGCCCACGCCTTGACTCCAGACTTCTGACCTTGTGAACTGGGAGAGAATAAATTGTTTTAACCACCCCAGTTTGTGGGAATTCGTTATGGCAGCTGTGGGAAACTAATAACAATTGGGAAAAGGGCTGAGGCCCTCCCTGGAATGTTGGCATTTTTAGGTGACGGTAGAGAAAATGGCCAAGTTTCACACCAAAGTAGGAATTGCTGATGTTGACTCTTCGTTTTGGGAAATAGTTTGGGAAAAGGATTTTGGAGTAAGTGTAATCAAAATACAAACAAGTGAGCCTGCCTGTTCTATTTACGTTATTTACACTTTTGACAGAAAGAAACCTGTTTGGTGAGCACCCACTTCTGCAGGCAGAGTAACAGGAGTTTTCACATTTCACTTAATTCTCACAACTGCCCTGGGAGGTAGGAATTATTGTGCCCATTTTACTGTTCAGGAAATGGGGGCTCAGAGAACGTGAACAATTGACTAAAGGGCACAGAGCTGAGAAGGGGCAGACCTAGGATTCTAATTCCAGACCTCCTCCAAAGCCCAAACCACTTCCAACAAGTCATTTTGTCCCTATGAAAAATCATTTCTTTTCAATTAGGGAGAAAGTGGCATATTCAGAGTGTAAGGCTGGAGTCCCAATGCTAAGGGCATTGCCACTCTGGAGGAGTAGGAAATCTGACCCGCTGTCAAAAGTCGTGGAGTCCTGGGAGAGGGGGATGGTAGCTCCTCTCAGGGAGGGGGTAGCTGGCAATGCAGCCCCCGGAGGAGGGCCTTGGGGGGGTGGGGGAGGCATGGAAATGATACCCTTCCTCCCTTGCCCATCTCTTTCCTCATGCCACGCTCTTCCATATAGCTCTCTAATTTGATCCTTATAACTTCCTCAAGTGATGTGATTAGCCCCACTGAACAAGTTGATGGGGAAACAGAGAGGTTGAGGGCTTTGTCCAAGGTTGCACAGCTAAGGACCCCAGCACAGGCCTCCTTCTCATGGGGTAAGGTACGCCACTGCAGGAGGGAAAGTCAAATGGTTCCTGTTTGCGAACCATCCTCTCTACTTCAACAGATGTCTGAGGATGAGAATAAATCAGTGAACAAGAGAAAATTCTGTTGTGTGGTGGCCATTGTTTTTGGCTACTCAGACTGTGTCCTCCTGGGGTCCCCTCCCCTCTCTCTACTGCCACGGGTATGTGGCTGACCAGTTAGAGGACCTTATCTACTTGGCCACTATGATTGGTTCAGGAATGGCCACATGATCCAGGCTGGGCCAATCACAAGTCTTTAATTTTCGGTTGGAACTGGGGAGGGATGGGAATTGGCTCTTGCCAACCTGGACAGAAAAGCAGATCCCAGAGCAAGGACCGCATGGGGAGAGGGCGGGGTGGGTGGTGGAGACCTTTATCCTGGACTCCTCTGTGTCCTAGGCCACCCCCATCTGCAATTATCTTTTCTCTAGAGGAGGTTTGACTTTCTGAAAGAAGTGCAACTCATACAGGCATTCTCCACAGAATTGGACCGCATACTCCCCTGAGACAGGCTGACAGACCCCAAAATGAGTCATGGCCCCAGCAAAGGAGTTTATTTCTCACTTATGTAAATAGAAATAGTTTGAGGCAGTACAGGTTGGTGGCCAATAGTTATGGCTTTGTTTCCCTGCCATCATTGGGGCAGAGGGCAGAGGCCGTCTCAACTTCATTATTTGACTTATGAAGTCACCCTGGGCGTGAACATCGGCCAACGGATAGAGAACACTGAAGATCAAGTGTGTGTGTGGGGGGAGGGTCTTCATGGGCAAGGCCTGGGATTCACAGATATCAAGGGGTAACATGGCCCCAGATGTCTGCAAAGGAGTCTGGGAAACGTAGTTCAGCTAGTGCCCAGGAAAAGAAGAATCAGATTTTGGTGAGCAGCTCTCAGCTTCTGCCATTCTTAGTGAACATCTTCAAATCTTGTTATCCTGCTTCGCTGCATACTCCCCGCCTGGACACTCCATTCTTCATTAGCACTGGTCCTTTGGAGCCAGTCTCAGGGTCCGTAGAGGAGAGAGAGCCCTGTGGTGGACCCTCTTCAGAGCACTATCTAGTGCAGAGGGAGGGAGGGCCTGGCACACAGAGGCCCCCTGCGAAGACTTGACATCTGAGGCATGTGCTACAGGTCCTCCTCTGCTGCCCCCACGCCTCCCGAGAGTGTTTCTGTTAGAACCAGGGCAGCGCTGGCCTCTCCACTCTTTCCCCTGCAGAGCCTGGACTGTCTGAGACAACAGCGGGCTGATGGGAGCCCCCGAGTCACCAGCACACACTGGGGGTTTTTCTTGCGCTCCTTGGTTCAGCATCTAAAGTGCCAAGGCTGAGCCTCCGGGCACTAGGATGCCCAGTCATCTACAATAGCTTCCTGGAGCCCCTTGGAGAGTGTCCAGTCACGGCCGGCCTCCCTCGGGGTGCTTTGGGGGCCTCTGCCTTTGTGGACGATCTACTTTACGTGCAGAATCTGCTGTCCCTTCTCTGCCTTGGGGACTCCTCTTCCCGCCAGGCCCTTTCTAGCCATTAGCAGAGACCGGTCTCCAGGAGGCCTGTCGTTTGACGGCTCACCCTAGCACGAGCCCCAGAACCCCACCACCAACACCACGACAAATAGATGTTAACACCCGAAGCTGAAACCAGAGGAATCCTCGCTGGCTGGAACCCCGGGTGGGGGAGTTCTCGTGGCTTCTCTCCCAGCCTGGCAGTACTCTCCTCTTCATCATACACTGGCTTGGTTAAATGTCTGCAACGTTAATTATTACAATGTATTAAATCTGGAGAAATAAAACCTCACTGCACCCCCTTTGCTGCCACTCCACTCCCCCACAGAAAGGGAGTATCTTATTTTGCTAACTGCTTCAAAACAGAAAACTCCAACAGAAAAAATTGTCCCCGTGGCTCGTATTTCTCATCATTTGGTCATTAAACAGTGATGGCTATAAACCTATAAAGAACCTAAACTGAACCTTTTAACAATCCGTGAGCAGGACTATCATTTCTTTAATAGAACCTGCTGACCGTGCCCCGCTCAGACACCATTTGTCACTTTCAGCACTCAATAATCAATACGTTGGCTTGAAAATAAGTAACAGTCACAATATATTATCTTTCAGACTGGCCTTTACTAACCATACAATGGGACCAAAGCAAGAGGGAAACTTACATAAATGTTAACAGGTGCGGAGCATGAATTAGACTGGTGCCCGTGTCTCCCTCACTAATTTGCTCTGAGTTCTGTTGAGCTGGGCCTTTGCTACAGCTCACTGCTGAGGTCAGGCAGCGGCGTGGTGGTCAGCGCGGTATGCGGGGTCCAGATGTGACAGAGTCTCTCACAGCCTCTATCACACAGGTGCAGACATACTGAGGTTCATACCAGGACCCTGCGTCATAGCTTCAGATAGAAAAGGCCCAACTGGCCACACACCAAATGCCAGAGATGGAAGGCAGTTTGCTTAGATCCAAGAGAGTGTCACAGCCCAGATCCAGCTTCACGGATTTGTGTTCTGTGGGAGAGAAATGCCACAAAGAACCCAGGCCACCAGGTGGCCTTGAAGGATAGTGGGTTCCAGAAGCAACAAAGCAGCAGACGGATCACAGTGATCTTCCTGGATGAGGTGACCCTTGGCCGTCCCTCTATAGCTCACCTTGTGTTTGTCGGCCGCATCTGGTACTTCCATAGCGGTGGAGAGCCCCCAGGTCCCTGCTTCATTTGTTCATTCATTCACGTATTCATTCAACAAAATGGCACTGAGAGCCTACTTAAGTGCCGGGCACTGTGCTAGGTGCCAGGGGTACAGCAGTGGAGCAAACACAAAAATCCCTACCTCCTGGAGCTTACCTGCTAGTCAGGGCAATAAAACAGACACACTATGTGAATCCGCAACATGTCAGGAAGGTGGTCAGTGCTAGAGAGAACCATAGAGCAGGGTGACGGGACAGGTTCAAGTTCAGACCAGATCTCCGCTGGTTCCCAGGTGCCCCATCCAGCCTCAGATCTACCTTTGGCTACCCGCTTTCCCTGGGAACCAATCTCCCTTGGGGTCCTAATGACACCCTATTCGGGTCAAGGCCAGGCTGCCAGACACCAATCTGTGTGAGGACCACGCCCCACCCCCCCACCGTGAGGCAGGAAGCTCTGTCCCCACTTCATAGCCAGGAGCCCAAGGCTCGGAGGCAGCAAGTCACTGGTAAGTAGGGTGACCAAGTGTCCCTGTCACCTTGAGACTTTCAGTGCTGAAACCAGGGCAGTCCCAAGCAAATCGGGATGGTTGGTCAGGCGAGTGTCAGAGCTGGATCTCAGACTCACGTGGGGCTGAGGCTCCCCACTGCCCCTCTGAGGAGGCCTGTTCTAGCTAAAGCTGGTGCACTCTTGGTACACCCTCAAAGCAAACTGAGGCAGCAGCTGTCACTCAAAGTTCTAGTATGACTAGGCTGGCAAAGACAAACTTTGATGATTTGCTCTTATTCTCACCGAGTCTGGAATCAAACACACCTAGGATCCGATCCCAGCACAGTCACTCAATAGCAGGGTAACCTTAGTCAAATTGCTTAACCTCTCTGAGCCTCAGTTTCCTCATCTGAAAATGAAAGTAAATATGCATATTTCAGCAGTGCCTTTATGAAGATTTGACCTCATGCATACGATACAGCCCACGGTAGGTATTCCGTTGGTGGTGGTGTTATTAATACAGAGTATTTTATCCCAGGAGCTAATGGGAAGAGCTCCTTCTGCCCCTAGGGGCGGTGCGGAGGTAGGACCCAGCGCTGCCACATTTATTATGAATCAGCTGGCTACGTGGAGCCTAAAATACTCTCCGTGGGTAACGTCTCTGTGACTGATATTAAAAATGACTGATTTAAGAGAAAGTGCTTCACCCCTGTTGCAAACTAAGAAGGTAGGGCTGGACGAGTCTCAGCCTTAAATGCTGCCAGTATTTCATCTTTGGGTAGTCATAAAGTTAAAGGTTAATAGGCTGTACAAATGACAGAGTTTAAAGGGAAAAGTGGGGAGGGGGTGAGGCGCTCTCTGGCGGCCAAGGGCGAGTTGGAGACAGGTGTGGGCTCACCTACAGGGAGGAAATATGGGGGTGGGAGTGGCTGAGGGGGTCTCGGCCCCTGGGCCCCTTCTCCTGTCCATTCCCATAGGGAAATTCCTTATCCCAAGAGCTCTTTTCCTGAAGTGGGATTTCTTTCCTGGATGCGTGGCCTTAGGGAGGATGCGTGGCCTTCGGGATGCATGGCCTTAGGGAGACTGAGGCTGCGAAGGGTCGTGAAAGTCAACGCTGAATTCAGAGTGCTGAGAAAGAGGCCCTGGGTGGGCTAGGGAGAAGGCAGGGGCTTCAGACAGAAGGGCACTGAGCCCCATTTTCCCACAGGTGGACCTGTACTCAGAGCCGTGGTTCTCAATTTTGGCAGCGGGATCACTGGGGAGCTTGTGGTTCAAATGCAGATGCCTGGGCTCCAGCTCAGCTGTGCGGGGTGCCCGGGAATCTGTATTTTAACAAATTCCTACCCACCTCCAAAAGTGACTCTAAGGTGATCTACAGGTACACTTCGAGAAACCCTCGATCAGTGAGTGCATTAGAGTCAAGTTCTAGATATAGATTCCTGGAACTGGTGATGACAGGACTTTGGGGATTATCAAGCCACAGGCTGCACCCAGATCAACCTGGCACCTGTTGAAATTCAGGCCTCGGGGGTTTCATCTGCCAAACACTTGATGCTGCTAATGAGTGGCCAGGGGTGGGGACCACTACCTCCCACCATAATGTGGCCAACAGGGAAGTGGAGGTGCAGCCCATGAGTGACCCGCCCAAGGTCAACCACAAACAGCGGAGCTGGCCCGCACACCACAGGCCTCTTCTTCCCATCAGCAGGGTCCCGGGCTTGCTTCACCAATCACGACCACAGAGCCTTGGTCTCATGGCTTCCTTCTTTCTACGTGCATGGGGCCAGCTCTGTCCTGGGCTCCACCTGGGGACCAGAAAGCAAATGGTACGAGTGGAAATGTGCTGGCTGCAGGTGCACATATAGGACCCCATAGAATTCCGAGTTTACTCCCAATCTGAGGTTTTGGACCCGGCAGGAAACGAGCTGCCTGCAAACACGCACTGATTGAGGGAGGGAAAAAATGTTAAATGCAATTCAGCAGAATCCATCTGTGCGTGTCCCCTCTGACAGAAGACTTTTTAACTGAGTTTCTTTAAATGCACCAAAAAGATCTTCTCTCTGTAAGGAATTTAACAGATTACAAAACACACTGATGGCTGTAGCTCCTTGGACCCTCACAAAAACGGCATAAGGTGCTAGTCACAGCTCCACCTTAGAATAAAGAATCTGAGGCCCAGAAAGGCCAAGAGACTTGTCCAAGGTAACCTTGTGGGCAGAATCATGGCTCCCCAAGATGTGCATACGCTGATCCCCCAAACCTGGGAATCTTTACCTTCACGGCAAGAGGGACTTTGCAGACGTGATGAAATTAAGGATTTTGAGCTGGAGACAGGGTCCTGCGTCATCCTTGTGATGACACGTGTCCCTATAGGAGAAAGAGGGAGACAGGAGAGGCAGAGTGGCAGAGAAGGACGCATGCCTTCCTTGCTGGCTTTGAAGATGGAGGAAGGAACGGTGAGGCGAGGCTATATGAGCAGCTTCTAGGAGCTGGAAAAGGCCTGCAAACAGGCTCCCCTCAGAGCGTCCAGAAGAAATCCAGCCCCGAAGACACCTTGATTTTATCCTGATGAGACTCACTTTGGACTTCTGAACCGCAGAGCTGTGAGATAATAAAGTTGTGTTGTTTTAAGCCACTAAATTGTGGTGCTTTGTAAGAGCAGCCATAACAAACGAATGCAATCACACAGAAAGAAAAGAGCGGAATTGAGCCCAAAGTCCCCGGCTCAGTCCAGGACCCCGCACTGCAGAGGCCAGTTGGGAGGTACAGACACAGGTGAAAGGAAATACTGGGATCTCAGCTACTTTTTCCCTTTGGGAGCAGTGATTACAACAGCGAGATGGTAGATGATTCAAACTCCAGCTGAAGCCCTGAGCAGGGAGTTGTTACGTCCCCTCCCTTCCGGTCCTCAGCCCTGGCCTGAGCTTCCTGCCCCACAAGCCAGCCTCCACCTGCCCCCCGCCTACAAAACGAGGCTCCACCCTGCCCAGACCCCAGAGATGTTGGTTCTGTCCTTCTTCTCCAAGGCCGGCCTGATGGGGATCCGCGCCGTGCAAGCGCCCAGGTCCTGTCTGTGCAGGCCGAGGCAGTGAATGCCCTTGGGCCCTTTCAGGGTCTGGGGTCTTGGCCGAGCCCCTGGTCAGGCCTCAGCCTCCTGCCTGCCCTGTCTTGGGAAGGAATTTCTGGCGATCAATCTTGCCATGGTCTCCATGAATTTTAAATAATAGCGGCTTTGCTCTTTGTCGCTCACTCCCTGGGTGCGTCAGACTGCAGCTTTTACAAGATCATATTTCTTCACATTTTCATACAATTATTTTAAATGGACAAGATAATGTTGAAATTCTTATTTAAAATGTATGCAGGTAGAGAATGAGCCTTCCTGCTTTTTATATTTAACACCAGATGGAGCAATAGAAGGGAATTTTAACAACAGAATTGAAGTGGAAGTGTCTTAGGCGTTCATGATGGACTATGGTTTTAAGCAGCTGGTTTTCTTTGATGAATAAATAATTGCACCCAAAATAGAGAGTTTGGCCATTATTAATCTCCTTTTAGACTGTGCACATTTTATTGATTCTTAAGTACAAGAATCTTGCAATTTCCACCAAAGAGTGACTTTCTTAATTAAAATGTAAGTTAAAGAAAAATAAGTTTCAGCAGCCTTGCCAGAGGCGGGGGGCAGAGGTCCTGATTCCTTCTAGAAAGAATCCTTTCCAGACTAATGACCTCAGAGATACTTCATGCAGCTAGCCCGTCTCCAGAGGAGCTGATGAGACTAGCAGAGGCCCAGCCAAAATGAGGCAGCAAGACAGCACGGCCCAGGGAGCCTGGGTGCCCAGCACCTCCTATTTGGTTTCTGTCCCTGTGACCCCGGAGAGATGTTGGCCCTCCCTAATTCTCTAGTACCCCCTCTTGTGTGGGCATCTCTTGCACAAACGTTGAGGCAATTATGTTTTATTTTCTGAAATACTTACTAGGATTTTATAAATAGAGGACATTATAAAGAAAATTCAATGGTCTTATTGAATAGATAATACATATTGAGCTCTTTAAAATAAAGGGGGTAGGTATACTCAGAAAGTTCAGGAAGAAGAGAGAAGTAGCTAATACTTACAGGGCTCTCATGTGGTTCTCAGTATACAAAAATTGTGCCAGGCAGACACGGCCATTATCCCTGCTTGTGGATGAGGAAATGGACACTCAGGGAATGTGAGCATTGAGGCCAAGGTTCCCCGGGCACGAAGGGGCAGCACCGGGTTTTGAAGACAACAGCCCATCTCTAGCGCCCTTTAATGTAACGTTATGTTCTACTGCCTCTTAAATGAAAAGGTATTAAAAAGAAAGCGAAAGCTACCGCTCCCCCAGCCCCTCCCACAAAAGGAATCACTGTCAACAGTTTCTAGTAATTTCTTCCAGAAAAAAATTAAACGTTTGCAATTGCACCATATTCTGCTTAAAAATGTCGGAAATGTGAAACCGCAGGCACATTTTCTCATTGGTAAAATGGTGGGTTTGTGTGAACCGCACCGCTCCCCCAGCTTCCGGGGGCAGCTCCCCTCCTGTCTGTTTCATCCGCCGTGGGTCTGTGTTTGCCTTTATGAGATGGAGTCTCATGGCTGAGGGAAGCAGCACGGTGATAATGTGCGAGGGCCCTTCCAGCTCCAAAGCTCACCTTCCAAGAACATATGCCACCCCAATACAGACAGGTCCCTAGCCTGCCCCTGGAGGAGATGGGGGTGTCCTGTGGTCACTGGGGTGGGGGGTGGGAGGGAGGGCTGCAGACAGAGGCTGGATTTGGATTGTGCCTCCGAATTAGTGGGAGAGCCAGCAGCCCTTCCAGACAGAGGAGCGAAGGCAGAAGTCCAAAATGAGTGTGGTGTCAAGTGACAAAATCGCTCTGGAAAGTTCTTTATTATTTTTTTCTTTTAAAAACTACTTTTATTTTATTATTATTTTTAACATCTTTATTGGAGTATAATTGCTTTACAATGTTGTGTTAGTTTCTGCTGTATAACAAAGTGAATCAGCTATGTGCATACACATGTCCCCATATCCCCTCCCTCTTGCGACTCCCTCCCACCCTCCCTATCCCACCCCTCACGGTGGTCGCAGAGCACGGAGCTGATCTCCCCGTGCAATGCAGCTGCTTCCCACTAGCTATCTATTTTACATTTGGTAGTGTATACATGTCCATGCCACTCTCTCACTTCATCCCAGCTAACCCTTCCCCCTCTCCATGTCCTCAAGTCCATTCTTTACCTCTGTGTCTTTACTCCTGTCCTGCCCCTAGGTTGGAAAGTTCTTTAAATCAGCCTTAAGTGTAGTATCCACGCCATGGTTATCTGCCACTCGGGAGACTGACATGTCATCTCCCAGCAAGCCCAGCTTGGGCACAAGGGTCTTCCTGGGGTTTGGGGCAGAGCGCCATCATGAAACAGTAGGTTGGCATTGGGGGGGCTGGGGTATAAAGAAGACAAAACTTGAAATCCTAGAGTCACACTCGACTTTGCTCTGATTCTCACTTGGAGAGGGGCACAGCAACAAGGCTTTGGAAGCAAGAACAGGGTCAGGTCTTAGATCCCACACTCCGCCCGGGCATGAGCTCCAGCAGAATCAATCTCTCTCACTCTCCAGTTATTGGGGGAATATACTTAGGTTGCATATATATACGTGATGCAATTCACAGGTCCATTGAGAAGCCAGTCAGCCCTCCTCGGGGTCATCTACCCGGAACAATTGAACTATTAAAAATTCTTACGGGTCCTGGATTTACCCTTACAATAAATGGTGACAATTCTTTGGTTTTCCAAATGTCAAATTTATTTCACCTAACTTATTTCCTATACTGAAAGCCAATGAAAAAAGGGGCACATATTCCAAATTTTACTTGACATATTACCACCTAGAAAGGGTCAGGGGGTTTTCTTAGTTCTATAGCCATTTCTACTTAAGGTGCTGTCTCCAATGTCTGAGATTTACAACTAATTCTGATAAACTTCCAGTGGAATCAGGATGGTTATGGCTGTTTTTCTTTGATGGAGAATCAAACATGTGACTTGAGTGAATATTTGCCTTTTATTACCCATCCCTGTCTGTAAAATATCTGGTTTATGTGCCAAGAAAAGTATAAACATATGGCACAGTATTGGTTTTTCAGTAACTTGGTTTAAGCCAGAGGGGAAAAAAATCCCATCCTGACACTATTTATGAAACAATTAATGTTGTCAACAGCCTTCCCACCTGCTGAGTTACGCACAGCCATCTAGACTATGATGACTCCAAGAAGTGTCAACAATTCTAATATGAACTGTTGAAGCAAATCCATTTGAAAGGACTTATTTCTACAACTTATAAAATGTGATGATAGATTGCTCTCCAACTGTAGGGTACAAAAGATGCCTTATTCTCCAGTAAAAGCCCTTATCATAAAGCTAATGTCAAGATTACAAGCAACCATGATGTGCCAGGCATTTCCACGAATAGAATCTCACTGAATCCTAACAACTAGGTGAGGTGGATGTTATTACTGTTAGCCACGTTATAGCTGAAGAAGCTAATTCTCATTGAGGTAAAGTACCTTGTTCAAGGTCACATTTAGAGGCTGAACGTGGATTTTTGTCTTAGTCAGGTTGGGTTGCTATGACAAAAGCCCATGCACTGAGTGGCTGAAACAACAGAAATCGATTTCTCACGGTTCTGAAGGCTTGAAGTCCCAGATCAAGGTGAGGGCATGGTCGGGTTCCGGTGAAAGCCCCCTTCCTGGCTTGTAGACAGCTGCTTTCTCATCCATGTCTCCACATGGGGGAGAAGGAGAGAGAGAGAGAGAGAGGAAGAGGGTTCTGGTCTCCTCCTCTCCATACAAGGGCACTAATCCCATCACTGGGATGGGATTTGACCTTACCCAAACCTAATTATCTCCCAAAGGCCCCACCCCTTAACACCATCACATTGAAGTTTAGGGCTTCAACATACAGATTTAACGGGGAACACAACATTCAGTCCATGGCAGATTTCAAACCTGATCTTTGGGATCTAAGGGACTATGCATCTCACAGCAGGTCACCCTGAGGGGCATAAGTTGAACCTCATCTAAATAAATCAGGTATTTCAAAATTACCTTGTTTAAAAATCAGAGTTTCAAAACCAGTTTTAAAAAAGGCAAAATACCATATGGAACACTTCTGAAAACTGTTTGGCACCTTCCATATAAACTTAAACCTGATCCTACCCTGTGGACCCAGCAGCTCCACTCCTGAGCACTTACTCAAGATAAATGAACACATATGTCCACACGGACTTACACAAAAATATTCATAGCAGCCCTAACCTGGGAGCAACCCAAATATGAATCAACAGGTGAATAGATAAAGAGTGGTGTACTAGTCGGCAAGAAAAACAAATGAGCTACTGATACCAGCAACAATTTGAATCAACGTCCAAAACATTCTGCTGAGCCAAAGAAGCCAGACACAAAAGAATAGATAATGCATGAGTCCATTTATATGAAATCCTAGAACGGGCAAACTAATCCATAGTGACAGAAAGAAGGTCAGTGGTGGCCTGAGGCTGGGGCCGGGAGGGCAACTGCAGAGAAGCAGCAGGGAACTCTCTGGGCAAATGGAAACGCTCTCTCTTGACATGGTGGGGCATACACGGGTGTATGCATTTGACAAAAGTTATCGAACTGTACACTTTAAATTGCTACATTTTGATGGTATGCAAATCGTACCTCAATAATGTTGACTTTTCAAAAGGCAAGATAGAATGGTACATTGAAGAGAACGTAGTTCTCCAGGTGAGAGGACCTGACTTCATTAGCCCTGGAATTTCATGGCATCCGAATGTGTTGCTTCATCCCTCCGTGCCCCAGCTTTCCTTCCATCAAACAGAGACGAAGATGCTAAGGCTGTGCTGGGGAGGATTGGGCTGCACAGAAAGAGACCTTAAGCAGATTTCCTGAGATGCTTACAACACTTCTGCTTACACCCGTTTGGCTAAAATCTGATTGCATGGACATTCCTGGCTGCAAGGAAGTCCTTTAGTCCAGGCAGCAAAGTGCCCTCTAAAAACTGGGGTCTCTTACCAGGAGGAGGGGAGAAGATGCTGGGAGACGCGTCCAGTAGCCTCCGCCCCAAATACAATCTGAGGATCTTCCTGAACAACCTGAGACATCCAAAGGATGCCTCTGCAAAGACATCCATGCAAGCTGTTCTGTGGAGCTCAGAGCACATGGTTACCAATATTGGTTATTGATGAGATCTTTATTGATCAGTATTGTTGATTATTCCTCCTTCTGAATGGAATGTTTTCTATGCAAAAGCTGTCACTTTAGATTTCCACTAAATAGTACTACTGCTTTTGTATAAAACTTGCATTACTCTCCCAGGAGTCAGAGTTCCTGGGAGGTCCATCAGTTGGTCAAGTCTAGGTCTCATGTTTAATAATTATTAAAATAATAATAAATAGGGAATCCCCCAGTGGTCCAGTGGTTAGCACTCGGCACTTTCACTGCTGGTGCCCAGGTTCAATCCCTAGTCGGGAAACTAAGATCCTGCGGCCAACAACAACAACAATAATAATAATACATATTATAATAATGATCGTAGCACACATTAATGAGCCCATATTGTGTTCCAGGCTTTGTGCCAAGGTCTTCGTACTCATTTTCTCAGTTAATCTTCTCCACACCACCTCAAGGTTGTGTAGTGGACGTTTGCTGTGTCTTGGCCACAGAGCGTGGGAACACCAGCCTCATACAGGGAACTTGCACCGTTGCACAGATCTTGGAGGTGGAGACAGAGGCTCACTTCTGTTCAGAAACTACCGAGGTGGGGCAAACCTAGCTCCCCACCTCTGGCAGCAGGAACATGGCTTGTGACCTGGGCTTGACCAATCTGACGCTCTTGCCAGGACTGTGCATCTTGGGAGGAAGGACAGTTAACTGGCTGTTCCCAGCAGAGGCTGGTGGCCATGCTGTTGAGGTCCTATGCTGGTCGCTTCGGCAGCAGCCACTCCAACTAGCAAGTTCTGGCAGGACTTTGTGTCCGCCACGTCTAGATTCCCTTGGCTGCCACTTTTTTCTGAGTCAGGTCTCCAGCCTTCCCAACTCTTCTTGAATAGGCCCATGTCCTTGCAAAGAATTTCTTTCTGCTGAATCCCACCACCACGTCTGTTGGGGCCCACCCTGAGCCCCAACAGTGCTTGGGGGTGCTGGCTGTCCCCTCTGTGATGAGACACAAGACTGGCCTCCCTCCCCGTGCCTGAGCCCAGGGTCTCTCAAATTCTCTGTGAAAACAGCTGCCTCACTTTCTGTTCCCAGTCTCTCTCCTTATCAGGGCCCCAAATCAGTCACCAGACAAATGTCTCTTCTCTCATCATTCTTTCAGGGTAAGTAAAACAGAATTCTTGCTCATCCTTCTGCCAAAAAACAAAACAAACAAAACCCCCCAAAAATTCCAACTCCATCTACATAAACTTAGTGAAAGAGAGACCACCGGGGTCACTCATTTTAAAATGAGCCAAATCCTAAATCGCATTGTATTTTTATCTAGGAACTACCACGCTACGAAAATAGTAAATACTCTGCACACAGACGAACCCACTCTGGTTAGTCTGATACTCAGACGACTCTGCAGGAGGTAGACTCAGGCACTGCTGGACTGAGCTGGCTGGTCTTGTCAGAGCACAGCCAGTTAACTTATTCTCAGCCATCAGCTTCACCATTCAGTGAATTTCCAATCTACTATTATTTGTTCAAATAAACTTACTTCAATTTATTTGACAGTCATTTTGTCCTTAGATTTCAAAGCAAATTGATGCTTAATAGAAACCCACACTCACTCTTCTGTGTTCATTTTGTGATTTGTTACAAATAGCATAAATACTTTATGCTCAAAATACTTTCCTTTAAATGTTTCATTTCAAATGCACTTTGCTGTCTAAAAAAAATTTTTTTTCTGATTACAAAAATTATATTTGCTTAATGTAGAGAATTTGAAAATTATGCAAAAGTACAAAGTCTAAAATAAAATTACCCTTTATCTCATCATTAAAAAAAGAACTGTGAAAGTTTTATTATATTTTTAGTTTCTTTTCCTACACACACACACAAACACACGCGTGCACACAGTGCTTTTTGAAAATTGTATCCATATTGTGCTTTGTAACATAATATTTTTGATTAAAATTATATCATAAGAACTCTTCCTTGTCATTAAATAGACTTCAAAAACACCATTTTTTTCTTTCTTTTTGGGGGGGCGTGCTGCGCAGCTTGTGGGATCTTAGTTCCCCGACTAGGGATCGAACACAGGCCCTCGGCAGCAAAAGCGCAGAGTCCTAACCACTGGACCTCCAGGGAATTCCCCCAAAACACCATTTTTGATGGTTTATGCGACATTCCATCACATATAGGTATGTTTGCCTGTACCCAACTTATTTAAGCATTTGCTTTTTTAGATCATATTGTATTAAAATAACAGTGAAATATCTCTCTCTCTCTCTCTCTGTGTGTGTGTGTGTGTGTGTGTGTGTGTTTAAGCTTATAGTATTTCTTTAGGGTATATTCTAAAGGGAACCTATTGGCACAAGTTCAAACTTTTTAAAAGTTCTTAATCATACTGACAAATTATTTTCTGGAAAACTTATACTGATTTATGTCCCAACTGTGATATAAGACTATTTCTCTACATCTTCGCCAGCACTAAATATTCTCTTCCTCTTAGTTTTGTTAATTTCATAATCATAAAGTATTTCACTGCCGTTTTAATTTACATTTATCTGTTTGATAGAGAGCATAACCCCTAATAACCCCTAATCAGTTCATTATGTCTGAGGCTTACATTCTTTGCCTAGATCTCTGTACTGGTTAAATATTTTTGTAATGATGCATAAATACTTTTTACACATTAAGAATATTAACTATCATATTTACAACAAAGAATCTTTCTGATTGCTTTTTTGTATCCATAGGCATCTTTTGGTTGCATAATGAGGCCATATATCTTTTGAAAAGGCCTAAACTTCTCATCTGATAATAAAAATAAATGCAAAATAAAATTAAAATAAATGACTTGCTATACAGACATTCCATTTACAGAATCTGTCTCTTTCATGAAGCATGTAGAGGCTTAACTGTGCAGGTACAGAACTAACTTCTAAACTAAAGGCAATCTTTACGAAAGGCACGTAACTCAGCTAGATGTCCACAGTGGCCTTTTTTCAGAACTTTCGCTGTGCTTCCTTGTGGTTCCAGTTTCCTTCCTCTCCCCTCCTTTCTGATGGCCTTTGATCTACATAAACTCCTTCCTCCCTCACCTTTTCCCTGCATTCAGGAAAACTTTCTGCTTCTCACCTGTTAACTAACTTCTGACAGACGGGAAAGAGAGGACACTTGGTCAGATTGACCGGGGTTCAAATCCTGGATTTGCTGCGTATCTGCTGTGTGACCTTTGGCCAGGTCTCCAAGCCTCAGTCTCTTTGCCTGTAAAGCAGGGTTACTTTGAGGGTTAGGATCAAGGTCAAGTTCAGCCTGGCACGCAGGAGCTCAGTAAGCAGCCCCTACTATGATTCTGGCTTCCTGAGCTACATGTCCATCTCTTTTCAAGATCAGGGAAGAGATGTATCAATATCGTTTCTCATTCTACTTCCCTGGTCCCCCTGCCCCATACCTATTATTAATTAGCGGGTAACTCAACAGAAGAGTTACTGGTACGATTCTTATACTATGTTATTAGAAGTGAAGTTTTCTTGTATTATTTAATAATGATACTTTTTTGCTATTTTTAAATAATGGAAAATGTGTGAACTGTGCCTCTCCTTACTGCCAGGTGCTCTATAACTGTAAATTGTAAAATAACATTTTAGTGAGTAATATTCCTTCTTCAGATCATACATCGAATATATGTCATCTTCATTGTTTAATCGACACTTTATTCCCCCTATTAAGATACAAGCAGAAATAAATTTCACTTCCTCCCCTGTAGATGCAATTTCATTTCAATCACACGTGTCAGTGGGAGCAATAAAGCATCAATTAAGCAATGAATTCCTGACAAATACATGGCCTTTGATGTGTAATTGCCCCCCTCCAATCTCATTTTCCTCAAGGCCAAGGCTTCCTGGACCATTTATGTTCCAAGTTTCACCCTCTAAAATCCAGCAGGAGCTTCTCGCCCCTCTCCCCCCAGGATGGGCATCTTGGATACAGTTCACCCAGAGGCAGCTGGGCTGGTGGGGCTCTTGTAATAGCGAATTAATGGCCTTGTTATTCAAATCAGGAAACCAGGTCTCAGGGAAGCAATAGCCTTGCATGACCCCTTCACGGTCTCCCCCTCACCTCTGGGAATCCGAGCTGAGCCTGGAACTCAGGTCAGCTCGCTTTCCACCATACTAATTCTTGACTGTAGAGGCAGGGTGATTCCCTATGCAGAGGGAAGGAAGAAAGGAAGGAAGGGACGGAGGAAGGAAGCAAGGAAGGAAGGAGGAAAGGAAGGAACTAGAAAAAGCCCGGGATGCCTGGGGTTGTATCTCAGAGAAGGGGGACTCCCTGGGAGATCCAGGGGTGGTGGGCGCCTGGCTGAGAAGACTGTGCAGACAGACACCCCTCTCTACGCCAAGTCCCCTGAGTCGGTGACATTCCGCAAACACGTTTGAGGGTCCCCTAGGTGCTGGGTTCCATGCAGGCCCTGGAGACTGGATGACCCAGGGCAGTTCCAGCTCTCAGACATCCTGGGGACAGCCGTGGGGCCGTGCTCAGTGCCAAAAGATGAATAAACCCAGCGTGTTGAGAGCCTGGGGGAGTCGGGGAGGGAGGGACTGACACAATAACACACAGTGGGCACTCAATAAAGAGTGTTAAACGGATTTTTAAAATTTGAAGCGGTGATTGCTTCACCACCAGAAGAGCTCGCCGACTGCCTGGTCTGGAAACCTGCCGCGGTGAAACTGCCACCTTGCCCTTGGGCTGGGTGGGCAGGCGACAGGCTGGATGGCCACTGCTGACGATCCTAAGAATGTTAAATGTTTGGGGGCCTCTGCCATGTCCTGGAACCCGACGGTGGCTCCTTTTTCAGGAAAGGCTGTCACAGGTGGACTGTGGTGTCTGGTGCCGGGGGTGGGAGTCGGGGTGAACAGGCCGTGCCTGTAGTGTCATTTACGGGGATGTTTAACTTCCACTCCCTGTTTCTGAAGAGCGATTTTCCGCAGAGACATGAAGAAAAATAGGACAAACTTGGCTCATTTTGGCTCAGATTGCTCCAATTTTCCCACAATCTCGGCCCCCCTGTATCACCTGCCCCAACCTGCCTGTTTGGGCCACTTAATGCTCTGCCTTCGGACCTAATAGAGGCTGTTTGTTTGGCCTGGGCCCAAAGGCTAGACTTGTTTTCAGGACAGAAGCTGGAAGAAAAACCAATCTGGACATCTAAATCACAGCCAGGACTCATTACATAAATGATATATTTACACAATTGATCCCTTTTCTACTGGGTAATTAATTTGGCATTGAAACTCTTAACGATTTAATTGTCATATGTTTAAACTGAAATGGTTGCTACAAATTTCCCAAGACAAAAAGCAGATTGAGGAGAGGGCCTTCTTTTGTCCTCCAAGTGGGGACGCCTCCCGTGTTTCAGCGTTCCCACCAAAGCAGGGCAGCAGCTGATAGCCCCCCTAGGGCACACGTGGGAGGAACGTGTCTGTCTGCATTAGGTCCTTTAAGGGATGGGCGGGTCTGGTGAGGAGTGAACTTAAATCCAGAAGCTGTAGATTGGGATCCTGCTTTCACGCACTAGTGGGACAGCAATGGTGCTCCAGCCAGACCCCCGGATCCTGCACACACACGGCCCGCCTTGCGCCACCCCTGCACTGCTGTGGGTGCTTCTGCTTCCAACTGCAAGCACGTGACTTTTTTGGCGGACTGCCTTGGGGCTCCCGGAGCCACTTGGCCCAAATGGCCAGATTTCTGGAAAAGCCTAGGAGTTTGTGTCCCCCACATGGCGGCCTTGGCCAGACTGCCTGGAGGTGCAGGAACATGACAGGCTCAGCAAGCATCCTTGCCTCTGACAAGGACACTCTGAGGCATAACTCTCACTTGGGAGCTGCCCCCACTAGGGATCGGAACTTGGCCTGACATCGCACCTGGCTAGGCTTCCTTCCCATCTGCTTCTGCTTGTTCTTCCCAGGTCTCCTGGGAGCACCGCTTTACTCAAGAAATCCTTACCTGAGGGTCCGCTTTGGGGGAACCCATCCAAGGATAACCGCTGTCTAGCTGAGTGACCTTGGCAAGCCTCTTGACTTCTCTGGCCCCAGAGCCATCACCTACAAAGTAGACAAAATAGTAGCAGCGATCCCAATTCTGGCACTTGTGGAGCAGGTGTCTGGAAGCTCCTGTGTAGACACTTCCACACGCTGTCTCGTCTGATCCTCTCAGCAGCTCCAGAAGGAAGATACTCATATTATCCCCATTTTACTGATGGGGATATTAAAGCACAGAGCAGTTAAGCACTTTGTCGACATTCACATGGCTGGTAAGTGGCAGGGACAGGATTCAAACCCAGGCAATTGGTGGCAGAGCACGCCATCTTCGCCCCTCCCTCATGCACAGGGCAGCCCACCCAGCAGAGCTATGGTGCAGATGAAGGAGAAGGTTATGAAGCAGTGGGTGAAGCAGAGGGCCTGGGGTCACCTCAAGACAAATGATGCTCGCCCTAGCATTCTGTGTCACCTTAGTCCCCAGGGGAGACGGGGGAGATCGTCCAGGTCATGGGTGCTGCCACATCGCTCCTTCCTCTGTGCAGACCTCATGGTCTTGCAGGGAGATGCAGTGGGACGCCTGCTCCAGCCAAATCCTGCAGCTTCTCCCAGCTCAAGAGGCTCCTGCATGGCTGGTGAACACCCCTCGCCAACACACACATAGCTTCCTGGAGTAGTCATGCTGGCCTGCTCCCTCTGTAGATTAAAAACATCTGTGTAATAAGGGCATCGAGGCTACATCTTAACGCCACAACCAAGATTTCCTGAGAGAGAAAACAGTCATGAGGTATTTGTACAACCTCAGGCCTCTCAGCTGGGTTAACAGAGAAGGCGATGGTGGGGATTTGATGGGCCAGGGAGCTCTTTGCTGGTTCATCTTGCACATTCTCCCTGAGCCTCCAAACCCAGGCTACCTGTGAGGTATGACATCCCAAGCTTATAGCTTCATACTTGTAAGTATCCTCTATCAGCGACATGGTGGTATAGTAAAAACTTAAGGGCATGGGCTGAAAGTCAGATAAGGCACATGAAACACTGAGCATCGTGACTGGCTCCTAGTCTTTCAATACACGTGCTACAAATATTTTAGGGAGTTCTCTTTTGAATACACTTCAGAAAGAATCAGTCAAACTCTTTCCAAATTGACAGACAAATGAGAATGAGTTTTCAAGCTAGCCTAAGCAGAGAAGGGAAATTTAGTGTAAGGATACACAGAGCCCAGAGACAGAAATGCAGCCAGGCCTCAGGAGGTGAGTGTGACTCTAGGGATAAGAGAGTCACCAGGGATCAGGCCATCTCCTCTCTACTGGGCTTCTCTTTCTCCAGACCTACTTCCTCCACTTCATTGTGCCTGTGGCTAGTAAAACATGTCCAAACACTGCCAATCAGTGGGCATTGTCATGTGCTACAAACATGGCTCCTGGGAATGGAGGATGGGGAGGGAGAGGGAAGGACAATTCCCAGCAAGGAGATATCTCAATAAATTGAGGTCCATTTCCTGCTGGGAGTGAGAGCATAAGGCTGTGGGCATAAGCAGTGGCTTATGAAAAGAAGGCTCTACAGTCGTCCCTCAGTATCCATGGGGGATTGGTTCCAGGACCCCCCTTGGATACCAAAATTTAAGAATGATCAAGTCCTTTATATAAAATGGCATAGTATTTGCATATAACTTATGCACATTCTCTGTATACTTTAAATCATCTCTAGATTACTTATAACACATAGTACAATGTAAATGCTATATAAATAGCTGTAAATACAACATAATTGTTATGTAAATAGTTACAGGAGAACGGCAACTTCAAACTTTGCTTTTTGGAACTTTCTCGAAATTTTTTTTCTGAATATTTTCTATCCAAGATTGGTTGAGCTGTAGAAACCCAAGATGCAGAGGGCTGACTGTACTCAGAGGTCGTATCTCAGAGTCCCACCCCTTCTGGCTTTGGGTCCTTGGGCAGGTTGGTCAACCTCTGCTTTCTCAAGTGTGGTGCTGCAGGAATGTAAGAAGATTCATTCAACACATGCCTAGTACAGCACCTGGCCTAGAGTAGGCACCCAGGACATTTTAATGAAAGGATGACGAGAAAAATGTCAGTCTTTCAATAAAGGCTTGCCCTGGTCACTAGGCTTAATCTCTAGGTTTGGTAATCTGGGAATTAAACCCACAGCTGAAGTGTATAGTCACTCACTTCAAGCTGAGTGACTCTGCTTCAGGCTGAGTGTCGAGCAGGACTTCGCTCTTCATTAGGGGTTGGGCCCAGGTCTGTTTAGTCTGGGCCCCAAGATGAAAGGACAGCAGTTACCCCGGGGGAATTCTCTCCATCTCTATGGCATAAAAGGGCTAGGTCCACTCTACGAGCACATTTCAAGCCTCTGTTTGGAACATGCCTGCTACCATCCCACTGGCCCAGGCAAATCAGGCTTGGCTAAGCCTGACAAGGGACGGCCAAGTACAACCACCAGCCTAAGGCCAAAAGCAAGTCTGGGGACAAGCTCCACATCGATGGGGTAGGAAGTGAAATCTTCGCATGGACGCTGACTTATTTTGAATAGCAATTTAATCTGTTACATCCTCAAACCAGGTTTTCCTCTTATGTTCTCCCAATTATTGTATTTCCTCAATCTAAGGTACGTATGCTTTTATATTTAACTTTTCTGAAATTGGGATATGAATGACAATTAGTGTGTACATTTAATGTAGTGATTTCTTACTTTTTTTTTTTGCCTAAAAACTGTTATTAAATTGATGGTGCCTTTCAAGATTGATACTGTCTTAGAATGGTGGAAATTCAGCAATTTATGACCATCTTCCAGGATACTGGAATCTCAAGCATGTTCAACTCTTCTCTCTCCCTGAATCCTGTGTCGAATTAGTTACCAGGTCCTGTGGCTCTGCCTTCTCAGTGAATCTCAAATCCAGCTCCTCTCTTCCATTCTCATGGCCATTTTCCTGGTTCAGACCTCATAACCTCTCCCCTGAACTGTAGCCATAACCTCCTGCCTGGTCTCCCAGGCACCAGACTCTCCCTGCTCCCATCCTACCTCACTCAGATGGCAGGTTTATCTTCATGGACTGCAGCTCTGATCCTACAGTGCTTTTGCTCCAAAACCTTCTCTGGCTCCCCACTGCCACAAGACTATCCCAACTTCCTAGGCTGACATTAGGAGTCTCATGACTTGGACCCAACCCACCTTTACAGCTAACTCTCACTCCCACTGCCCCCCTTCTCACACACAGACACACGGGTCCACGCACATCAAATGGGTCAGCCCCATCCTGCACGTGCAAGTCTCTGGGTCTTTGCACATGCTGTTCCCTCTACCTGGAATGCCTTCTCCTCCCCTCCCATCTGTGCTTGTTGAAATCATCTCCATCTTAAAGACCTGGATTCAATGCCACCTGCCTCTCCTCCCCCAACCATGAGACTTTCCAAGACTGCTGCTCCCCTTCCCCCCTGTGCCCTCTCTTCAGAATTCACCTCCGCTTTCTCAGATCTCACCTGGTGCTTCCTATCTCTGTGCTAGCACGCATCCTGTTCCAACTTGACTTTAAGCTATTTGTGGCCTTTGTCTGACTCCTGCCCTCCCAAGGAGAGAGACCACATCTCAATCAAGCTTGTGCCCCTTTATGGGGGGTTTGACACATGGTAGTTGCTCCATACATGTTTGCCAAATTGAATTCAGTTGTTCAGCATTTTAGTCACCCCGTGTTGCAGAAAATCAGCATAACACAGGGAGTGTCAGCGTGTAAACCACACAGATCACAGGGTCCTGCATACTTCAGGTAATCAGTTTATCTGATCAATCGTTATAGCCCTTTCAGAGTTTTAGAAAACGCTTCCATCTTTCAGAGAGAAATCTTCAGAGATATCGTTGCTTTTGGACCGCCTATTTAGGAAGAAAACTGGGGCACTCGTGTCCTGGGATGATTTCCTTCTGGCTGGCGTTCCTGAGAGAACCAGCCTCATGGAAGGTCATTTATGAACTGCAAGTGTGAGAATGCGCCCGTCTTTCAATTCTATCTAATCTACAGGAGTTTTTCAGGGAGGTGAGAAAAGGGCACGACAAAATCACAGCACTTTTGAGCTAGATCTGTCTAGCGCAAGCCTTCACTTTATGGATGAGGAAACAAGGACAATTGAGCTCTAGCGAGGTGACATGACTCAGACAAGCCACACAGGTGCCAGTGACAACCAGGATTGACTCAAATCCAGGCTTCAAGCACTTTTCCTGGGTTATGGAGTGAGTGTTTGTGTCCCCCCTCCACTCAAATTTCATATGTCAAAGCTGTAACCCCAGATGTGATGGAACTAGGAAGTGGGGCCCTTGGGAGGTGATTAGGTCATGAGGGTGGAGCCCTCCTGAATGGAAGTAGTGCCCTTCTAAGAGACACAGAGAGTTTCTCCTTCTGCCAAGTGAGGATACAGTGAGAAGGTGGCCATCATAAAGCAGGAAGAAGGTCTTGCTAGAACCCTGATCTCAGACTTCCAGCCTCCAGTAATGTGAGCTATTAAGGCAGCAGACTATGGTATGTTTGTTAGGACAGCCTGAACGAAGACACCCTGTCACCTCCCTCCTGCCCTCTGTCCACCCTGTAACCTATGATCAGCTACCACTTACTGAGCGTGGACTAGGCAGATATACCATGCTGAGCACTCCTTACACAGGACCTCATCTCGACCTCACCACTGCCCTGAGAAGTGGGCAGGATCATCACTGTGGTTCAGATGAGGAGACCAAGACTTAGGGGTAAATACTTGCCAGAATTCACACAGCCCACGAGCAGCCAATTTGGGATCTAACGCAAGGTCTGTCTGATTCTAAATCTATTATTCTATGCTTCAACTGAATTCCCATTCCCTCTCAAGCCCATTATAACCTACAACAAAAGGAGAGAGTTTTCTTTCATGACCTCCCGGAAGAAACATGAGTCCTGTGTAAAGACTTCAGCTCAATCTGGCCTGACTCAGCATTTGAGGGCCTCGTACTAATTTCTAATAAATGGACTTGAGCCGAGTTTTCAGGGAAGGTAAAGGCTTGGCAGACTGGGTGAGGAAGAGGAAGGCAAGTTGCTCAATTTTTTTGAGACTTCATACTTTTGTTTATTTTCTGAAAAGGAATAATAAATATTCCTTTTTTTAAAAAAAAAGATTTTTCTGATGTGGACCAGTTTTAAAGTCTTTATTGAATTTGTTACAATATTGCTTCTCTTTTATGCTTTGGTTTGTTTTGGCCATGAGGCATGTGGGATCTTAGCTCCCCGACCAGAGATCGAACCCGTACCCCCTGCATTGGAAGGTGAAGTCGTAGCTACTGGATCGCCAGGGAAGTCCCTAAATATTCCTGATCATAGCCTCATGAGGAAGGTGGGGAGGTTAGGTGTGAAAGCGCTTTCCAAAGTGCAGCACACATTTAAGGCCTGGTTGGGATGACCTGGGCAGTTCTGGGTGCACAGGATCTCCTGTGGGACCCTCAGCTCTGACCCTATCCGGATCCTCACTTCCTTATTGCTATGGACTGAACTGTGTTCTCCTGACCCCACCAAATTCATATGTTGAAGCCCAATCCCCAAAGCAATCATATTTCAAGACGGGGCTTTGGGGAGGTAATTAGGTCCTGAGAGTGGAGCCCGCAAGAAGGGATTAGTGCCCTTATAAGATGAGACATGAGACCTCTCTCTGCCACATGAGGATACATACAGCAAGGAGGTGACTGTCTGCAAACCAGGAAGAGGGCCCTCATCAGACACCATATCTGCCAGCGCCTTGATATTGGACTTTCCAGCTTTCTATCCCTTCCTTCTCTGACAAACCCTTCAACTTATTCAAGTGACCTTTCCAGAACTTAAATCTGATCAGATCCTCTTGCTTCCTGTTGAAAATCCTTCCACTGATTTAGATGGTAATGACTGTGCCACCTTCATGTGGCAGAAGAGAATTGACGGTTCAGGGAGAATGGGTCATTCCCCAGGCACTGAAACAAGGAGCACAGATGCAAAGAATATCGGAGCTGAAAGGGAGGCATCCAGGACAACAAGCCTATGTGGACCACGGGCGTGGTGAAGGGGCTCAGCTCAGATGGCTCCACTGAGGGCTGAGAGGGAAAAGCTCCCCCCTCTGGTGTGGAGAGAGAGTTGCTCACACACAGGAGACTGAGCCTGTGGTTCCTGTGTCCCTTGCTCCCTGCCTTCACCGGCAGAAACAGGAACTGAGTGGGAAGAGGTGAGGGAGCCCCAAGTGGGTCACTGGGCCGGCTCCATGGGGCTCACAAGACAAGAGGCTTTGGAAAGACTGTACCTGTGCCTGGTTGCTGGGAGGTGGATTTTTAAATAACAACTTGATTGAGATACCGTTTATGGATCACACAATCTACCCATTTAAACCACACACTTCAACAGGACTTAGTATAGTCACAGAACTGGGCAACCATCATCACAATCAATTTTAGGCCATTTTCATCATGCCCCAAAGAGACCTGGTACCCACTAGCAGTCACTCCCCATTTGCCCTCAATCCCCCAGCCCTAGGCAACCACTTTTTCACTTGTTGTCTCTATGAAGTTGCCTATTGGGGCAAAATTTCATATAAATGTAACCATGCGATATGTGTTCCTTTTATGTCTGGTTTCTTTCACTTAGCATAATGCTTTCAAAGGTTCACCATATTGTAGCCTATATCACTATTTCGTTTCACTGCGGAGTGATATTCCATTGTATGGGTATAACCCGATTTTCTCTATTCATTCCTGGGATGTGGACTTTTCAGGATAAGAATCCCTCTGGAACTTGACAAATCCAAAAATGATTGGATTTTCCTCTCAGGGAAGGACTAGACATGCAGCCACTCTAAGGACATTGTGTATCATTTTATATGATTGAGGACAGCATGGCTGTGGCCCATCTCCGAGGGCTGTGCATCTTCTCAGAGTCACAGTCATTGGCCTAAGGGAGGGGTCTTTGGTGGAATTCCTGGCAGCACTGGAACCAGATGGGAGAGAACTTACCAGGAAAGAGGGCCAGAGCACAGGCAGCCTGAGGCAGTTTCCTCAGGACCACAACTGCAGGCTTTTGTCCCTTCTGCCTACAGGACCTGTAGGTCAGGAGAGTTGTCACCCTCAGGACCAATGCAAACCCTGGCTATGTTAATTGTGGGGAGCCTCCATGCCTGGGGCTTTGTAGTCTTGGCTAGAAGCCTAAACAGTCCTTCCCATTCCACAGATAAGCAGCTGGACTAACCCAGGAAGCTGTCCCAAGAAGAAGGACCCTATGGAAGGAAGCAGAAGTTTTAGAGAATATGGAAATACTCCCTCCCCAGGAGCTCACACTTGCTGACCTGTATGTGTGCATGTGTATATATGTGCTGTGCAGGTGTGGTGGGGATGTGTGCACGTGTGTATATGTGCTGTGTGGTGGGGATGTGTGCGTGTGTATATATGTGCTGTGCATGTGTGGTGGGATGTGTGCACGTGTGTATATGTGCTGTGTGGTGGGGATGTGTGCGTGTGTATATATGTGCTGTGCATGTGTGGTGGGATGTGTGCATGTGTGTATATGTGCTGTGTGGTGGGGATGAGTGTGTGTGTATATATGTGCTGTGCATGTGTGGTGGGATGTGTGCATGTGTATATATGTGCTGTGCATGTGTGGTGGGATGAGTGCGTGTGTGTATATGTGCTGTGCATGTGTGGTGGGATGTGTGCATGTGTGTGTATGTGCTGTGCACGTGTGGTGGGGATGATGAGTCAGGTGCCATCCTAAGCACCCTTTGCCAGACCTCATTCTTTTGGGAAAAGTCGGGTGTTAGTCACTAGCGTCTCCAGGCCCCCTCTGCCCTCTTAGCTGCTTGTCCCCCCTGCACAGTGCCGCAGAGGCCCTGCTCTGCACAGCCCACCTGCCTTGGATCAGCCTGTGAGGGGGCCCTCCAGGGGTCCTGCTGCTGGAGCTCCTTTAGGTTTTGTAAAATGTGTCACCAAAGACCTCAAGTTCTCATTAAACCTTTTAAAAACTGCTTTTGGGTATGAACAGGCTACCTGAAGGACCCTAATCAGCTAGGCAAATCCTCTGCCATGGAAACTGTGAGTCCGTTCATTCATTCACTCCTTCATTCACTCAAGCATTCAGGCATTAACAAGCGGTTACTGAGTACCACTGGTTGGCCATCTGTGCTCTGAGTCCTGGGAAGAGGAATTAGACAGGCCCACCGCCCTTCCAGCAGCTCACATCTAGCCTGCAGTCAGGATGGGAGCCTAAGGGATCGGTTACAAGCGGGAACATAAAATGTGCCCTAAAACAGGGTCAGGAAAGGAGGGAGGGAGGGTGAGAGACAGGACCATTTCCTGTGGTGGCCAGGTAAAGATCAGCAGAGATCTGCAGGTGTTTCACTCTCTGTTTCTCTCTTTCTGCTTTTGTTCTCAAGCCAAAGCCGGGAAGGGTAAGACCGCCGGGGTTTTAAATGCTTTGTGCCTGGATGGTGGTTTCTCCCGCGCAGCCAACAGGTTTGGTTTAGAGGATGTCCCATAGAGGGCGCTGTTTGCCTGACTTTGACTGCAGTTGCGGGCGCAAGTGAACCGAGGCAACACCACTCGCCAGAGGGCGAGTGAAGGGCTGTGTCCGCGCCTGGGGCCTTAGGTCCACGAGCTTTCTGGAAGTGGGAGGGGAAAAAAGATTTAATCTGTGTTTCTGGCTGTTCAAACCCAGCATCCCTGAAACTTGGGGGACGGGCTGGGGGTGCTGACACCTGAGCATCTCCTCTCTCCCTGGTCAAAACGCACACACAAAAGCCAGCGTACCTGCGCGCCCTGGGAGGCAGGACACCGGGAGAACTTGGGTCAAGAGACAGTGAGGCTCCGGTAGCGGCGCCACAGGTGCAGGGGCTGCTGTCCCAGAGGACTCTTCCCCCACTCGCCTGCACCCCTCCCCATCTGGGTATGGTCCCCAGTTGCAATCAGCCAAGAGACCACTTCCTCAGCCAGAACTTTTCGGCGACGTCTGCTGAACGCTTATTTTTCCTGGGAGGCCAGCAGCTTTTCTGCTTGTTTCAGCTTAAAGGCGGCTCCATGCGTCAGAACTTTGGCCAAGTTTGCACGCCTCTGCCTCGAACGGGAAGAGCTCCCAAAACGCAAGCGCGCACACACAGACACGCACGGGCCTCTTCGTCACAACCTCTGCCGCTTGGCCGGCAGGTGTGGGCGCTGCCCACCGAACGGGTTTGGACATAGGCCCCTCGAGCTATTTCTGCAGTTGGAGAGAAAATGACTTCTGGGTGTCCAGCACCCAGTGTTGGGTGACCTTGGCCCGGTCTCCTCCTCTCTGGGAGCCTGTTTCTGTCTGTAAAACCTGAGTGTGAGATCCACTCTGTTCGAATCTCAGGGCTGTAACTGGCTCCAATCAGATTTTTGGATGGAATAGGGTTTTATATTCCAGTAAAGCCCTGTACAAACTCAAGGGAGTAATGAGAATGAGAATAATAATTGTTTATGGAAGTACCATTTACAATGCTTCCAGGTTCCCAAAGCAAATCAATATAGGGCTCACTACTGTAGGTGAATGTTTGGTGAAAGAAGTGTTAAATGTGCCCTTCGAGATTTGGTGGGGGAGGGTCTGAAGCCCCAGATCGGAAAATAAAACATACCCACTTCTCAACTGGGTAACCAAAGCGGTCGCGCCTGCCAATGCAGGGCAGCCTTGAGTTAGGTGAGGGCTTGATCTAACAAAAAAAAGGCGATGGTAAAGGAAGGGGCCACAAAAAGACCTCGGGTGTATGGAAGCTCACAATGGGTGGAGGGGAGTGACGGCCACTTTTCCACCTTTCTCTGACCAGGGAGCTGTTCTTGGGAAGGGACCCCACAAGTAATTCTGGTTTATTTGATGCTTAAGTTTAGAGTCTTAGATGCCTGTTTTCCGGCTTTCTTGTGCAATTTGGGGAGTCGTTTTTAAAGTCCATGGAGTAGAGTAACCGTCCGCACAGCTCACAGGTCCAGCAGGGTTCTCTAGGGACTTGACGGCAGGCGGGACGTGCTGCGGTGTCGCTGCCAAAGCCGCCACAGAGGAAGGTACGCCATTGTGCCTTCGGTTCGCACTGCTCCTCTTAAAGCGTTAGGCAGCTCCAAAGGCTGGCCAGAGAGACTTCCCGGGAGAAGATGCAATCTTCGGGGCAGCGGGCTCAGAGTTGCTCGTCAAGGTTTGGGTCCCGGCGACCAGAGGAAAAGAATGCCCTGCAGAGCGTAGCCGTCGGTGCCGAGATGCCGCTGCCCCACCGCCCCACCAAGTGACGCGCGGGCGTCAGCCTGTTCTGCGCGCACACCTGGGTGCGCAGAGAGGCACAACCGCTCACGCTCTCCGGGGAAGGCTCACTCTTCGGTTTCCCAAGGCCAAAGGCCAAGGCCATGCGGATTTCTGAGACGGCTGACGCAGTGCAAGGATTTACACCCCGATTCCCTTCCTATCGACTAGATGGTGGGTGGGGAACCCAAATCCCCCTCTTCCTGGCCGCGCCTTTAGCAAGCTTTAGGGAAAATGCTGAGGTCGCTGGACCCCCAAAGGGTAGGAAAGTGCTGAGTTCACCGCGGGCCGGAGGCCAAGTCCTGCCTCCTGGGTCGGCGCTGCGTGGCTCTCCAGCTGAGTCGGGGCGGAGGGCCTCTGCCAAACCCCTGGGGGAGGGGAAGAGGCAGCTGCGAGCGCGGATAACCCCGAGGTGACCCGGGCGGGCCTGGACCGCCCCTTCCCCCTCCCGCGGGCCATGCGGCTGGAAGCGGGTCCCCGAGCTGCAGGGGGGAGAGGGAGGCGCGGGCTCCGGTAGCCGCGGCTGTCAGTGCGCTCCGGCCGGGGCCGCCGCCGGCTCAGCGTCCCTAGCTCGCCTCCTGCGCTCGCCGGAGCGCTCCGAGTGCCTCTTTAGCAGGAGCCAATATCCTTTTGTGCTAATAGGCTTGTCCTCATTTGCTGCCTAATTGGACTATATAAAGCCAATAATAGGCGGGCTCTTATAGCCCGAAGCCAAAGCGCCAAAATCCGAGGGAAGGCGAGGAGGGGGCAGTGGCGGAGGCGGCTGCGGGACCCGGGCTCGGCTGCGCCTTCGCCTGCCTAATCCCATTTGCCATTGTACGCGCCCAATCGCCGTATACTCCCCGCATTTAACTTGGATGACATTTTGATTTCATCATTAGCATCCGGCGCCGGATTGACGCAGCCCCAAGCCGGGGACTGCTCTAGCCGCCTCCTCCCCGGGAGCTGCAGCCGCCGCCTTGCCGCCTCGCTCCCTCGGTGCCGCTACGGGGCCGCTCCCCGCCCCTCAGCACCCCTCCCCCATGCGAGCCAGCCCCGGCCGTGTCCTCACCCCGCCCTCCTGCCGTTGGATTTGCGCCCGGGGCGGCCCCCGACTTTGCGCCCCGTAGTTGAGTTCCGTTTATGGTCTGATTTCCGGCGCCCGTCTGCTCGCCCGGCCGCCTGCCTGTCCCGTTCCCTCCCTCCCGGGGACCCGGAGGAGAGGGGACAATGCCGGAGCCCGGGCCGGACGCCCCCGGCACCGCTAGCGCGCAGCTCCCGCCGCCGCCGCCCCCGCCTCCCGCGCCCAAGGAGTCCCCATTCTCCATCAAGAACCTGCTCAACGGAGACCACCACCGGCCGCCCCCTAAGCCGCAGCCGCCCCCACGGACGCTCTTCGCTCCGGCCTCGGCCGCCGCCGCCGCCGCCGCCGCCGCCGCCGCCGCTGCGGCCAAGGGGGCCCTGGAGGGCGCCGCGGGCTTCGCGCTCTCGCAGGTGGGCGACCTGGCTTTCCCCCGCTTTGAGATCCCGGCGCAGAGGTTTGCCCTGCCCGCGCACTACCTGGAGCGCTCCCCGGCCTGGTGGTACCCCTACACCCTGACCCCCGCCGGCGGCCACCTCCCACGACCTGAAGGTACCGACCTCTCTTTGAACTTTCGTTGTCCTCCCTGCGCGCCTGTCCCAGTCCGGTCCGCGCTGCCTTCCACCGCAGCCCTGGGACCCCCGCACCCTCAAACGCGCTGTTTGGCCGGCTTCCTCCGTCCCCTGGCTTGCAACTCCTGCCCGTGTGCTCTGTTGCGCTGCTAGAGAATCCAATCCCACTTGGTGAGAAAAGAAATGGAGTTGGAGTCCGGGGCGCGGCGCTTCCCGGGAAAGTGGCCTCGGGCATGAATGGGGAGGCTTCAGGTGGCTGGGACTGGGGACCTGGCCTGGATGGAGGGAGTGAATCTCCGCGGGCCCCCGGCGAGGGAACTGAGGGAAAGAAAGGAACCGGCCGTGCTGCCCACTCCGGGTCTCCCTAGCCTCTCCTCGGGAGAAGGTTGGATGCCAGGATGTGGCACCCCTCTTCTGGCCCAGCCGGGAAGGAGGAGGCCCGCGGGAATGGTGAGGCCTCGAGGCCTGGGGCCCAGAGGCCGGCGCGGGTTGAGCCTGCCGCTCCCAGGCGCCAGGCCTCGCTGAAGGCTGTGTCCGTGTGCGTGTGTGTGCGTCCGTCTGTCTGTCTCTCTCCAGCCTCGGAGAAGGCCCTGCTACGAGACTCCTCCCCCGCCTCGGGCACCGACCGCGACTCCCCGGAGCCGCTGCTTAAAGCCGACCCGGACCACAAGGAGCTGGACTCCAAGAGCCCGGACGAGATCATTCTGGAGGAGAGCGACTCGGAGGAAGGCAAGAAGGAGGGCGAGGCGGCGCCGGGCGCGGCCGGGGCGAGCGTGGGAGCGGCGGCGGCGACGCCGGGCGCCGAGGACTGGAAGAAGGGCGCGGAGAGCCCGGAGAAGAAGCCCGCGTGCCGCAAGAAGAAGACGCGCACGGTCTTCTCGCGCAGCCAGGTCTTCCAGCTCGAGTCCACCTTCGACATGAAGCGCTACCTGAGCAGCTCGGAGCGCGCCGGCCTGGCCGCGTCGCTGCACCTCACCGAGACGCAGGTCAAGATCTGGTTCCAGAACCGCCGCAACAAGTGGAAGCGGCAGCTGGCAGCCGAGCTGGAGGCGGCCAACCTGAGCCACGCCGCGGCGCAGCGCATCGTACGGGTGCCCATCCTCTATCACGAGAACTCGGCGGCCGAGGGCGCGGCGGCCGCGGCCGCGGGGGCCCCGGTGCCAGTCAGCCAGCCGCTGCTCACCTTCCCGCACCCCGTGTATTACTCTCACCCGGTGGTCTCGTCCGTGCCGCTGCTCCGGCCCGTCTGAGGCCCGAGAGGGGAGGAGGAGGGAGCACCCGGCCCCCTTCCCAGACCCCAGAGGAGACTGGGCCGGGCCGAGGGCGCAGAGACGTCCAGCGGCCTTCGGGAACCGGGGCTTCTGCGCGCGGCTCCGGCCTCCCCTCCCCCAATCGGTAGCGTTTTTGTAAGTATTTGCAATGCATTTTCGTGCAATTCACTCCTAATGGATTTGAGGCGCTTCCCCTCTTACTTTTGGTTTTGGTTTATATTAAGAGAAAGCAGGAAAAAGACAAAATTTCCAGGTCAAATATTTCGGCTGAAAAAGCTTTTGCAAAATGTGCCGCCCTCCCCAACCCCCGCCCCCAGTTTGCCTTGCGCGGTGGCTTTTTGGGTTTTATTTTTATGGAAGGAAAGTAAGCGCAAATCCTGAACCCCTCTAATTGATTCATTTTCTATAGAACTATTTTCAGAAGTCGAGAGAGAGAGAGAGAGGGAGAGAGGGAGAAATTCACGTTGTAGTACTTTTATTTCTGAATTTCTGGGTGTGGTTCTTCCTCTCCACTCCCAATCAGATATTCCCCAGTTTTCAGAACCTGAGCAGCCTCTCATAAGAACCCCGACTCAGGCCACTTTTCTCTCCCCGGCAGAGGTCTGTCGCAATTGACCTCTTCATCTGTCCTTTTTGGGACCGATGAATTCTCTAATTAAGTGTTTAAAGGGAAAAGACGAGGCAGCCCCAAATCAGACTTCTGATTATTGAAACAACTCCACATCTGGCCTGGTGTGGACGGTCTTATTTATTAGCAGCCTATATTTGGGGAATTTCATTTGTTGGTAAATTATTATTAATGTTACCTTTATTACTTTGTTCCCTATTTTGAGAGAATATTTCAATATTAAAAAAACCTTATCTTTTATCCTCTCCACCTACCGTTTTGTTCTGCAGTAACTCTTGTACTTTTGACCTGTGCAATATTGAACAAAATTTCCTGAGAGCCTGCTTCTTCCTCCACGGAGAGAAGCAGACGTCTTCAATGCATAATTCCGGTTATTCGTTTATGAGGAAGAAATTAAGAAGGGGAAAGGGGGGAAGGAAGGAAACAAGGATAGGTAGCAATGCTCAAAGGAGTAAGATAGGCATACCGGAGCGCTTTAAGTGAAGGACAATCAATTTAGGAGAATTTTAACTTATTTGATAAATGTACAGATTTCTTGTAAAGTTCACCCTCAACTCCTCAGGGCTCCTTGCTCTGCCACCCAATCCGTTTTCTTTCTGTCGGCTACACCTGTTGTTCTGCGATAGTTTGTCCCTCCCACCCATCTCCCTCACCTCTGCCCAGATTCAGTCGCTTTTTCAGAAAAAGAGGGGAAAAAATCACAAAATATTGTTACACTTAATGTTGTCGTGAAATGGAATTAATTAAAAAGAAAAGAAAAGCGAGGCATTTCCTGTTGCCAGAGTGTGTAACTTTGGACGATTTTCCCCAGAGCAGGTATCTGCGAACTCTCTTCTGCCTCGCTCTCTGGCTGCCTCTGCAATGGCCGAGTCCGACCTGGACGCACATCCCTATAATCCAGGAGGCGGCGGAGACAGAGGCGGCTTTGTTCGCGACCAGATCCGCTCTCTCCGTACCGTACGCCTCTTGAAACGCCCTGTGAGCAAGGGAAGAATGCGGGGCGGAACGGGTGAGGACCCGGGCTTATCTAGTTCGCGGAATTGAGCGCAGCGACAGCCGCAAGCTCAGAGACCGCTGGTATTTCCGATCGCAGGGCAGCAGCCTCGCATTCCGTTCCCAGACCGCGGGGTCCTTTGGGAGCCGCGAGCTTTTGGGCAGAACGTCCCTGAGCACTCACTGGGCCGGAGCGGGGTCGGCTCCGGCTGCCTCCAGGGTCGGGGGAGGGAAGAAGGGAGTGAACTTGGAGTTTAACTGCGGCCCGAGGCAGATCGCGATGTCCAGCTGGGAGAGGCCAGGCTGGGAGCGGGCGACCCCAGGGAGGCCAACCAGGCCTAGGGACGGCGGCTCCCAGCTCCGGGACAGGGAGGCCTCCGCAAGCCTGGAGCAACTGTGGCTCCCGGTGCGGCTAGGGTGTGGGCGCGGTCATGGTGAGTCCAGTGCCGGGGAGCAGAGACCACCCGACTGCGGCGGCGACAACCGAGAGGACTTTGCCTCCTCCCGGGCAGATCCTTTTCTGTGCACCGCGCCCAAAGGCTCACGGGCGCAGGGTTTCTCTGGGCCCTGTACCCCGATCCCGGCAGCCGCCGGGAAGTGCAGCGCTAGCGGTTCCCAAGCTCCTGCCGGGCGCCCGGCCTCCGCGCACCGGGTGGGCGGCCTGCCGAGCGCGGCGCTCCCGGAGCTGCTCGAGAGCGCGGGCCCGGTGGGCGGAAGCAGGTGCTTGGGCGCCCCTTGCCAACGCGGCGCGACTGCCTGCCTTAGGGCTTGGGGTCTGCACGCCCAGCTCCTGGCAGGGCGCGTTTGAAGCTGGGGAGCCGAGAAAGGGGAGACGGTGAAGATCCCTGTGAGCACACCGCGGGCGCGTCCGCTGGGGAGCGCCTGCACGCGCTCTCATTCCCTCTCCCAGAGCTTTACAGTTGCAGTTGCTCAAACCCAATCCACACGATTGATTCTTCTGTGGCTGAAACGTCAAGTATCGTTTCCTATGGATGGGAAACTGCCTCCGAATAAACTGGCATGTGTAGTTATGGCAAAATTTAGCCTGGACCTCAGTGAAGATGGATCTCCCTTTATTTTCCTCTGGTTTGGGATAAAAACGAGGGCATGTGTCACAAATGAAAAATAAACAGAAATTCGGGGTCCAAATATGTCGTTCCTTGTGTTACCTGCAAACACAGTGATGCCTTTTACTGTCGGCAATACTAACTGCGGGACAGGCCAATAACAGCTCATTAAAAATAATGTTGCAATAGCAAACACGTTCCTAGATTTTACAGCCAGAACACGATGCTATCAAGCGCCAAGAAAATACTCCTTTATTTGTGTTTGGATTCTAGAAAATGGTTCTTGACTGACCTGGTCTTTACAAAGTCGAGAAATAACTGGTTCTCCACACGCACAGTTTGTTCTTTGTCCTGCTCCTGCAGCCTCCCTTTCCCTCCCTTTGAGGACCCCGTTGCCCTAGGCCGGTGAGTCCCTCCCAGGAGCCAAGGCGAAGCCCTGGGGGAGGAATGTGGCTCGGCCGTCGCCTGGGACTGGCAGTGATATGAACCTAGAAGCCCGCCCAGGCAGGAAACATCTGCTTTGCTCCCGTCGGCTGGGGGTCGTGGTATTTCTCACAATGCAAGAGACAGAGAGCACGGAAGCTGCTCCCCGAGCGCGAAGCATCCTAGGCTCTACCGCAAGCTTTCGTGTCGGGAGAGGCCAAGACAGCACTTTGATGGAACTGTCGCATCTCGAGAGCTAGCCCGGGGCCGTCTTCCCCCACACAGAGTGCTTCTCTAGGCGATGCCTCTGCAAGGATTGCCAGGAACTGCTGGAACCGCTCAGCAGAAGGGGCTCTGTGGCGGAGTGAGTGTACCTCCACTCAACTCCTCCAAGAAATCCCTAGGACACTGAGCCAACATCCCCGATTTCATCCTTTCATCTTCCCCTCCCTTCAGATTGTGGAACCCAGCCTTCTCTACTATCCTAACTTCAGATCCTTCCCTATTGGCACTCCCAATTAGTCAAGCCAGTGCAATGGCATCGGCTTCCTGGCTTAATCCTCTCTGCATTATCCAGACACGCATGCAGACAACGTACAGGATACACTCACCCTCAGGGTGCCATGAAACACTCACTGTCCCCCCCACACTTCTGTTAGACCTCCTAACAGACACCACATCCAGGGGCTCCCAGGGCCCAACCTGTATATGTGTTTAGCATCACATATACATTGTGATCACATAGCATCACAACAGCACGGTCAGGCACACTTTGTTCTGGGTGACCCTGGGCAGCTGGTTTTCTCTGATGGCCCCAGGCTAAGGCAAGCTGGGAAGAACCTTGTAGAAAGGATTGGGCAGGGAGCGAGGTGGTGCTCCTACTTCTGGGGCGTGAAGCTGGAAATCCTCTGGGCAGAGATGCCTCATGTTCCCTCGTCACAAGCCACCTGGGACAAACTATGGGAGCCGCCATCATCCCACTTCAGACCCCCATATACCTATGGGCCGGGGCCTCACTCGGAGCCGGGGTCCTCACGGTGCTGGGCTTTGCGGCTCTGAGTGCCCGGGAGCGTCTCCGGGCCCTGGGAGACCAGAGAGCCAGCTCTCGCTTGAGCTGTTTCTGTTGGCAACACAGATGTATTTCTTTTATTTGGTAGTAAATAGAGCGGGTGTGTGTACATCAAACAAGAGCAAGACAGATATAAACGGCCCCACCCCCGCCACTGGGCCTTCATTCTGAGCCAGGACGTCCCCTGGCACGCCAGAGCCCCAGAGTGCGCGCTGGAGGGTGGGGCGGGGAGAAGGAGGGGGAGGTACGAAGGTCGGTGGGGTTCGCTTTCTCGTCTGCAAGAGCTCGCTGGGTCAGCCGCAGCCCGGGCGATGGGAGCTGGGGTCAGAGCAGTGGGGGCCTAGAGGGCTGCACAGCCTTCGACTTTCGGGAGCTTTGGCGAGAGCTGGCGTCGTAGGGCTGCCTGGGCCCGGGCCAAGCACTCCAGCTTCTACTCCTCTGCGCGCGCGGGGCACCTGGACTTCCCTGGAAAGGCCCTGCGGGGACCGGAGAAGTTGCTGAGCACCGCCCTGCCCGCCTCCAAGGCTCCATTTTGCCCCACCCCTCGCGCTTGTCCACGCCCCGAGTCCTGTGACCCTTCCAGGAGGCTTCTTCCCCTCAGCGATCCAAACTTAGAACGCAAAGCGGCTAGGAAAAGACCACTCTACTGGGTCACCGCGACGGGGTCAGGGTGCAAAAACCATAAGCCCCATAGAAATCCCCACTCGGGGTCCAGAGCACAGCCGGGGAAGCCCCTGGGACGTCGCCCGCCCAGGCACTTACACCGGGCCAGGCAGAGGCACTCCTCCGCCCCTCCTCGCAGCTTGCCGCCCACTCTCTGCCCATCCCCTCCCGCCCAGCCTGCAGGCAGTCTCTGCCTTGTGGGTGCGAGCGATCCGCGCGTCTGGGCGTACGCAAATCGCGGTGTGCACGCCTTTGTGTGCACGTGCGCCCGTCTGGGTGTGCAGGGCGAATGTTTACCCTTTGACCTCACAAATAGTCGGGGAGGGGTGCTGTGGGTGGATGGCGGAAGGGAGAAAAGGGCTGTAAAGATAAGTGGGCCTGCTATCCTTTGGAGCCCTGCCTAGTTACTCGGACCCGGATCTTGAGTTGAGATTTCGGACGCGCCTGTTCCCGAGCTTGCTTCTCCTGCGGAAGTACCCTGGAGGCTTATCGGGTGGGGAGGCACAGCTTCTGAGGAATCCGATCTCAGACAGCAGCGCAGCTGGGGTCCAGTTATCCGCCAGGGCTTTCCCCCCACCATTCTGCCTCCAGGATCCCGTAGCACTTCAACCGTGTGTCCGGGCAATTCCCGAGACAAGAGACAAGAGATCGCTGGAAGCAGCGTGCATCCTCGGACAGTTCCCAGGAGATGAGCCCTTGTACTCGCCCAGGTCGCTTCTTGGCTGCTGCTCCAGCCGATGCGTCTTCGCGGCGAAACTGGCCCAAATCTCTGTCGCCCGGGTTCCAAAAGGATCCCTTCTGGTTGCAGTGGACGGAGAGGAAAAAGAGTTGGGGGAGAGGTGTAGCGCGAGCGAGCGAGAGCACGCCGACAGAGAGTTGCGCCCATCATTTAGTCAGGAGCGACGAGGTGGAGTCACCTGGTGTGCCTCACCGGAGCGCTAAAGTCTTAAAGAAATAGAAAGAATCCCCTTCTCTCGTGAGCTCCTTCGCCGCCCTCGCCCCCCTTGGTGATGGAGTGCACGCATCAGATTTTCATCAAAGTTCTATTAAGTGAAACATAGGTTGCAGGGCACCCTTTGATTGAAACAGTTTAAATTTTAATTGTGTTTTTAATTTGACATATAGTTGCAGAAAGGAATGACACTGCGTCGCCAAGGGGCGGTCGATTTTCTTAATTTCTCCCAGAGGAATTGATGAGTCTATCAGGCCACTAGATTGGAAACCCATTAAAGCTCTCTGGTTAGGCTGTTAATTGGAACTTGATGGATGTGGGGAGGGGGGTGTTGGGACTCGGCTATGCTGATCCAATCTTCACGACTTTCTGTTTTCCAATAAATTACACAATTCATTTTCCAGCCGCAGATTACATAAATTGTACACCTCTGGGGCTCTCTTTTTCAAATAGGGAGCCCTTTTCCCCAAAAGCCTATTGCGAGATGTCATTTGCACCAAAGAACGAACAGCAGAGGCCCTTGAATGAAAATCGAAACATAATCAACGTTTATACTTAGAAAATTTATTGAGATCATTTTCTCTGGTATTTCCTTATTTTAAAGTTTGGACGCGCCATATATCATAATCCACTCGCGTAAAGGGGGGGTCAGCCTGTGTTTAATATTTATCGAAGCTTGATTCCAAGATCAAACTTGTTTATGACTTCATCTGTCATTTCGGAGGGAGCCTTCTTCTACTATTACCCGGCTCAGCCAGCCTATTTCCCAACTGCCGCAGAGAAGAGAGGATCAATTTTTATTACGCTCCTCGGCAAGTTTGCTCTGGGCCGCTTTAATATCGAGCAGTGGCATAATCTCGGGACCTAAACTTTAAGCGTCTTTTCAGTCTCGGAAAGTTTATCATTTCTTGGAACCCGTTTATGCCTAATTCCTAGGAAGGGCGGGGAGCATCCCAAAGATGATGAGGGGCCTTCCTCCTGGGTAGGGGTTGTTGATCTGACTGGAGTAGGGCGGGGCGCAGCTATCCGGAGGCTTGGAGGGTGGGGTGGGAGGTGAGACTGAGTTGAAGAATTGCCACACTTGAGGGCAGAGAGATGGGGTGTCTGTGGGTGGTGGTTCCTGAAGCTTAAGGTTCCTGGGAGTGCGTTTGGCAGCTGCGTTGAGCCCAGGAGAGGGCGTGTGGGCCTCTGCACTCGCCGTGAAGTCTTAGGGACCCCCCCCCCAAATGCCCTGAAGGGACGGCGGGAAGATCGTGTCTTGGCTCTCTGGCCCCTGCCCTGGGACTGCTGTCTGCCCGAGGTGGGGGAGATCCTGCAGGTGCCCAGTTGAAGAGACTGGAGGAGAGGGGAGTCTGCCTGGTCTCCGCCACAGCCTCCCTGCCTCCGTCCTGCGCCAGCAGCACCACTTCCCCGGCTCAGTTTACAGTGTGTCAGTGTGAGGCACACACTAGTCGGAGCTCAGTGAACGTTTGCTGACTGTGTGTGACTGTGGAAGTGTTTATGCAAGCGCGTGCGTGAGGCTTCAGGCGTTCGCATCTAAAGGTGCACAGGGTGCCGGGGTGGAGGAGGCCGCACAGGTCAGCTCCCCAGTCCCTCGCCGTTCCCGGGTCTGGGAGCTGCTTCTCCGAGGCCCATCCCGGAGCCCCAGCTGCTGCCTCACTTGGTCACTGCTCTGGCTGAGGCCAACCCTGTGGGCCCTTGACTCCACCCAAACATGTGCCCCGCGGTCCCGAGATGGCGGGGGTCCTCACAGTCTACCCCGCAGCCACTCCCAAGCTCAAGGCCAATGCACGCCCCGCCCCTCGCCCCTTCCAAAGAGTCCTGTATTGGCAGTGGAACAACCTCGGGCTTCAATCTTTCTTACCCTGCTTGGGCTTTTTTTTTTTTTTCTGAGCCTCAGTTTCTCCACCTGTACATTGGGGGGGGTACAGATCTGCACCACAGGTTTGCCGTGAGGATTAAAGTGAAGAATGTTAGGATGCTCTCAGAATATTCCAGGTTGCCGGCACCAAGTATTTGCTAGCTCAGAAGGGTTCAATCAATGCCCTCCCCTTACCCCAAATCCTCTTTCGTCCCCAGTGGAGGACAGGCTCAGCTCGTCCGGTCCGCCAATCTCCCGCCGGGTGGCTTCAGCGCGGGCCGGGAGACAGCTCCCACTCAGGGTGCTTGCGGGAGGCGAAGAGGTCGCAGGCGGGTGAGAGTCGGGTGTTTGTTTTCAGGATGCTCCATTCTACCCCCCAACCGTGCGGGAGCGCGCGGGACGGGCTGTGACGTGGCCCGGGAGCCTGCGCCGCGGCCCCGCAGAGGGGGACGCACAAATTGTATTTCAGCACCGGGTCCTTCCGGGTTAATGAGCTGACACCATGATTAAAGCTGACCATTTGTAATGTGTCTCGACCCCGCCGCCGAGCCCTGAAGAGGTTAATGCGGTGACGGAGGCCGGCACCTGCCCCTCGCGGGCCTCCCGGGCCGTGGCGCACAGCCTCTGCCCCCCCGCCCCGCCCCCTTGCCTGCCTCTGCCCCGGTTGCGCCGCCGACTCCTAATCAATTAGCCCATTAACGAGCCCTTGGAGGAGTTAAGTAGGGAGAGGTTCTGCCACGGGTAAGGCTGCAGTCGGTAACTCACCGCGGCTAATGATATTATAAGCGCTTTGCTCAATAACCCGGGCGCGGTGCGGGCGAGGAGGGAACTGCACCGTCATGATGCAGAGTCTGGACATTTGTAGGGACTGATTCCAGAGTCTCCTCTCACCCTTGGCTGCATTTGGGGGGCACCCTAGGGTCAGGGCTCCAGGGATCATTTGGTCGAGCGGTCTCGAGGCCTCAGACCCAGGGGGTGGGGTTGCCTGAGCGCCCTGGAGCCTTGCTTCCACCTTCGGTTCTTCGACGCTTGTGTAGACAGCTGTGCCCCCGAAACATTTTGCCTGCGCCGGACTGGTTCCACATCCAGTACCAGCTGATCTGGGAATTAAAAGAACAAGAGTCAGGGCTTTGAGGGGGCCGTGAGGATGAGGTAGGGAAATATGGTTAATTGAGCGCCCACCGCAAGCTGTGCTCAGAGTTACGCACTTTGACCTCATACAGCTTCTGCGAGGTAATCGTTGCTTCTCCCCCCAATTTTAGGAATGAGGAAACCGAGGCTCAGAAAGTTTAAGTATCCTGTCCAAGGTCACCTAGCCATTTGAATACACTTTGTCTAATTCTAAAACCATGTCGCTATCCTCACCTCCTTCTCTCCTTTCCTGGAGCAAAGCGCTTCTCTTTTTGCAGCAATTCCCTCACCTCCAATATTGCCTAAAAGTGAGAGTCACTTATGGAAGAGGAGGCCAAGCTTTGGGCTGTTTACAAAGGTTTACAGAGGACCTACAATGAGCTCCTAGTGATTCTAGGCTTTCCAGTGCTTTTTCATTCCTACCTAAAGCCATCCTCGAAACAGGTGAAGGGGAGATATTAATGAGAAGTTCATATCACCTAGGAGGGCAGTGAGGCTCTGACTGGGATTTCACTTGTCCAAGTTCACGCAGCATGGAAATGAGGGTGCTGGGACTTGAACCCGAATCTCTTGAAACAAGATCTAGGGCTTCCCTCCCGCACCCCCAACGATCTTGCAGCCCCGTTGGGCCTGTGACAGGGGTGGGGTCTGTAGGCGGGGAAGGGCCCAAGTTGTCTGCTCCCAGGCCTCCCCGGTAAGCTCCCGGAAAGAGCATCAGTTCCTATGCGCACGCTCCTAAATCCCCCGCCCCCCGGCCTCCTGCGCCGGGCGCAGCGGTCTGCGGGGTGCCAGCCCTGCTGGCCTGCCCAGGCGAGAAGGAGTGAGTTTGGGGAGGGTCGTGGAACAGCCTGTGAGCCCCTCTGAGGGTTCGAGGACCCGTCGCCTATGGGAGGCGTCGGGTCACTCCAGCTGAGCCCCGAACTGCCCCTACCTCTCGAGAGGGCAGGGGTCCGAGCGATCAGTGTCGCCACACAGGGTAGGAACTTGGGCTGGAATCTATGTTGCTTTCGGTCCAGGCTGGCTCTTTGCGCGCTCCTGGGAGCACAGGCGCTGCATGCGGGGCCTGGGCTTTTTTGAAATTTTCCGGGGCCGCTCGGCGGCGCTGCGATTGGCCGCGTCTGAGTAACCTCTATGCAAATGAGGCCGCGCCACCTCTGCGCCGCCGGGGACTCGGCGAGCTGGCGGGCAAGGAAGGGGCATTCGCGCCGGGGCTGGGCGGCCGCACCTAAAGCCGGGCGGGCACGGACCCCAGCGCAGCCGTCCGGTGCCCGCGTGTCCCCCGCGCGTAGGGGACGCCTCGCCAGCTTCGCCGCCCCCTCCCCCTGGCTCCCCTCCCCCCTCCCCCGGCTCCCCTCCCCCCTCCCCCCACCCCCTCCGCCTGCCTGCCTGCCTGCCTGCCTGCCTGCACCACCTTCCACCCAGATCATCTCTAAAGGGAGTTCTTGGTTTCCTCCGATTTCTTATGAACCCAGGATGGGAAGCAAGGAAGATGCGGGCAAGGGGTGTCCGGCGGCCGGCGGCGTCTCCAGCTTCACCATTCAGTCCATCCTGGGCGGGGGCCCCTCGGAGGCGCCACGGGAGCCCGCCGGCTGGCCGGCCAGGAAGCGCAGCCTGTCCGTGTCCTCGGAGGAGGAGGAGCCGGACGAAGGCTGGAAGGCACCCGCCTGCTTCTGCCCAGACCCGCACGGCCCCAAGGAGCCCGGCCCCAAGCACCACCCCCCCATCCCCTTTCCTTGCCTGGGTAAGGATCGCACGCCCCTGGGTCAGCAGCGAGCAAGCTCTAGGGGAGGGAAGCTGTGCGGGGGCTCTCGCGTCCCCCCCGCCCTCGCCTGGCCAGAGCCGCGGCCGCGCGGGGTGCAGCGCCGAGGGGAGGAGACGCGCGCTCTGTGCTGACTCCTCCGCCCGGCGGGCGCTCGGGAAGAAACCGGGAGCACAGATGTGGCGCGGCGCGGTTTTGGGGAAGGTTGGGTTGGAGGGAGAGTGTACCATAGTGGGTTGGGCACAGGGCCTGCCGCACGCATGGCTGTGCCCTCAATATCCCCTTTGCATATCGTATACTTTCTGCACACGAGGTCTGGAAGTCGGCTGTGAGCGGTCGGTCCTTCTCTACCGCAATCTCTTTCAGCGTCTTTTTCTTCTCTCTCTCTTCCGCTCTCTCGACCTCTGCCTCTCTCTCTCTCTCTCTCTCTCTCTCTCTCTCCTCCTCCTCCTCCTCCTCGGAATGATTAGCACTCCAAGATGATTGACAATGGTGCCTTTCGTAGATGGTTCCTCTTTACAACATCTGACCAAGGGGAGCCCCGCGTTAGTCCTTAGCGTGATTTCAGAACAAACGGCCCGTGAAAGGATGCCACACTATAAAGCTCAGGGAACTCTTCCAGTTCAGTTACAAGGCAAAATCATCTTTTAAAATGATGCTAATGTCCCCCCCTCCAGATCTCCTCCCCCTGTTGCCACACGTCCTTTCACGAAGCTGGGAGCACAGAGACCCCAGACTCGAAGTAGCTGGATCCCTGTCCTGTTGCTTTTCAAAAGGCGGGTGCCGGGCTTTGGGTTTCAGCGAGAGGGAGAGAAGAGGATGGGGGTGGGGACCAAGGAAGATGGGACCAAGGCTGCAGGCGCCTGCCAACTCCCTGGTTCCGGCGAGAGCTGGGGGTCTTTGAGGCTTCCCAACTCCATGGCCTTCCTCTTTGTTCTCACTCCCCAGGTACCCCCAAGGGCAGCGGAGGCGCGGGGCCGGCGAGCTCGGAGCGCACGCCTTTCCTTTCTTCTTCGCACCCAGACTTTAAGGAAGAGAAAGAGAGGCTCTTGCCCGCGGGCTCGCCGTCGCCGGGGCCCGAGCGGCCGCGGGACGGCGGCGGCGCCGAGAGGCAGGCGGGCGCGGCCAAGAAGAAGACGCGCACGGTCTTCTCGCGCAGCCAGGTGTACCAGCTCGAGTCCACCTTCGACATGAAGCGCTACCTGAGCAGCTCGGAGCGCGCCTGCCTTGCCTCCAGCCTGCAGCTCACCGAGACCCAGGTCAAGACTTGGTTCCAGAACCGCCGCAACAAGTGGAAGCGGCAGCTCTCCGCGGAGCTGGAGGCGGCCAACATGGCGCACGCGTCGGCGCAGACTCTGGTGGGAATGCCGCTGGTGTTCCGGGACAGCTCGCTGCTGCGCGTGCCGGTGCCACGCTCGCTCGCCTTCCCCGCGCCGCTCTACTACCCGGGCAGCAACCTCTCGTCCTTACCTCTCTACAACCTCTACAGCAAGCTCGACTACTGAGCGGCCCGCCGACCCCGCGCCGCCCGCCCGCTCCCCGCCAGCCTGGCGCGGGCTGCCCCCACTCCGGAGCCAGGGCTGCGCGTTTCCAGAAATATTACGAGATACACCATGTGTATTCGTTACCTCTTATTTATGGCCTCTGCCCTACTTTTTGTTTTGATTGTTTCTCGTATTTATCGGCATTCCTCCAGCCAGATCATCTGCTTTCTACCCCAAACAAACCAATACGTTTTGAAAACCATGTTCGAGGGGATGTTCTACGGTGGTGGTGGGAAAGGGAGTTTCGGCCAGATCGATATTGATCGGTAGGAAAAAAAAAAGCAGTGAAACACCAGACCAGGTACATTCTTCTCCCCCATATATACACCTGTATATATGTACACGCACACACGGCTGGCCAAGCCAGCCCTTGGGGGCTTCGAACAATGATCTCGACTCCTCTTTTCGTTTCCCTTGTCCCGAGGATGGGTAGGGGAGAAAGGGGGGGGGAGATTTCAGATCTGTAAATATTTTTAAAAAGAAAAAAATAAAACATTTTAAGCATCGTTGCTAACTTTGGTGGAACTGATTGTTCGGCGTACTAACGCGCAGGTGTTCTCGCTTTTCCATGGAAGAGCTTGCAGGCGGGCGTCAGAAGAGGTCTGGCTCGAGCCCCGTGGAAGGTGGGGCGGGGGTCAGAGGTTAAAGGTTGGGACCTTGGCCCCGCCGAGGCGGCACGTGGGCTGGAGGCGCACCCTTTTCCACTAGCTGGTGCCCGTAGTCTCCGCGCGGCGGAGGCTCACCTCGGCGGGAACCCAACTCTGGAGCCCGCGCGGAGAGGTACAGACGGGGGGCGGCAGGCTTCACTGCCGAAGCAGTTGCCTCCCGGAACGAGCTTCTTTCCAGCCCTGGGAGCGCCTCGGGGTTGACGGCAGCAGGGCGTCGTGCGTCGTGGTCCAACCTGTGACAGGAGCCTCCTCTCCGAGGGCACAGGGCAGGTGGGGCGGCGCTGCCTGGATCAGGTATAGAGCCCGGTTTGCTCGTCCCCCAGCCTGGCGCGCTCACAGTTTCCGAGCCGCGCGGTGCGGGAACAGGTCGCGGAAAGGCAGCACTTCGGCTGAAGAGGGATGAGGCCCGACTAGGCAAAGAAAGCGCGGGAGGCAAAGGCTCCTCCCCACACTGTTTTGTTGTTGTTGTTTATAGTTTGCCTTGTGCGTGGCTAAGGGGCCGGGTCGCGGGCGAGCACGTGGCAGCGGGCACTGAATGGAACCTTGGTGCGCGGTTTGCGCGCCCACGGACCTCGGCGCCCCAGCACCTGCTGCCTCACCCTGGCTGGGCGGGCGCGGCACCGAGAGGACAGACGCGTGCCGAGTGTCATGCAAATCGCAGTCTCGCAGTGTTAGATCGCAGCCACCTGTTCCTTGTAAAACGTCAGAAAAAAAAATTGCCTGAGCTTTGAGGATGCTGATGGTTCGGTGTCACGTGGGGCGAGCTCCCGGGTCCTCCTGCCTCCAGCCCCGGGCTACTCCTTAGCCGCTGCAAAGGTGTCGGGAGTCGGCAGCGCGGAGCCCGGATCCCATCCTCTAGAGGGGGAATATTTGCGTGATAGACCTGTCTGTTTGAGCCGAGAGGCATCGAAATTATCTGCATTTTATGAAAGTATGCAGGATATCTGTTACCCGTCTATGTGACCCGCAGTGTCATGTCTTAAATGCCTGGTGTCTTGTCCATTTGTGAGGTCATATTTTTTTATGTTAGATTTCATAAAATTCAAGAACACATCTGCCAGTGCTGTGAGGTCAATTGCATTTATTTCATTTCAACTGAGTTCAATTCAATAAATATTTACTGAGCCCTAGTACTTGCTGAAAACTATGCTAGATATTGGCTAGTCAGAGAGAGAAAACAGAACTGACACTGGATCTGTTTTTTTCTGATTTATTTGGTACGCATATTTCAATGAAGTTTTCTCTTTCCAGAAACCTGCTTTAAATTTTTCTTTCCTCTCAAGCTGCTATTTGAATATTCCATGCAGAAATAACGGAACTGCCTTCAAGGAACTACTTGAATAGGAATATTTCACCCATATCATTTTTGTCTGCACTTCAATAGATTACATTACAGTATTGGGTCACTATATCCTTCTTGGGCTTACTTCCTTCATAGGAAGTTGTTTCCTGTAGGCAGTTAATGGCAGAGTGGTTTTTGCCCTTAAGATTTTAGGGATGATCATTTTCCAGTTTGTCATATAGCGGGCACTTCACTTTTTTTACTAATTCAGAAATTAGTAGTCAAAGGTGATCCAACAGTGTGATTAGTTTCTAGGAATTCCTCTTTCTCATAGGTAACTAAGTACACACACACACACACACACACACACACACACATGGCTTTGCATGTGGATTTGAAATGTTCAAGACTCCACTGTGGCCAGGTTTCCTATCTCAAGACTATCAATTCATTTGAATAAGCAGCAAAATCATCAGCCTCCTTTCAGGCTCTAAACTGGATTTAAAAGATTGACGTTTCTTAAAACTCAAATCGAGTCCGGCTGCAACTGCCTGCCCAGAGGGACCTGAATCATACACACACTGGTTAATGAAATACGCTTAGATTTTATTAGTGGGTAATTCATGCTCAGAATCTCGAAACACTAGTAGAATTAAATAAACAACTGGGAGAGGGAACCAAATAAAATTATTTGGAGATAAAATTATTTAGCCAAAATTAGAATGGAGGCAAGGCACTGCACTTTAAAATTCTTAACCTAGCCATTAAGTTGTTGAAAGAGGAGAGAGAACCAAGTATGAGGACTGGTGAGGAGACAGGGCAAGAATCTGTCCTTTTGACAGGAATATCATCAATACACCGGGCAGAAGGGTGGTTGTTGTGTGTTTACTGTGTCACCATTCATAAAAAAGTGCACCTGAGTCAGCATATATGAATGCATAAGGACCAACAACACTTTTTCTCTATCAAGGTAGAAATTAAACACTTTAACCTCAGCAGTTTCCTCCCACTTCATACAAGATCATTTAATAACAAGATTTTTTTTTACAAAAGCCTGTGAAAAAGAGGTTATAGCATGGATTAAATTGAAAATTTTCAGTGCACTTTTGATATTCAAGAGTAACCGAGTCACAGCATTCTAGTTATAAATTAAGTATTGCTTTTCTTTCATGGAGACCAAATTATTTCTCATTACAGGAGCAACGTTCTTGATTCTATTTCTGGAGGATTCTAGAAACAGAAAATCCAGCAAACCGAGCCTGCAAGTCTGGCGAGTTCTTGGAGTGGGAGGGGGTGGATGGAGAGAAGCTTGTAGGTGTCATTTTAGGGCCCTACCTGAACATATGTCTCAAAGAGGCTTTTGAGCTTTAACACACTGCAGAGTAATCATTTGTTTCTCAGTCTGTCCAACCTTCTGGACAAAGAGTTCCTCAAGAGCAAGAATCGGTCTGATTAATGCATCTTCCCGGTTTTCTCACCAGGCCTGGCATGCGCTGGGTGCTCAATAAATGTTTGCAGGAAAATGGAATGAAGAGATAAGCAGAGTATAAATAAGGATGAGTATCTTTAAGGTCAGTAGATCTTCGACAGTGGGAAATGTGAGAGCCTGGTTCATAGGTGGAATGTCCAGGAAAATGAGAAAAAAGTAGGGCAAAATATACACTTCATTTGAACAAATAGTTTTTTCTCCATTCCAATTTTGGTCAACTTCATGGGCATATGCATGTGCAGTGGAAGGGAAACTAATTTAGCTCTATAAAAGTACTGACCAAAATAAGGTTTTTGTGTCTGAGAGATTAACTGAGATGGGGAGGGCCCCAAGAGTCAACTGGGAAGAGTATCTTTCCCGCCTACTATTCAGAGGACAGGCCAGGCGTCGGCCCCAGGGAGACTACATTTCCCAGCGTGCCGCACACGGAGGGGCGAGGGCGTGAGCGCAGCCTTGGCGCGGTGCTCTTTGGGAGTTGTAGTTTTCACTTGTCCGGCACCTGCGCTGGCGCCTCAGCCTGGTGGTGAAAAGAGGCCACGTGACCGGAAAAGCCGTCATTCGCCTTTGTGCCGGAACAGGTTGCCTGGGTTGACTGACGCCCGGCGGACCAATCGGCTGCCTAGAGCGAGACGTTGGCGTTTGAAATCAGCCAATGGCAGGCATTGGCTGGAACCTCCTCTCCGCCCCTTTCGTCCGGCCTGCGAGAGCTACGAGGGAAGCTAGGCGGCGGCGAGTAGCGGCGAAGTTGCTTCAGAAGGAGCTAAGGTAACGGGGAGAGGCGGCCGGGCGCAGTAGCGAATTCTCTGGGAACCTCTCCACCACCCCCCGCCCCCCGGGCCCGGAGCTGGCGGAGCCGTCCTCTGGGAACCGGTTCCTCTTCCACAGGTTTTCTTTTATTTCAGGAGCAGGCGGGGCGGCAGGCCCAGTGGGGGAGGCCGGGGTGCAGGAGCCCGCGGCGGGCCACCCTGGAGGCTGGAGTTCGGGGTGCGGTGGCGGCGACGCGGCCGGCTGGGGCGCTTAGAAGGGGCGGCCTGGGGTGGGGTGGGGGAAGATGAGGCCGGACCGCGGCGGGCGCGGCGGTTCCGCGCAGGCGCAGAGGCCGTGTCGGCGGCCTTCCCTAGGCCCGGCCCCCGTGGGGCCCCCTCGCTGCCCCGCCGTCGGCGAGTCCAGCCCCCGGACCCTTGGGGACTCTAACTAGGCGCTTGTTCTGTAGATGACCGGTTCTAACGAGTTCAAGCTGAACCAGCCACCCGAGGACGGCATCTCCTCGGTGAAGTTCAGCCCGAACACCTCTCAGTTCCTGTTGGTCTCCTCCTGGGACACGTCCGTGCGCCTTTACGATGTGCCGGCCAATTCCATGCGGCTCAAGTACCAGCACACCGGCGCCGTCCTGGACTGCGCTTTCTACGTAGGTGTCCTCCGCTTCCGCTTCTGCCCCCCTTTAATAGTCTCGGTATGGTGTTCCTGGTCAACAGTATCCGTTTTCCGTTGTTGGGCCGAGGCTTTTGTCGGTGGGGTCATTTGGATAGCTCCCCTCCCTTCCCCCAGCACTTACCTTGAGCCCCAGGTACTGTCTTTTTGTTTGTTTTTGTTTTTTTTGTGTGTGTGGGGTTTTTTTTTTTTTTGGCGCTGGGGACTTGCAGACGTCAAGAACTCGGTCTCCCCTTGTGTTCTAATGGCGCAACTTTGCAAACATTTTGGACGTAATGTGTTTGAAACTCACAACAAGACAGTAACATTTGGCTGTCTTGTTAAAAGAAAGGTCTGTTTGCGAGTACATGGGAATGCCTGTTGACTGTCAGCCAGTGTGGTGAACAGTTCTTCCTTAATTTGCTGGCGTAGTAGTTTTCTCAGCTCCTTAATTTGCTTTATTTTTTGTACTGTTTTTTTGTTTGTTTACAGTGAGTAGCTGAGCCCAGTGTACCTCTCGTCCTGAGCATAAACTGGATAGTTGGCTGTAGAAACAGGAATTTTAAAATGCTTTTTAAAGCTCTGTAAGTTTTAAATGACTTGCACCTTTATTTTGTAGGATCCAACACATGCCTGGAGTGGAGGATTAGACCATCAATTGAAAATGCATGATTTGAACACTGATCAAGGTAACATAGCCACGTTTTTACCAGTTTAGTGTTTTCTTAGTTAGTGCTTACTTGTAAATGTTTATTCATGAAGAGTAGTTCCTGAATTGCTTAGTTCCTAAGTTGCTTAGATACAAGTAAAAATGGCTTGAATTTAGGACTTTTTCGTTTAAATGATAACCATTAAATTACAATCACAAAATATTATGCATGTATTTTATCAGTGAAACTCATGATCTCCATCCACAGTGTTTACATGAAGTGGCACTTAAGTATTTGCCCTTTCCCTTGCCCTCAGAAGGGGACTGGGTCCCGCAGTGGACTACCTTTCAGTAGGATTTTTCCAGGACAGTGCTGATGTTTCAGCGTTCTCTTTTCAGAAACTAATTTAGTTTAGACTGAAGGAAGATAGGTTTTAAAAAATTTAACATTATAAAATAGCCAACCCTGTCCAGATACCATGTTAACCCCGCTTGTATAGTTGTTTAGCATAGAATATGCTTCAGTTGCGTTTATTGAATGAAGAACAAGATGACACATTTTCTTTTAGTTAATTTCTAAGAGATATGAAATAACTTACCCACATTTTTGTGGTGACTTTGGAGCAGAGTAGAGATTGGAATGGAACTCGAATACACAGAGCTCTCTAGTGGAGGTTTTTTTTTTTTTTTTTTTTGGTATATGCGTACGTTAGACATAGATGTACTTGAAGGACATGGCAAGGCACAGAGATACGACTAATGAGGATGAGTTGGACAGTGGGATGGATAGAGGATGGGCACTATATCTTATCCAAAAAAAAAATAAAGAAGGATCCAGTCAGAAGAGGCTTTTGCATGAAAGCCCTTTTGTCATGTAACTTACAACTGCAGGTGTTTGGTTTTGTTTGCTAGCAGCTTATTCTAGATAGGAAGTTAGCTTGCAGGTTTAGGTTCTATTTGTTTGAAAACTCAGGAGAAAAAAAGCACTGAAAAGGAAACAAAAGTTTTTGAAGTTATAGGCCATAATTAAGGGAATTAGCTGTTTATTCTCAGACGGTCATTGCTGAACTTCACGAGATACCATTTAAACAAGAAAAAAAAGTATGTATTTAAACAGGTAGTTTTCCTCTTTGAGGATCAGGGCCACATATTGTTTGTTCTTTGTTGTATCCTTAGCATGTGGTATAGATTCTGGCACATAGTAGACATTTAGTAGATGTTAGTTGAATGAATGAATCAGATAGGGTGAAGAGTTGAAACTGAGAGGAAAGAAATTGTGTATTAGAAATTTGACCCACCATGAAAACCAAGTGGGTTAATCATAAGACTCCCTGCCTTCCTCATCCCCAGCTCTCAGATAATCCTGTTACCACTTAAATAAGTTTCTTTGAAACATCAGCTTAACTCGGTAAGTTTTATCCAGATCCATTTGACCAGAGTTCTCCACTCGTTGGTTCATTTCATCAGGTATTTCTTGAGTACCTACCGTGTATAAGAACCTGTACTAGATAGTCAGAACTATAGAGTTAAACAAGGTTCCTGATTTGAAGGAATCTAGAATCAAGTGAGGAAAATAACAAATATGCCACCATTTTAATGTAATCTGAAACTGAAGTCAGCTTTTGGTATTACCATGCCAGTGAATCAAGCTATGCACTGTCAGGTGAACAGAGATGAAAGGATGACTTTCGTAGTCGCAGAGAAATTTTTCTGTGTGTAGTAGTTCCATTGAGTGGGTGGAAGCGGATTTGTTACAGTGCAATGAATGTTTCCTTCTATTGTTCACTTGAGGAATCTTTGTTTAGTAAAGCTAGGTGTGGTTTGTTGGTTTGTTTTTTCCTACAGAAAATCTTGTTGGAACCCACGATGCCCCTATCAGATGTGTTGAATATTGTCCAGAAGTGAATGTGATGGTTACTGGGAGTTGGGATCAGACAGTTAAATTGTGGGATCCCAGAACCCCTTGTAATGCTGGGACCTTCTCTCAGCCTGAAAAGGTAGGCTCTTTATATTCGTAACAGGAATTATGGTCCTTGGGGTGGTTTGACTTGATAAATGTTTGATGAATATGATGTTCAATTTAGAGGTTAAGAGTTGATGAGTCTGTTTTACAAACTCAGCTAAATATGTGAAGGAAAACTAATTTTGGTGTTTTGGTCAACATTTTCTGTCAGTTGTCGTATTTGTACTGGATAGCAGTAGTCCTAAACCCACTTCCATGTATTAATGCTTTCAGTCCTAGGGCTGAGAAGCAACTTTTCAGAGAAGTCATTTAGCAAAGACTGTTCCATTGCCTTCATTTGCGTCTGACGGCCCCAAACCAGGAAGTGGGATGGAGCATCACTCATTTTCACTTATGACCTGAGGTTTCTCTTGCGTTGACTAAGAGGGTGAAATGGGTTATCATTTGAAGTTTAGTGAAAAAGATGTCCTGTATTCCCTGGCTTTTACCATTTATTTATTTTTAATACTAACAGATGTAGTTTGAAGGCTGTAGTGAAGGAAGCTTCTTAAAACTGAAACTTTGTGTATTATTGTAACCTTTTTATCTGTACAGTGGAAGTGTAATTGAGCATTCTTGCTGTATCCTTTATCAGACTTTATCAGGTGGTAGTTAATTTTAAAGATTGATTGTTTTAGCAATTTAAAGGTATCCTTCACTTGAGTCTATTTCCTCAATGTAAATATACTATTCAGTTCCTGTTAGCTGTCATTATATACCGTAGTGCATCCAAAGAGCCATTATTTTTGTCACATCACATTCGAATCTACTCCTGGCAAGACCTTTGTTCAGAATAAAATAATTGCATTGTTTCTGGTTTTGATTTATGGTTGTATGTAACGTGTTAAGAGCTGTGATAAATTGCTGACAGAATATCATATAATGGACAGCCACACTGAATCAAGCTGCTTATTGGTTCAGCAAGGTTCATTATGTCACTTTTTTTAATATTGTTTTTGATAAATGTATATACCTAGTCAGTAGCATGACAGTGTTTTTACTTGATTTATGATTCGTGGGGATAGAAAGCACTTTTAGAAGCTTGTGTGTCACCTGTATAGTAAAGATTTAAGATAAAATTCCCATTCTGATTGTACTGTTATCAACTGATCTCTTTCTGTGTTTCTTAAAATTTGGTGTTTCATATATCTTAGGTTAATTTCTGTTTTTCTGCAAACATGTTTTCTGAATAAACAGCGGTAAATCTTAATATGTCTGTTATTGAAATATTCTTGTGTTAAATCTACTGTTTTGAATCTTTTAAATTTCTTGTTTTTCCCTTGGTCAAATTAGCTGTTGAATTTAAAGGCCAGATGGTAGAGACTGTCCACTCGTTACATTGTGAAACCCAATTTGTTTTTTTCCTCTGGGCTGGTGGTATGTGGTTAACGTATTAGTGATTACTAACCATAAGGTTTAATTACTGAATGTTAAAGAGATATCTTACCATGTCATGAGGCCTCTTCATTTTTTATAGTGATTTTTCAGATTTTAAAATATTAGATGAGTTGCTTATTAATTGAAAGTAATGATCAGGGCATAGTTATATACCTGAAGTCTAGACTTTAAAAAAATGGTTTAACCTGATCAGGAACATACGTTTTGCCACCATTTTCATGAATTTGCTATCTCTATTTAGTCCCCAGATAACATATTTGAAAATAAGTAACTTTAAATGCTTATTGGCAGGAAATTTTGTGATTTGTTTTAAAGGAATGTTTTTGTGGAAGTTGTTTTGATATTGAAGAAAAGGAGTTTTGAGGGGGAAAAAATAGATGCTTTTAGGGAATAAAATGCTTTTTAAATTTTCCCTGAAGATAACTCTGTCCTGAGTGTTCAGTATTATGACGTCAGGGTATAAGAATTTGCCTTGTCATATGCCAGACCACTATCCTTGTCTTTTAATTTTGAGTTCGTATGCCACCAAAAGCAACTAAGAAGCTAATTAATGATATCTCTCTCACTCTTCCTGGGAAGGCCTATTTATTCAGTGTGACAGCTGGGAGAGTCAAGATTTTTAGAGTTACAACATGAAATATCCTTCCAAAAGGTGGTCATAGAAAAATAACTTTGAAAATGATTGTTTTATGAAAAGCCAGAAGCCCATTGAAAGCTATCTTGAGTTTTTATGGCTTTATTATCTCCTTTTTGAGTATTTTCTACAATTTTATATTGTCACTGAATGAAACAAGAGGGCTGTAAAAACTGTTTAATAATTTAACTTGTTTTAGTAACGAAGAGAATTGTTTCAGAGATGCTTTCGGAGAGTTAATTAGAATGTGCATTATGTGATACTTGGTTAAGTATTAAGAATATCTTGTGTTTATTATTTTGTGCCAATTGGATTGTGTAGCATTTAAAATTTCGTACCTGTGTTTGTGAACCTGATGAGCTAACTTTTTTATGGTTTTATGATTAGTGGACTTTATCTTGGTGCGAAATGCCATTTGCAGGCAAGCAGATGATTTTCAGCAAGTTTTGGTCTTTTTTGAAAGGTGTATACCCTCTCAGTGTCTGGAGACCGGCTGATTGTGGGCACCGCAGGCCGCAGAGTGTTGGTGTGGGACTTACGGAACATGGGCTACGTGCAGCAGCGCCGGGAGTCCAGCCTCAAGTACCAGACTCGCTGCATACGAGCATTTCCAAACAAGCAGGTACTGACCTCTCCTCCCTGTGCCCGGGGAATTTGAAAATAAGAGGATCTTATATGATAATGATTTGGTCAGTGCCTTTTAAAGCTTTGCTTTTTTTTTTGAGTAGTGATTTAGAATTTGTTGTAAATTTTTGACAGCCTTTTGTTAAAAGGTGGTATGTTAACTCAATTTTAGAGAAAGCTTTGATGTTCAGAGAGGATAAGTAATCTGCCAGTGGCTAGAGTAGAGGTTTTCAGATTCCTTGGTGATGCTAGTCCAGGATGCTTGACAGGTATACAGTAATCAGAGAGAGTTTTGCAGGTATTTTAATTTACAAAACAGTGAATTCAAATTTAAATCTGGAAATTTAGGATTATGGAATTTGCTGTTCTCTCTCTCTTTTTTGCACCTCTTTTTACCTTAATGCTAACAGAGTTCAGTCAGTCTGCTAGCAGACCTGGATTTTTCTTTTCTAAAAGAATGCCATTGAGGGTAGAGAGGCGTTGTCCCTCATACAATGACGAACAGGGTAGGTCACCCTTCCCATCATCATTACTAGATGAGGTGACACTATTAATCTGCCCTTTCGTCCCCAAATCCTTAAAGTTCAAAGGGAAGTTGGTGGTGGGGTCAGCTGCTGTAGGAATTTTACAAGAGGAAAAGTCATTAAAAACAGTGGGTGTCTTTGGAATCTAATGGCTATCCTTAGTGCTTATCAGAAGGCTAGTACCTCAAGTGGTGATCACAGTTCTTCTTCTCAGGATATTGTAAATTTCCATTGAAGATAAGGAATTGCAGTTATGTGAAACTTTAGAGATTTAAGTGCATGATTAAAATATGCTTGCATTTATGAATGTTATTATGTCTTCTATCTTAAATTTTCCGTCAGAGTTTATTTCCAGTTTATAATGGAAGTTTAAAAGTAACATTTTACTGATTTTTTTTTCCCTCCATAAGTAGTTTTTTAGGAGTAAATCTTTTTCATACCTTGAAGAATTAAAAATATAGATTTCATATTTATCTTCATCTCTTACTTTCTTTGACATACTATTTGGAGGCAAAGTGAGGAAAGGTTTGAAATTATAAGCCACGTTTGAACATCACTGAAAATCTGTGTGGTTTGTGTGTACACTTGACTTGGTGTAGTTAAATGCGAGAGGCAGGATGACCAAGATGGAAGGCTGGTTTTCCACTTGGTTTGGATTATTGGTACCCTCAGTGAAGGAGACACAATTCTCTTAGAGTTGTTAGAGGTGAGAGGCGTAGAGCAAAGAAAAACATATTCCAGCTGATGGAATGAATTCTAGTCCCCTTCTGGACAGGACAACAAATAAATGATACTGAAACACTTTAAAATTCCTGTTGAGGTTTGACAGAATAACTCAACATTTTTGATTGCAGTGTGCAGGGTACTGGTAGAATGAAGAAGACAAGTGATGGTGGCCTTTTATTTATTTACTTGTAATAAAACAGATATAAGTGTTCTTAAACTTTGGAGTGATCTTAACTATGTTAGTACAGCTTAAACACGTGGTTAAAACCTGGCCGTATTCTCTTTTCATTTTAAAAATAATCATCTTTCTTTACTGTGGGCTGAATTTTGGAATTGGGTTGAGTTTGGGAATCCAGGCCTAGTTTTGGAAGCTGGATTCACCATTTTTGTCCTCTGATTTCCTCTTGTCAGGGTTATGTATTAAGCTCTATTGAAGGCCGAGTGGCAGTTGAGTACTTGGACCCAAGCCCTGAGGTACAGAAGAAGAAGTATGCCTTCAAGTGTCACAGACTGAAAGAAAATAATATTGAGCAAATTTACCCAGTCAACGCCATTTCGTTTCACAACATCCACAATACCTTTGCCACAGGTATGCTAACCTGTATCTAGTTGTTAAGATAACATCATTTTGCTATTAATTGAACAGTGCACGTTTGTACTTGGGCAGAGTTTTAAAAAATTGTGCTTGCTTTTTATGATATTTAAAGGGAAGAAAATCTGGTATAATACTCCCTGGGGAAAATGTAACTTCTGTGACCTTAAAAATGGTTAAAATAATGGTTATTTTTGTATCTGCTTTTAAAGACTGTTGTAACTCTTGAAATTACTTGCAGGTGGTTCTGATGGATTTGTAAATATTTGGGATCCATTTAACAAAAAGCGGCTATGCCAGTTCCATCGGTACCCCACCAGCATTGCGTCACTCGCCTTCAGTAATGATGGGACTACACTTGCAATAGCATCATCGTATATGTATGAAATGGATGACACGGAACATCCCGAAGATGGTATCTTCATTCGCCAAGTGACAGATGCAGAAACAAAACCCAAGTGAGTATGCTTCACCTGTATTTGAGCCTTTTCTTGCATTCAACCCAGGATTTATTAATTTTTCTAAATTCATGAATAGCATTGTTGATGCCTGCTCGATATTACAGCTGACTCTAGGGTTGGAGTTGATTTTATCTTGTTCTCCCAAGCTTTCAATATCCGTAGGTTGATAGACGTCTGATGGATAAAATTGTGCCTAGTTGTTTTGTAGAGAAGAATGTCAAACTCTCATTCTTCTTGAATAGGCACTATTATTTGAATCTCTGGAGTTATTACTAGCTCATTGCTTCAAAATTAAGTTGAGGAATTCAAGAATAATTTATTTTAGCAAATTCTATTTAAGATATTTAAGAATTTGAACTACCAAAAATCTTCCCTCTCCACAGAGGTTGTTTCTTTAATATTTACACAAAATGAATGACCTTCAGGTCTTACTGGAAATTCAGAGTAATATGGCCTTGCCTGCGATAGCAGATTTCCTTAGTTTCGAAATTTTCATAGATGTCTTTGGCTCTTGGTTGTAACTGCTGACAGAGAGGAACCATTTCCATTTTTTGGTACCTAGGGCAAAGCTTTTTACTTAATTACCTGCACCAGGCTTCCAGGCTTTAGGGAAACCTGATACTTAGGCACTTGTTTAACCATGAAGTACCAACCCCCAAGAGTCTTTGTCCTGTTCCTTGGCCCTGTCTACTCAGGCCCTGGAAGGAAGTCCTCAGTAAATATTTATGGAATAACTGACTTTTCAGGATTCCTGTACCTCTCTGAGTTAGAATGGTATAGAGTCCCCTTGCTAAATTGGTTGAGTCCCTGAGAAGGGGGCAGAGTATTAAATACTCAATATCATGGGTGTTTTTACAGGTTTGACTTTAGAACAGACTTAGCATGTGAAGCCTGTTGGATAAAGGGCTGTGTTTGCATTTAATCTCTCACTTTTGTATCTCTTGTCCTGGCTGGCCATTTTGATCTCATGCTGTTCTTTTTTCTTTTGAACTTGTAGGTCACCATGTACTTGACAAGATTTCATTTACTTAAGTGCCATGTTGATGATAATAAAACAATTCGTACTCCCCAATGGTGGATTTATTACTTTTAACAAAGAAACCAGGGAAAAAATTTAATTTTAATATTATAAGAACCTGAAAATATTGGAAAAGAGGTTTTTATTGCTTGTTTTAAAACAAACACTTTCTTTAGTGCATGAGATGGTTTGATGGTTTGCTGCATTTAAAGGTATTCGGACAAACAGAATTTGAGGGCAGCGGCAGCACTTTTGAGAATCAGTTTTGACCTTGATGGTGTTTGTTTCTATTGTGGAAATAAATGTTTGTGAATAAATGTAGGTAGTAAAACCCCCTTTGCATTCTTTGTGGACCTTAAATGGTAGAGAAAAAGGCTCTTGAGCCATTTGTTTCTCTTGCTGGTTGTAGTTGCTAATTCTAAAGCTGCTTCAGACTGCCTCATGAGGAGGTTAATCTACAATTAAACAATATTTCCTCTCGGCCGTCCATTATTTTCTGAAGCAGATGGGTCATCATTTCCTGGGCTGTGAAACAAAGCGAGGTTAAGGTTAGACTCTGGGGAATCAGCTCGTTTTCAATCTTATTAGGGTGCAGAAGGAAAACTAATAAGAAAACCTCCTAACATCATTTTGTGACTGTAAACAATTATTTATTAGCAAACAATTGATCCCAGAAGAGCAAATTGTTTGAGTCAGTAATGAGCTGAGAAAAGACAGAGCATATCTGTGTATTTGGAAAAATAATTGTAACGTAATTGCAGTACATTTAGACAGGCATCTATTTGGACCTGTTTCTATCTCTAAATGAATTTTTGGAAACATTAATGAGGTTTACATATTTCTCTGACATTTATATAGTTCTCATGTCCATTTCAGTTACCCAGCCACTGGTGATGAAGGTTAAAAAGAAAAAAATTATAGTGAGAATGAGATTCATTTCAATATAATGCCCTGAAGCAGAACATGAACTTAGCTTGGCCTATTCTGGGTAGTACCAAATAGTATTTTTGTTGTCACACTTTTTGTTTTTTATTTACATTATTTGCAAATATATGTTTCTGAATGGTACTTGGACCTTTACTGAAATTTATTTTATCCATGATGTATTTAAAAAAAATTCTTCTGATACAGAGAAAGGTCTTATTTGTAAGTATTTCAGTGAAAACTTAGTGTAAGTCTGAACCCATCTTTTGAAATGTATTTTCTTCATTGCAGGTCCACCTAATCATCTCGTGAAAGTGGTTTCTCTATGGAAAGCTTTGTTTTGCTTCCTACAGTTACATGCTTATCCCCTAAGGGATGTGTTATAGTCATTGTGGACGCGTTATTTAGTATGTGGATTTCTCTGTTTTCTGTCTTGCAAAAAACTTGTCTGTGTGCCCTTTCATACTGACTGTGTAGGATGAGGAGTCTTTGTGTCCTTTTGCAGTAGTCTGAAGAATTGTTTTCCCCCAGCAAGCCCAGTTGCTGTGTATGAGCAGCTTGAGCTCTTTTTGTAAAATAACCTAAACCTGTTAATTCCATGCTGTCTAATAAATCAGAGATTCAGAACCCTTAAATGTTGGATGTTTTTAAATGTTGGTAATTAATGTAATTTACTTCATAAAAAGGCTTCTGTAAAGCAAAACTCCCTTCATCGAGGGCCTGGTGGGGATGACATTGTACCTTTAGGTCCACACTGCCTCATTTAATTATGTCTATTCTGATGTACTTCGGGGATTCAGTCTTGGATAAAGTGATCTGTTGGAGTTCTGCCATTTCCCTCGTGCCCTCTCGCTGGATCAGCAGGGCCCTCGAGCCAACTGTGCAGCTTCACAGGATGGGCACAGACTGCATGGCAGCTGCCGGGCGCCTTTTGGCATGACTCTCTCCCGGTAGCTGGTGCAGCCGGGCTCCTGCAGCTCGCCCAGCCCGGTGCTGATGCAGCCAGCAGGCGCACTTGCAGCCAAGTGACAGACCCGTCTGTACTTATCCATCAAATGCTAAATCAAAGTGAAGCCCTTGGGATGGTAAATAATGTAATAGCCAGACACTAACTGATGGTATTGGTTCTTTAGTGTGATTATGTGCTTTTTAAAGTCATAACCACTTGGTTGAGGACAGAGCATAAATTTAAAACATTGTTTAGCTGAAAGAGAATTAATATAGTATTGTAAAAGGTGACTAAATTAAAGCAATGTGGGGGACCTGGTTTTGAGGGCATGGCGTGGCAGAACTTTTTTTGTCTTTCTATCGCGATGTCTTCTTGTCTCTTGAAACCAATGTATCTCACCTTAAAGGTGTCTGCTGCCTCTTCTGTGGACCTCTTCACCAGCTCTTCTTCACAGATGGCCTGTTTATGATTATTGCCACCTTGCCCCTCAAATGACCCAGGTGTAACACCTTAGCATTTTCGTTGGTTTCCCTTACCCAGATTCTCTTCTCTGTTTTTAAGTGTCTCTTCTGTTTATCTTTCTTTTCTTTCTACTGCTACTATCCCACCACCTTAAAGGGTCCCCTCTGCCCATCTAGCGGAATGCAGCAGCCTCCAGTCTGGGCCCTAAATGCTCTGTCTTCTAGAGCAGTGACTTTCAAACCTTTCGGTTGTGACCCAAGTAAGAAATACATTTAAACCACGGTCCAGAACACACAGAGGTCAGAACAGTATGTGTAGTGGTGACAGTTGTGTAAAGCATCACTTGCCCTTTGTACATGTGATACATCAGTTCCCTTCCTTCCTTCCTTTTTAGGAAATTCTCGTTATGGCCCCCTGAACGGATTTTATAACAAATGCCTTACCACCTCTAATTTGAAAAACAGCTCTGTACCACACAAAACTTTTAAAACTCTTGCTCTTTTTTATCATGCTGTGCTTGAGACCCTCCAGTGCCCCCGTTCCCCTTCATTCACTTTGTAAGACTCTATGCTTCCAAGGCCTGCAGATCACCAGGAAGGGACTGCAGACTGTCAAGGTACTCTTAGAAGAATGGGGGTGGAGCTGTCCTTCACTGGGAATTCTGACAGGTAGGTGGGAATGTTCTGGTGGCTGCAATATCTGGTCTGAATTTCACCGTGTAAAAACTTAAAGGTATGTTAGTTGGGGGAACTCCTTTGTTCCATATGAGACAGCCTGAATCTTGGAGTCCAGCCTTTGAACCTGGCTTTGAATCCCAACTTTGCTGTTTAATTCATTGCATCACTGGCCAAGTTAATTTCTGAGTAGCAGTTTCCTCATCTGTGAAATGAAAGTAATCCCTAACTCATGGAGTTATAAATGAATATATAAATTGTTGACTAGGGCATGCCTGACACAGTCATCGCTTTCTTAGGATGAAAAAATATTCAATCCATTGCTCTCAGTTATTAGCTGTCTTTTCAGGTTCTTTTCTTTTCCATAAATTAATGTTCTTAGATATCTGTGGGATTCCAGGTTCTTAAATTTGTCAGTATATTCATCTTTTTAAAAACATGTATCAGCTGTTTTAAACATTCAGAAAAACTCAGAATCACATCTATAAACCCACCATCCAGATTTTAAAATGTTAATATTTTGTCATATTTACTTCCCTTTGTTTTAAAATAAAACACTGCACATGTTTGAAGCCTCATTTGTACCCCGTCTCACCACATTTCCACTTTCCATTCTTAAGTATTGTACTCACTTATGCCTTTATGCTTGTGAAGTATCCATATACAGGCAGACCTGGGAGGTATTGTTGGTTCGGTACACACTGCCGCGATGAAGTGAGTATTACAGCAGTGAAGGACGCACACAAGGTGTCTGGTGTTGCAGTGAATATAAAAGTTATGTTTAGACTGTAGTCTGTTAAGTGTGCAATAGCATTATGTCTAAAAATACGATGTACATACCTTAATTACTTTATTGCTGAAAAATGCTAGCCGTCATTTGAGCCTTCAGTGAGCTGTAATCTTTTTGCAAGAGTATTATCAAAGATCACTGATTATAGATCACCATAACAAACATAGTAATAATGAAAAAGTTTGGAATATTGTGAGAATTACCAAAATGTGACACAGACATGAAGTAAGCAACTGCTGTTGGAAAAATGGCACAGATAGGGTTGCCACAAAACTTCAAATTGTAAGAGAAAAAAACCGCAACATCTGCCAAGTACAATAAAGTGAAGCGTGATAAAACGAGGTCTGCCTGCATATGTTTAAAAAAATTTGCATAAATGGTATACTGTTTTCTATTCTGGAATGAACCGACCCCTATTTGACATCAGGTGTTGTTAATAAGATGTAGAAGGAAAGGGTTTTTTTTTTTTTTAGGCTATGCTGTGGGCTGCATGCAGGATCATAGTTCCTTGACCAGGGATCAAACCCGTGCCCCCTACAGTGGAAGTGTGGAGTCTTAACCACTGGACTGTCAGGAAAGTCCCCCTGAGTGCCCCCCTTTCTTGAACTATGAGATCAGTCACTATGACAAAAGGAATACCAGTTCTCTGATGTGTTGGGTCTTCCAGGGTGAAAACTGCATAATCTAACAGTGGTTGTTCTTTCCCCAAGAAAATAGATGAGTGTGTTAATAGTACCCAATAGGTTAGGTGTATTAAAAATAAAACATCCTTGTTGCCATCCAGGAAGGAAACCATAGCTCTGGTTTCATGGTTCTTCTCTCCTGTGACTTCCCCTCCTCAGTCTTTGAACTATCTCTGGGTAGCCCATCTTTCACTTGGGAAAATACTGATTTAAGCTATTAGGACTAGTTGCAGCAGTTTTCCTTTCAAAGTGGCACCTGGCTACGTTGCTTTGGGACTAGTGCTAAGAGAAATGAGAGCTGCTGAGCCTGGTGGCCACAAATACTGACTGGACCATTACGTACAAAGGCGCTTTGCCCTTGATCAGTGGTGTGTTGCAACAATGCTTTCATTTTGACGGATACCCACAGAACTGATGGAGTTGTCGTGGGGCATTGGCTTCTTAGTTGGGAATTATTTTGTGTCCTGATGTAAAGAAATCTGAATGTAAAAACTGGACTCTACTGTGATTTATAGAGAGCTATAATTGGGGGAACACGCATGAGTTAGCCTGCTTGTTTAGTATAACTCAGGATTTGGCAACCAGCTTTCAGAACTTACTTTAAATGAAAAGCAATTGGTGGTATTTTGTTTTGCTTTGTTTGAATACACCACTGGTGGGATGACTTTTCCAGTCACCTGACTTGAATAGAGAAATGGAAAAAGAAATGCTTTGCTTTGCTGAGCAGGGTGTCAGACTGAAGTAATTGAAGGCTCATTTCCAGTGTTTTATTTCATTAACTAATTTCCCAAGAAATATTCTTTCACCTCTGACCATCCTAGCTAACTTTGTGCAGTTAACACAAACCTGAGGAAGCCGTACGAATTATGCCTACTGGTCTCAGAAGCACCTAAGTTTGCTTTTCCAATGTGGTAACGAAGTACCTTTCATCCCTTTATAGGACTCTGTTACAGACTATTGCAGTAATTTAAAACCTATGTACCTAGACTCCTGACCTTGTTACAACATCACTTCATAATTCTCAAAATACTTGGCTCTTGAAGATTTTCTTAGCATCAGCCATGTATTCTTAAAGAGCCCAGATGATTTGTCTTTAGTGTTACATTACCCATATGTCCTCAGCCTGTAAGCCCTAACATTCTTACTGAATTGCCAGACAGAAATCCTTCAGTTTTTTTCATTATTTCACAGCTTAACATGGCAGTCAGTTATTAGCATTCTCCATTTAAAGAAATGCCCTTGTTGGGAACAATGGCAGTGTTTGCCTTCAAGCTTTGGGTGTAGAAGCGGCCCTCCGGCTGGGTTCACTGTTAGTTCATCAAGATCACTGGTGATACTGTGGAGAAGCACAGCTTTCCGTATGTGACTAACGTGAAGGGGGTCATGGAATGGAGGGCAAGGATGTTACCCATTAGGCTGTGAGCATGATCGTTGCCCTTAGTTGCTGTTGTTCATCAGGTGAACATGGACCTCAGTTACCAGCACAAGTTAGAATGGGCACTGTTTATTCAGAGCTTGGTACTTCCTTGCTTACTTTACTTATGTTAACGGAATGTGCTCTGTTAAATGTTGGGCTTCACCTTTACTTTGCAATAAGACCTACCATTTGTGCCATTTCAAAACATCCTGTGCTTGTGCCTGCCAGGCATTATCCAGAGTTTCGTTTTGGACTCAAATCTGAAGCTATTGAAGAGAAAGAGAAATCTCATTTATTTGGACTTCACTATCAGAATTTGCGATAAATTGACTTGTCTTAGGAGGAAAAGCAAATGAGATCAGAGGGAATATATTTAATTCTTGAAGAGAGACTCCTTTATGGAAATTAGCATATAATAGTAGTAATATTGCTAATAATAGTAGTAATATTTGGTCTGTACTTTGAACAGGACTTCTGCCTGGAAGCAGTAGAATAACCATCCGCATAACCGGGGTTGGGCACATTCAGTATTTATAAAGAAGTACTTTTTGGCTGAAAATAGTGAAAACAGTTTGGGGACAAGCCTGTGGAAACAGAAAAACTAGCCTCTTGGGATTACTTGGGAAATAGTAGGACTAAGCTGAAATTTAAATTGGGCTATCAAGGCAAAATTTTAATTTGGCTAGAGTCCAAATTTCAGAAAAGGTTTTCTTATTCATTATCGATCCAAAATGAATAGAGCCCAGAAGAGGGGATTATTCCTGTTTCCTCTTTTGGCCAATGTTTAGACCTGTTTTGCCAACCTTCCTGATTGATTTCATCTTTTTAATCTGGACTGGTTTCTCCCTGATTAGAGCTTCTTGTGGAGTGGATGAGAAGAAAAATAAGGTTAGGGAAAGTTATTTTTAATACTTGTTGCCTTGAGCAGCTAATTGTAGATTTGCAATTAAAGGGACAAAAATGCCTGTGAAAGGTTCTGCTTTTTTGGTAACTCCGGAGAAGAACCTGGCAGGAGAGGGAAGTGGACATGTTGGAGGGAGTGGCAGCTGTGCTAGAGGCTAAGCCTATAATATATGTGGGTGGAGTTGTCATTACTTTTGGGAGAAGGGGATTCATCTTTGTTTTTATTGGCTCTCCAGAAATAAAGTTCAGGAACTGGAAACTGAAGAAAGCAGTTTGAAACGAGCCTTGTCTGACATATGTGGGAACTTACTGAATGATGGGTATCCCAACTCCTTGGACACCTAGAGAACTGAGATCTGAAAAGCTTCATAATGTTGAGGGCCTCACAGAAAACATGGCATCATGGCTGTTCTTCTAATGTAATCGTCCATCACTGCCAATTGCTTGCTGGAAAAAATACCAGGGATCTCTCACAACAGCCTCATAGCCCTCAGGGATCAGAAGCCTGTGCCAGGCTGAAGGTTACAATGGCACACCCTTCAGGGTCTTCTGTTGGCCACTGCTTATAGCTAATCATGCGGATCTGTAATTCAGACCATACAGTCCTTCACTTTTTTTTGTTGTTCCTTTGATCCTCTCTCACTTCCTTCTTCCTCTTGCCCTCTCTCCTTTCCTTCAATCAATAGGCAGATAATGAAAGCCGTTTGTGCAAAAGTTGACTTAGGAAAATGAGGCCATTGGTGGGTTTTTGAAGTAGATGCTTGGGGCGCCATTGTGCCATTGGTCCAGGCGATGGGGGTGGCAATGGATAAATCAGCCCGTTGCATGCCTGAAGACCAAGCATTGGCTCTGACGTGGCCTGCGTTATGCCATAATAATTGGGCCTTTTGAGGGCACAGTGAAATAGCACATTTTACTTCCAGTAATTAAAACAAAAACACATGCACTGTGCCAGGCAGTAGCTTAGGAGATGTCCTTGTCCTCACTTTGGGCCCAGCTCACATTTAAGCAGAACATACCTCTGGAGATTCAGAAAAACAGTAGGTGTTTGTGGGCACCACTGGATTGTAAAACATGCATCTTAGTAAGCTGATTATTTGGATGGTGTATAGATTTTTCAAGTATAGTAACTTTGAAGAGGAACATGTTGGGAAAATATTGAAGCAAAATTTCTACCCTGAAATACAACTTCTTGGGAAAATGTGGAGTAGGGTTAACAGCTTTGGGCTAGACGTCAGGAAACCGAGGTCTGGCGCAGTTAGCTGGGTGTCCTGGGGTGCGTGAGGGACTTGAGGCTCCAGCTCTTCCTGAGAGGCTCTCTGAGGCTCATCCCCATGCTGACATGGCCTGACCTGATGTCTCTTTCCTTTCGAAAGGCAAAGGTTCTCAGCTTCTGCAAGTATGGACTTGTTATATTAAGTATTTCAGTGGATGAAGTTTTGAAATAAAAACTGAAATGCTTTACCTCTTCCTGCTTAGAGTCCTTAAATGACTCGATAATCATCGCTTCTAAAGGACACTATTGTTTCCATAGTTTTTTCCCACTATTTCCTTCAATAGTCTTCCCTCTCACAACAAACAAATGAGAGTGATGTTATTTTACAGGTGGGGAAACCATAATAAATGTATGTATGCTACATGAATGACAGCCAGAGGTGGGGGGGGGAGTGTAGTTCGTGGATACAAGAGTTTGCTTGACCCATCTAAGAGTTTCCAGTTTCCTTCACAGGATGTGAGTTCTTCAAACCTAGGATGTAACTCTTGATAGAAGTGTTTCTTACTGAGTTTGAGGATGTAACGATGGAAGCCATGGGCACTGACTTTGCCGTAGGTTGAGGGAGAAGCGTGGAGAATATTTAAGTTGATCCATTGGGAAGTCATGCCTAATTTATCCCCAGCAAATTCCTCAATTTATCTTCAGCTGTACTCTTCCCTCCTCCGTGCTTATCTCCTCTCTTTCTCTCTCACGCACACACGCACATGTACAAAATCCACACACAGAATCCTTCTTTTGAAGGATTACTCTTCAAGGCCTGTTCCCACCTCCTGCAAGACACCTTCCTACATTCCCTCTATCACATTAATCTCACCTCTTCCTATGTTCCCAAAAGCATACTTTCTTGTATTTCAGCTACAGCACTTATCAAAGCCCCATCTATTTCTATTTTCAGAGTAAATTTTGTGCATGAGTAGTTTCTTACTGGTTTATGAGCCCCTAGAGGTCAGGAACCCCTTTGTTCACAGCTCCCTAGCACCAAACAGTGCGTTGTATGAAGTGAATGCAGTAAATATGGAACTAGATTGAAATTTGTCCAGAGATTTTTCCCCAAGTGTCTATGTCCTTGTATTAGGTGCTGTGAGGGCCTTTAGAAGTAACATAGCATAGTCCCTAACCTCAGGGATTTGAAAAAATGAAGATATTTTCAAAATGAATGAGTGAGATGAATGCCATTGTCTTAGCAGTGGCCAGAGAAGAAAGGATATTGATTTCATAAACTGGCTAAAATATCTTTTGCCAGATTGTAGCTTGAGGTGGATATATTCTTTAGGTTTTCACCCCATACTTACAGCCACATAATTTTTTTTTCTTTTGGGGTGTTTCCATTTCAGTGCACTTTTAAAAATACCTGATTGTGACATGTTTCTTGGGAGATCATGCTTGAAGACCTTGAGTTACCTTCTGACCATATTTCAGTCAAGGCTTTAATCACATCCTCAGCCATTTGAATTATTTAGCATCTTTTTGAGATTACATTTTTTATTCCTAATTATATGACAAAGATATATACCATGAAATATTTATCATGTAATTATGATTAAAACGCACAGTCTCCCCAAAGATGTGAGTAATAACGTTAAGTATTCTATATTTAATTAAAGGAGTCTGGTGGACTGTGCTGGGTTGCCTTGGTTAAGCTGAGAACTACGTTTCCCAGCATCCCCTTGCCTGCCTGTTTCCGGGTTAGAGTTGGCCCAAAGAGGAACATACACAGACTGGGATGGCCATTACTCTCCAAGGTTTGTTGGATGTCAGGTGCAGTGATGGATGGCAGCAGAGGTGTCTGATGGGTTCCTTGCTTTCTTCTGATCTGCATCTAGCATTTCTTTCTGACTCTTGGCCCTGAGGCCCACCACCAGATGGGTGGCTGCAGAATGACAGGACTGCAGCTGTGCAGAGGCCTCGCCCCAGCTTCCCTTTGCCGTTCTTTTGGTGTCTGGACATGCCTGCCCTCTCTGATAGATGGCTTGGTGACTGCTGATCCTCCAGCATCCCTTCCAGACCTTTACGCCCCTCCCTCAGCTTTTCCCACAACTATATATGGTCAGATTCCTATAATAAAGCCCTATTCCATGACCTCGTGGTGTCTCTGCTCCCCTGACCGAACCTAAGTGACACAAGTAGGAGAATTAGAAGCAAGTGTGAAGTCTTTTTTCAAAAGGCATTTCATTCTTTCAGAGCCTTTTGCTTTTAACGTTGTTATAAAGGGCAAATGTTTAGAGGTGAACAAAGGTGCTAAAACCTTTCTGACTTGCTTCCGTGGTCTCTAGAGCATAATAAGATGTCTTTCATGAGAAGATGACCCTTCTGACCCACTAGCATTTGTGAGGGTGGGTTTGTGCTGATCCAGACAAACTCAGATTTGTGAAAGCTCCTAAAAGAATTGACACTCACCGTGTGTTTATTTCTGTCCTTCATCCCTTCCCCCCCCCTCTCTTTCTCTTTCACACACACACACACACACACACACACACACACACACACACACACACACAAAGACCCTTACGCTTTTAGGACCAGTGGTAGGGATTTTTTATTAGGGGTCCAGGTTTTACCTAGAGTAGGAATATAACAAATCCATGCCCTTAACCTTACTCAGGAACGTGCCTTAATGCCACTAAGCTCACTGGCCACCAAAGTATTCCCTTTGTGGGTCACTTTTTGTTTTCCTAACATTTTCATTCATCCACCATCTACCCACCCATCCATCAATCCATTCCTCCCTTCCTCCATCCACCCATTTACCCATCCATCCATCCATTCACCCATCTATCCATCTGTCCATCCATCCGTTTGTCCATCCATCCATCCATCCATCCATCCATCCATCCATCCATCCACCCACCTACACTTCTAAATGACCTGACTTGGACACAGCATTGGGTTCGGGATGGTGGGGTCTGTAGCTGACATGTTGGGTTTGAGTGCAGTTGCTGTTACTAGCTAACTATGGAATTTGCGGTTGTTATTTAATTTCTGAGCCCCATGTCCTTGGTCTTTTATGTGGTGGTAATAATGTGGTGCCTATTTCATAGGGTGGTTATAAGGATTAGATGAGATAATGGGTATAAAGCGATTAACACTGATATATGGTCTGTTACCATTACAAAATGTTAATTGGTGATGTTATTATTGTCCCCAACTTTATTGAGATATAATTGATGTATGATTGTTGTTATAATTAATCAAAGATGAATTTTTGCTTTTGTCTTCAAGAAGCTTACAGTTTACTGGGTCGGGCAGGCACATAAGCCAGCGAAGTGGCCTGAGGCTGAGAGGAAGGAGATAAGAATTAGATATTTTTCTCTTAAGCCTAGAGATATTGGAGGTGTAGTGAATGAACATTATGTGGATACATACCAAATGTAAATATATTACATATCATGATAATAATCATTGTTAAAAAAAAAAAGTCTCTCAAATTACCACCCCCCAACATACCTTCTGCACAATTGCACTTTCAGTCCTGGACCAAGGCTCCATGGGATGGACACAAAGCCACAGGACTGTGTATATAACCTCAGCTCACCCCTCTCCAGCACATTTAAATGGACTTAAGATAATGCTTGACTCAAGGGCAGCTGACTTTCTGGTTGGACCTGGAGTAGTGACCTTGGACTTTTGTTGTCTTGCTGAAGAAAGATGAGTTGGATCAAATGGAATTCCCTCCTAGGGCACTAAAGAGACTGAGGCAATGGTGGTGGGTTCCACAACTGAATGGTGGGTCCTACATATTTAGGGGCTGGGGAAGCCACTTCTGGCCCACGTGCAAGCAGGTAAGTTAAGGAGAAGGGAACAGAGGTGTGCACCCAGGAGCAGAGACCTTGGGGCCCCTGAGAAATGGAGATCTTGCTTCCACCGACATTTGGTCTGGGGCTATTTTTTGCAGTGGTGTGTAGGCTGTGTCTTCTTTTGTATTTCTTGCCTTACTTGCATTTCTTGGAGTCTCTGAGATGCAGTTCTATAGGCCATTTATTCTTTCTTGTATGGACCTTGTCCAGTTGTATCAAGTTTATGTTCACCTTATAAAATAAATTGGGTAGCTTCCTTAATTTTTCTAGTCTCTGAAATGATTTAAAACAATGATTATAAATTCCTTGAAAGTTTGGTAAAAGCTGTGTAGAAAATCATCTGGACCTTGTAGGCTTTAAGTGTTAGGGGTGGTAGAGACTCTACATTAGCAATTCAATTTGATTTATTTAGGCAAATTCTTTTGAGTCGATTTTAGTAATTTGAACATATATATTTTAAAAACCTATTTATTTCATGTAAATTTTCAAATTTATTGTTCATAGTATTCTTTTGATTTAAAAAATCTTTACTGTTTACTTTACTATTCCTGATATTGATTATTTGTGACTTTTATAGATCAGTCTGGCTCTTTGGTTCTCTTTCATGCTTCTTTACTGGAACACAAAACTCACTAATTCTCAGTCTTATTTTAAAATAAATGTATATAAAGCTATATATTTACTTTTAAGTACATTCCTCATTGTATCTCACCAGTTTTGATATGACTTATTTCATAGTTGTTTGGTTCCACATACTTAATAATTATTTCCACTGAGTTTTCCTCTTTTACCCATGAATTATTGAGATGTACATTTAAAATTCCAAACATGTGGGCTATTTTTTAATTGATTTATAGCTTAATGACAGTGTAGTCAGAAAGAGTGGTCTGAATGATACCACTTTTTTTTTTAACATCTTTATTGGAGTATAATTGCTTTACAATGGTGTGTTAGTTTCTGCTTTACAACAAAGTGAATCAGTTATACATATGTTCCCGTATCTCTTCCCTCTTGTGTCTCCCTCCCTCCCACCCTCCCTACCCCACCCCTCTAGGTGGTCGCAGACCACCTAGCTGATCTCCCTGTGTCATGCGGCTGCTTCCTACTAGCTATCCACCTTACGTTTGGTAGTGTATATATGTCCATGCCACTCTCACTTCGTCACAGCTTACCCTTTGAATGATACCAGTTTTTGTGATTTAAGTTTTCCATTGTGACACAAGTAGGTTTTTATACATCTACAAAGATTTTTTTTCTCTACTTGTCAGGTGCATGGTTCAGTTTTTATATTTATTAGATTGCTGATTTTGTTGTTCAGATCTGTTATGTTCTTTTTTTTTCTTTAAATAGACCCAATCTTTAAATTGCTTTTTAGTTTGTTTAATACATTTATTTATTTATTTTTGGCTGCGTTGGGTCTTTGTTGCTGCGTGTGGGTTTTCTCTAGTTGCGGCGAACGGGGCTACTCTTTGTTGTGGTGCGCGGGCTTCTCATTGCAGTAGCTTCTCTTGTTGCAGAGCACAGGCTCTAGGCACGGGGGCTTCAGTAGTTGTGACACACAGGCTCAGTAGTTATGGTACACAGGCTTAGTTGCTTCGTGGCATGTGGGATCTTCCTGGACCAGGGCTCGAACCCGTGTCCCCTGCATTGGTAGGAGGATTCTTAGCCACTGCGCCACCAGGGAAGTCCTGTTATGTTCTTATTAATTTTGAACTATATCATCTGTCAGTTTTCTGATGTGTTAAGCTCTCCCACTATGTTGATTTGTCAGTTTCTGCTTGTAATTCTGATTTTTCTTTGTGTATTTTTTTGCCTTTTGCTTTATGTATGTTTATATATTTTATGAATTACAATATTTTGAGGCTTTGTTATCAGATATATACAAGTTTATGATTATTATAACTTCTAGGTGGATTTTTCCCTTTAATTATTACAAAGTATGCCTCTTCATCCCTATGAATACCTTTTGCTTTAAGTATTATCTGATGTAATATTACCCTGTGAGCTTTATTTTGGTTAACATTTGCATGTCATGTATATTTATATATATGTATGTTTTCAGCCTTGGGGATTTCACGTATATCTGTTTTTTTTTTTTTTTTTTTTTTTTTTGCGGTACGCGGGCCTCTCACTGTTGTGGCCTCTCCCGTTGAGGAGCACAGGCTCTGGACGGGCCCAGCCGCTCCGCGGCATGTGGGCTCTTCCCGGACCGGGGCACGAACCCGTGTCCCCTGCATCGGCAGACGGACTCTCAACCACTGCGCCACCAGGGAAGCCCACGTATATCTATTTTAAGTATCTCATACCTGGATTAAAAATGCAAAAGCAATCTAATAATATCAGTCTTTTAACTGATGAATTTAATCCATTTAGATTTCGCGTGCGTGTGTGTGTGTGATCACTGAACATATGAGTTTATTTCTACAGTTTCTACTGTCTTATTGCACATTTTTGTTTACTATGCTTTTGTTTTCTCTTTCCTCTTTCTCTGCTCTCTATTGGATTGATAGAGTTTTTCATGTTCCTCCCTATTCTTCCACCTCACTTCTGGTTTGGAAACTATAAGTTGGTAGTTACCCTTCAAATGTTAACACTCATAATTAACTGTAAAATTTTCTGTCATACTCTATAATTATTCAGTAATTCTAGCCTCTACCCATCAACCACAGTGGTCTCTCATATGTTACCTACTCACTGAACACTCTATTCCACTATCCTTTAATTGATGTTTATAGTTTTAGTTTTATCCAATTTTAAATTATCAAAGTTTTTTTTTTTGTATAATCTAGCAGTTAATTAAATGTGTTAACATATATATTTTTTATCTTTGCCCATAGTTGTTTGTTCCCTTTGGTTAATTTTTCTTCTTGCTGAAATATATCCTTTAGTAGTTTTTGTTTTTCCTAGTAAGAACCTGAGTATATGTCTGTATTCCAGATAATGCCTTTATTTTGTCCTCACTCTTGAAGGATAGTTTAGCTAGATATAAAATTCTAACTTGAAAGTTACTTTCTCCTCAGCATCCTTATTTTTTTAAAATCATCTGTATTTCCTGTTGACAGGTCTGTTGTGAGACTATTGTTCCTTTACAGAACATCTGTCTTTTTTCCCCCTCTGTGTATTAGTCAGGATTCTCCAGAGAGAACCAATAAGGGGGGTGTGTGTGTGTGTGTGTATGTTTGTGCGTGGATACTTGTTTTAAGGAATTGGCTCATGCAATTTTGGTGGCTTGGTGAGTCCAAAATCTGATAGAATAGGCTGCAGGCTGGAGACTGAGGAAAGAGTTGCAGTTCAAATCCAAAGGCAGCTTGCTGGTGAAGTAGAATGAGCCAATGTTGCACATGAAATCTGAAGGCAGTCTGTGGCAGAACCTCTCCTGCTTGGGGAAGGTCAACCTTTTGTTCTATTCAGGCCTTCCGTTGATTGGATGGGGCCCACCCACATTATGGAGGGCAATCTGCTTTACTCAGAGTCTACTGATTTAAGTATAAATCTCATTCCAAACACCCTCACAGAAACATCCAGAATAATGTTTGACCAAGTATCTGGGCATAATGGCTCAGCCGAGTTGCACATAAAATTAACCATCACACTCTGCAAAATATTGTCTTTGTATCCTTTATATTCTGTGGTTTCACTGTGGTGTTTCTAGGTGTGGATTTATTTATATACCTGCTTGATACTCAAAATATAGTACAAATCTTCAATTCTGGAAGATTTTCAGCATTTATATCTTTGAATATTGCTTGTCCAGTATTCCCTGTATTCTCTTGTTCTGGCTCCTGCTTGATGAATGTTGGAATCTTATAATTCTTCCTCCATGTCTCTTAATTGCTCTTTCATATTTTAATTTTATTTTCTCTCCATGCTGTGTTCTGGGTGAGTTCCTCAGAACGGTCTTCCAATTTACTAGTTCTCTCTTTGTATCTAGTCCAGAATTTATTCCACCTAGTAAGTTTTTCTCATTTCTAGGGTTTCAGTTCTTTTCATATCTACCTCTTCTTGCTTTACACTTGCCTATTTTTTTTTTTTTTTTTTTTTGCGGTACGCGGGCCTCTCTCACTGTTGTGGCCTCTCCCGTTGCGGAGCACAGGCTCCGGATGCGCAGGCTCAGCGGCCATGGCTCACGGGCCCAGCCGCTCCATGGCATGTGGGATCTTCCTGGACCAGGGCATGAACCCGTGTCCCCTGCATCGGCAGGTGGACTCTTAACCACTGCGCCACCAGGGAAGCCCCACTTGCCTATTTTTGATATACAGTTGACTGTTGAACAATGTGGGGGTTAGGGGCACTGATCCCTTTGCAGTTGAAAATCTGTGTATAACTTTATAGTCAGCCCTCTGTATCCACAGTTCCACCTCTGTGGCTTCAACCAACAGTGGCTTGTGTGGTACTGTAGTACATATTTATTGAAAAAAAAAATCCACGTATAAGTGGACCCACACAGTTCAAACCTATGTTGTCCAAGGGTCAATTGTATAATTCCTTGAATTGCTTTAAATGAATTTATGCCTTCATTTACCTCTTTGAATATTTTGAACATAAATAAAATCTTTGGTTGACGGAGCTGTAAAATCAGTTTCATCTGGAGTTTAATACATGTTTCAATTTTGATTTTGGTGGCTGACTTGTAATTTTGTTTTTTTAGGCCTTTTTTCCCCTACCCTCCAGCTTTACTGAGGTTAATTGACAAATAAAATTATAAGATATTTAAAACATACAGTGTGATGATTTGATATACGTATACATTGTGACAGGATTCCCCCACCGAGTTTTGAATAGGGGTTTTAACTTTTGGTCCTTCGTTGTTGATGTTGATTTTTCTCTCTTTATACTTCCCTCTTCCTGTCTAGTAGTCCCCTTCTACCCAGCAGAAATTAAACTCCCTGCTGCTGCTTCCTGCTTCCAGTCCCAGAGATCAGCTACTCAAGTCCATAGGAATGTTTATTTCTTGTTTTGGAGTCTGAATCTGTCGCTTTTTGTTTTCCCTTACAATTTGGCTGTCATTGCTGTGGTGTCTGGAGCAGAGGGGTGATCAAAATGTGAGCTTAGTGTGTTGTCTTGACTAGCTAGCTCATGTGTTTTAAACATTTTTGCTTTACAAATGGCATGAGATGGATGATCTGACTGGAAAGAGTTAGAAAACAAAAGTAGTGGTTCAAATATTTAGAGTCTCCTGGTATTGCCTACATTGAAAATAAATTTTGGTTGATGAAATGAACCAAGGGGTTGTTTTTGCAAATCTTAGGCCAGGTGGATCCTCTCTCGGATTTTATTCTACTACCACTACTGTTATGACCACCAGGTCAGGAGGAAGTGCCACTTGTCTTGGTTGGCTAATGGCAGGATGATTTTGTCCAGATCATTTCATGTTTCGGTGTGAAATGGAGATTGTGCCATCCTGATTTACGTCATTGGAAATAACAGCTGTGAAAACACTTTGAAAAACATTTTGAAGAGCTAGGCCACAGTGAGTGGTACTGTTATTAATACTCCTTGTTAATTCTCATTGGAGAGAGTAGTGTTGTGTGGTCCGGGAAAACGGTTTTGGAAGCAGGTGGATCTACGTTCTTACTAGTTGTGTGATCTTAGTGGGTAGATCAGTTAACCTGACTCATCTTCTTTAGAAGAGATAGACAGTAGCTGTCACTCCTCAGTCCTTTTACTTTGTTCTGTTAGCTTAGGATCAGAGGTCAACTTTCCTTTGTCTCATCTGGAAACTTCAGTAGGGCCAATTTCCATCTCAGAGTTAAATAGGGGACTTGAGAAGCCCAGGCACTTTGCCCTTTATCAACCCCCAAAGTGGTTTCTCTTTCCAGAGCTTTATCTATATGAAGCCATTCTCATCCCTGAGAAAACTAACCAATTGCATTTCATTGTTGTTTGATTCCTTGGCTACAGGGCCCTAGGACTTGGAAGAGGTTCGGAGGGACATGTCCAAGGGGCCCAGGGAGGCAGATCAGGCTAAGGGTGCTGGTTTCCTACCCAGCACCCTGTCCTCCTTGCCCACCACCTCCACGCTTCCTGAGGACAGGTGCTTGTGATGAGCACACCCACGGTGCGGGCTGTCTGTCCTTTTCTCTTCTTACTGTCATTCATGAGAGCTGCACCAGGAAGGAATGCATGTGGACCATGGAACCTCCAAAACGACAGAGGATTCAGACGTGGTGTGTAAGTAGGAACATCATTCCTGCCCTGCTGAGAGGCAACCGTGATTTACATGTAAGAATATGGACTTGGCCACAAGGAACCTGAGCGGGGAGCTCTGTGGCCTTGGGCTGGTTTGGGCTTCCTCACCGCTAACATGGGGATGTTGCAGTTGTGGATGCGGCTCAAAGTCCACAGCACAGGGAATGGCACTTTTTATTGCTCTGGTTGTGCCTGTCCTGGGGAAGGGGGCTGGTCCTCACTGCAGGGAAGCTCCTTGAGGGGTCCTGGGGCAGGGTCCTCAGGATGATTCTGCAGTACCCCTGACTCTGGTGTCTTCTTTAAAGTGGCCTCTTCAGTTCCTTCTTTGGCCATTTTCTAAGAATCTGACCAATACCAGTTCCTTTCTGAATTTAACTTGCTCTAAAGCCAAATCAACTCAGATGAAGCGACCAGGATCGGTGCATTTTCTTCTCTTGGTTCCCCATATGAATGAAGGTTATCGTTGCAAGAAGGTGGGACAGTCATATTTTATTCACTGCTTTGATGCTGAATCTTGACAAATATTAAAAGTGAAGAGTATACGGGGAGGGGATCCCAACCCAAGCCAGGAAGCTTTTGAGTGGCTAGAAAAATCATTGCATTAAGCCATAATAAACATCAGTCTGCAGGTATGTTATAGTTTTATGTTTTTTAGAGAACATTTCTACCTGTAACTGCTTTTGTATTGGAGTAGGAAAGCTGGACCCAAATCTGAAAACCTTTCATCTGTTAGCCCTAATACATACTCACAAGTACATCGCAGTCTTGGGAAAGTACAATTAAAAGGCGTAATCCTTTTTTCAAGTCCTCAGGTTTAATTTTCATGATTACAGTAGATTATGAGGCATTCTGCGTCTCGGTCTCCAAGAGAGACAGCGCCTTCTCTTCAGTCCCTTTCAACAGTTGTTTATGGCAGTTTCAGCCTCTTTCTGCCTCTCGGAGGCTCTTTATTTTTAAAGCAAGGCAGACAAGGCCTAAAATTATTCCATTAAAGAGGGGCAATTTTTGTAATGGGACTTAGAGTGCTTTGCAGAAGTGCAGGCAAGTTTCTTCAATATCCTGAGCATTATTCGCTCATTTAGTTAAATGATGTTTCTAATTCCCTGGTAATTACGTGTAATGAGGCACTTTTTCTCTTCTTGATGAGACTTTAGCCTAATATGAGATGGCGTATTTTTTTCTTTTTTTTTTTTTCCATGGGGATAATTACCCCTTCCCAGGAAAAGCAGGGTTTGTTGCACAGAATATAGCAAATTATTTTATTTCCTGCCATCTTGACTGCCAGTAAATTATAAAATTAAGTTTCAGTGGTGCATTAGCACCATTTTGGAAAAAGCTCCAGACTATTTTTCTTTTTCTTTTCTTTCTTTCTTTCTTTTTTCTTTTCTTTTCTTTCTTTTTTTTTTTTTTTTTAAATTCATGTACTGCTGTCCTCTGGGATTGTAGAGGCTATTATTCATAGAATAGATGTTTTTCTGCCAATTCCTAGTATTCAGATGTATTGAAGCAGCAACATAGGTTTAATTTTTCTGGCTGATATCCAACGTAGAATGTTCTTGTAAGCGTCTTTGTGTTCGGATAATTATCATCACAAAGTTAAGTAATATGTCCCTTCTTTCTCTGCTCTCCCCTCACTCCTCCTTTGGATGTCAAATTACCTTTTTTTTGTGCAGTGCTTCAATTAGATGCAAAGCAACTAAATTTGTATCACATGAAAGTGGTGACACCAACTATTAAAAGGCAAGAAATTCAGAGTTAATATAGTCACTCTCCCTCACTCTTGCTGTTGTTAAAAAGCAAATTTGAAGAGAGAAAAATATGAAGAGAACATAATTAATTAAGGACAACGTCATGTCATATTTTTACTGATTTTAGAATAGTACGTGTGTGTGCATGTGTGTCCATGCATGTGTGTGTGTGTGTGTGTGTGTCTGCTTCTGCTTTTTTGGTCTTTGTTTCTGAAGAAGAAACATTTCTTAGGTAGCAGAATGGGATGGAAAGAGAAAAAGAGAGCCGAGAACTGGGAGTCAGGTGCTAGAGTTTTAGGCTCTGCCTCACCTGGCTGTGTGGTTTGGGCGTGACGACCTTTTCGAGCCTCAGTTTCCTCCTCTGGAAAATGCACGGGTTCCAGCAGAAGAGCTGTTAAGAGTTTAGGAACCTGAAAGGTCTCCATTTTAATTAGTGAAAGGATCATGTATTGGGGTCATTCCAAAGCAGCCTAGATTTGAGGTTTGTGTGTTGCATTACTTTAGTGGAACATATACCTGTGGCTTCTAATCCATGTCCCAGTATTTTCTTTTTCTTGAGGATGACTGAAGACTCTTTTTGTTTGTCCTTTTCGTATAAATGGAAAACACCTGTTTGATGTGGGCTGATTTCTCCATGTTTCAGGAATGGGGAATGTTCACTGAAATGATGAGCCTTTCTCACTCACGTGTGTCATCAACCTGCAATAAAAACCTCCCATCTGGAGTTTTTATTTTAAGAAACTGCTGTTCGGGGTAATTCTGTTTTAGGGTATTTGTGTTACTTACTTCATTTTTCCCCTTGGGATCACCGAGATTCATCTGCTGCTTCCTGGTGGAATGTGTTTGTCTCCTGTGTGTTGGATGACTCTGGTGCCCAACCTGGGGACCTGGCACAGGCCAGCACCTGTGGCCTAAGTACCCCTGTGTCACAGTAAGAAGTACACTCTACACTGGGTTGGATAGTGTCCACACAAAATTCATGTCCATCCAGAACCCATGAATGTGACCTTGTTTGGAAATAGGGTCTTTGCAAATGCAATCCAGGTAAGATGTGGCCATATGCAATTAGGGTGGGCCCTAAATCCAATGTGACTACTGACCTTATAAGAAGAGGAACATTTGCGCAGACACACAGAAGGAAGGTGGAGGCAGAGATTGGAGTGATGCACTTACAAGCCAAGGCACACTGGGGACACCAGAAGCTGGAAGAGGCAAGCGTCCACTAGAGGCTTTGGAGGGAGCACACCCTGCCAACACCTTGATTGTAGACTTCTGGACCCCAGAACTGAGAGTAAATCTCTGTTGTTTGAAGTCACCAAGTTCAGGGTAATTTGTTACAGCAGCGATAGAAAACTAATACAGGCTCTAAGGCACATTCTGATAATTCTGCATCTAGGTAGAAACTGCTGATGAAACCTTTTTTGTGTGTGATTAGTTTGACATATTTCCGTCACTTATAAACATCTATACAAATCTCAGAAAAGAATTTCCCCCTTGGGGGAAAATGGATCTGTATTTTTAATTTTTCCAGCTTTACTGAGATATAATTGACATATAACATGGTGTAAGTTTAAGGTGTACAACATGTTGATTTGATATACTTATATACAGTGAAATGATTACCGCTGTGTCATTAGCTAACACCTCTGTCACCCCACATAACAGCCATTTCTTTTTTTGTGATGAGAACCTTGAAGATCTACTCTCTTAGCAACTTTCAAGTATATAGTACAGTATAATAATCACTATGCTGTACATTAGATCCCCAAACATATTCATTCCTATGACTGAAAATTTCTCCCCTTTGACCAACATCTCTCCATTTTCCCCAAACCTCAAACCCTGGTAATAGCCATTCTACTCTGTTTCTATGACTTTGGCTCTTTTTAGATTTCACACATAAGGGATACCATACAGTATTTGGCTTTGGCTTTGGCTTCTTTCACTTAGCGTAATGCCCATAAGGTCCATCTGTGTAGTCACAAATGGCAGGATTTCTTTCTTTCTCAAGGCTGAATGATACTCCATTGTGTATTTGTACCACATCTTCTCTACCCACTCATTAGTTGACGGTCACTTAGGTTGTTTCCATGTCTTGACTCTTGTGAATAATGCTGAAGCGAACCTGGGACTGCATATATCTCTTCAAGATCCTGACTTCGTTTCCTTTGGATATATACCCAGAAGCGGGATTGCTGCAACATTTTAAATTTTTTGAGGCGCCTCCATACTGTTTTCCATATGGTTATACCAATTTATACTCCCACCAACAGTGCACAAGTTTGATCTTTTCTCCACACCCTCGGCAACACTTGTTATCTCTCGGTTTTTTGATGAGTCATTCTAATAGGTGTGAGGTGTTGTCTCCCTTGTGGTTTTTGTTTACATTTTCCTTATTAATAGTGATGCTGAGCATCTTTTCAGGTACCTGTTGGCCATTTGTATTGACACATATTTTAACTGGTGGTTAAATACGGAGAGTGTAAGATGCCACTGGCCCATGTGGGATTGGCCAAATGTTTTGTCTGCTCGTCCAGGCCTGAGCATCCCCAGGGAGGAAGCCAACCCGTGGGCTGGCCTAACACAAGCTTCCAGTTGTTTCTTGCTACTTTGAGGGAGCCTTGGGGGTGTTCAGTGGACATCTCAGGGGAGGTGAGGTCAGCAAGGCAGGCTTGGCTGCCCTTCCTCCTTCCTGACTTTAGTCTTTCCACCTGTAAAATGGAACTACTAATGCACTAAATTGTGAGTGAGCGTCAGGTGAAATCAAGAACATGTGATTTAACTCTGCAGTGAGCTTGGTAGATAATTGTCATTGTTGTTATTTTGATTTCATGTTGGTAAGCCGACCCCCAGGCTTTGAAATGGATACCTGGAGACTAATCGGTGTTGTAATCTCAAGTTACAACTCTGGAGAAGGAATTTTTATTTGTAAGAATGAACAATGGTAGAGGAAACCTGTGTCGCGCTGAATTCAAGAAATGGGACACCTGGCCACTGGCATTGGGGACGCTTCCAGCAGATTCGGCAACCTTTGCTTGAGTTCTTGTTCACTGCAATGACCACTGACCACTTCCTGAGACATCTTCACCAATGTCCAGGTGACCCTCATGTTGTTCCTTGGGTGGCCGAGGGTGGAGGCTGAGGGAGCAGGTGAAAAGGGGGAGGGCTGGCAGTTCCTCTTAGCGTAGGAATCAACACAGATTTGAATATTCAGTCCTAAGGGTTATAAATAATGTGAGTTTTCATTGACGGGAAAGCAGTGCTACATTTAGTACAATAATTAGTTATTTGATTACTTTTGTTTTAGCCTGAAGTAGAGGACAATTGACAAATGTGAATACCTCTGAGACTGATGGGGCACGGTAAACTAACTTTATTTATTACAAAATGCAATTTTATTAATATGAATTGACAGTAATTAATTTGCTAGTGTTGATGTTGTTAATAATTGCATGTAATTTATGAAATATTCATGCTAGAGCAGAATAAAATAATGCATAGGTCCTCTGGCTTATTTGTTTAAAAGGCTGAATATTTCAACAAAGCTTTTCGAATTCAGTGTATTCATATTACAGTGGCTTGAAATCCCACAAAATAACCACAAATATTTTGTTGCATTGTGCCTTTACATTCCTTATTTTAGCAGTTCTTAACTTGACTTCCAGGCACTTCCAGGGATACTGTGACTGTACTTCAGCGCACCATGACACTCCTGAAATTAAATAGGAGAATGTAATTTTTACGAGCATCCTCCAAAGATAAAGTACTTACCGCTGCACTGTCTATCTTAATCTTCATAAAAATTCCAAAAATAGCTATTTTAGTCCCATTTCACAGGTAAGGAAACTAAGGCTATGAGTGGAGAAGCCTTGGTTCTCGGTAGCCGTGCAAGGTCAAGTGGCAGAGGCAAGCCTCAGCCTGGGTCCTCTAGCTCCTCAATCCAGGACCCACAGAGTGAAATCTAATTTTGCTTTTATTCCAATTTTTTTTTTTTTTCTGAATGAAAGTATGGGCTGTTTCCCCCTCCTAATTCAGTTTGGCCCTCTTGTTCCTAGAAAAGGATTGTAATTAGAGAGAATCACAATTGAATTGAGCTAATGCGATCAATGACATAGGAGCTGGAGTCTGTGACCTGGCTCTGTCGAGGCCTTTAGTCACTGTCTCACTTCACAGGCCCCTTCCCCACTCTGCGGGCTGCAGCCCCGGGGCCCCAGGGCAGCTGTGTTTAGGGGGGCAGAAGAGGCAGCTGTTGCGTTCTGGAACATGTGCCCGGAGATCCTGGCTCATTTCTAACTCCCTGGGCTGACTTCACAGGCCTGCAACCTGTTCCCACACTCAGAAGGGCCCCTGCATCTGGTTTCCTATTGTCAGCATCCTGAGATTCTGAATCACTTTTAAACAGCAGACCCCACGTTTTCATTTAGCACTGGCCTCGAAAATTATGTAGCTGGTTCCGCGCTCCCTCTGGAACTCGGAGACAAGTCGTCTTGCCCCTCTGAGCCTCAGCTCTTTATCTGAGAAACGAAGATAGGATGTTTTACTCCACAGAGTTCTCAAGGGGTTAAGTGAGAGCATGCCCATGAATGCAACCCACGGCCAATGCCGGGCATCTGTATTAGAGACTGTCTTCCAGCATCAACATCTTTCAGGCCTCACTGAGTGAGCAAGCGCTGGAGCTTGTTCCAGAAGGAGGGCAGCAGGGAGTCTGAGTCCAGTCCAGGCCTCTTCCTGAGCCCCTCCGAGCCCCGTCCCAGGTCAGAGCCACTGGATACTTAAAAATCCGACAAAGACCTAAGTCCACAGATAATTCAGGGTGATAAGTTTGCCCCACATTTTTGGCTGGGGTCATCGGAGGTCAGCTCTGGAGACAGACAAATGGGGGGAAGTTTAGGGTTCAAAAAACCACCTACGGTGTACGAGTTTTTAGCCCTCAGGCATGTGCCTTACTCATTTTGAGAAGAAAAGAAAAATGCTTTTTGCGCAGTTTCCAACTGACAGTTTGTCTTTCTACCTGTGACCTCGGACAGGTCAGTCTTCTCATTTGTAAAATGATAATAATGTTGGTTACCCCCTGGGGTTGTGGGGCACATTAAATAAGGAAATGCAGGTGGAGCTCTTGGCACAGTGCTTGGCCTGTATTCAGGAAGCACTCAGTGAGAGTTAGATTGTCTTTGCCTTCGTCTTCTGATTATTATTAATTGATAACACTTGTGGGGCTAGTAGACCTCTCAGCTCTCTTTGGCAGGGTAGATGAAGGGTTAAACTGAGGGCAGAGGTGGCACTCTAGGCCTGCCGAACCCCCCTGGCTGTCCCGCCTCCCCCATTTCTCCCTCTGTTCCTCCCCCATGAATACACTGGGGGGTGACTTGTCACCTTTGCTGCCTCCAAGCCCCAAAACCTGCAGAGAGGTTTCAGGTGGGAGCTGGGCTACCATACTGCAGGCTTCTTCCTTGAACCTTGAGCTTTACTCGCTGGACAGTATCTTTATGATCTCCCTGTACTAGGACTGTGATCTAAGCGTCTGCACCCAGAACCCACTCATAGGGGAGCTCCTTATGGATACAGAACACTTTATTCCATTCTGCCTTGAGGCTGACTCGCAGTGAACTACGGTTGAGTGAAGAATGAAACTGAACCTTGAAAGGAAAGGACCTTCTGCTTATAGACAGCACTTTTTTCTCTTTTGCCATTTTATCAATTTTAAGCGTACAATTCAGTGGCATTAAGCACATCCACGATGTTGTGCAACCATTGCCACTTTCCATTTCTAGAGCTCTTTCATCATCTGACTCTGAAGCTCTGTACTAATTAAACAATGACTCTGCATTCTCCCTTTCCCCAGCCCCTGGCCACCACCATCCTTCTTTCTGTCTCTGTGGATTTGTCTATTCTGGGTGCCTCAGAATAGACAAATGTAATTGGACAAATGAATAGACATGTGTAATTGGAGTCACACAACATTTGTCCTTTTGTATTTAGCTGCTTTCACATAGCATGTTTTCAAGTTTCATCCATGCTGTAACATGTATCAGAATTTCATTCCTTTTTAAGGCTGAATAATATTCCACTGCTTGGATAGACCACATTTGGTTTACCCATTCATCAATCAATGGACAGATGGGGTTGCTTGGGTTTTGCCTACCTTTGGCTATTTTGAATAGTGCTGCTGTGAACATGATGTGTAAGTATCTTTGAGTCCCTGCTTTCAGTTCTTCTGGATATATACCTAGGAATGGAATTACTAGGTCATATGATGATTCTGTGTTTTTTGTTTTTGGAAGAACTGTCAAACTGTTTTCCATGCAGCTGCACCATTTTACATTCCCCCTGGCAATGGATGAGAGCTCAGTTTCTATACATCTTTGCCTACACTTGTTATTTTACGTAAGTACTTTTAGCCCCGAGGCAAACCATCTCCTTGTTCTTCCTATAAATATATAGGCATCTTTGCTGAAAGCAGGCTTCCATTCTAAGCTGGCAAGAACCAGTTAAGGAAAGGAGACAGTCTGGGAGAGACGCGGTCATTAACCTTTGCTCCATGATGCTGAGGCCAGCCCTGCTCCTTAGTAAACGGACGGGGTAATCTCTGTGGCTGGGGCAGTTGAGTGCCCACACTCCTCTCTGCTTTTTCGGGGACGAGCGTCAGGGAAATGGAGGGCATAGTGGGGGGAAAGCGGTGGCCTCTGCTGCCGTTCTTGGTTAATTCTGTCTAAAGAATGTGCAGTGAAATTTGTGTCCATATGACCCACTGCAGCAAGTAATGAACCTCTCTTTTCTGGGCAGAGGTATGGGTGGGGTGTGGCGGCCGGGCCCACTGAGGGGCAGGATGAATAGGCCAGGCGCTTTGTGCTGGAGCCAGGCGATTGGACTGTAACTCTAATCGTTTTCGTGATCCACGAGCCTCATGAGCACACCGAGCCATCAAACACCCCCCGCTCCGCCCTTCACGTGGGACCCCAGTGGGTGTCAATTGGGGCTGCTCTATGGAAATGGTGTCCTGGGATTCCAAAAACACAGCATCTCAGCCCACCAGGCCCTCTCTCTGCAGCAGACGGCAAATGGCCTGGAGGGAGGATGAGGGTCCCGGGTTCTCTGGACTGAGAACCCCTGGATCTGCTAGAGATTCTGACCTGTCCCTGCAGTGACCAAGGCACTGGGAGGGGGCTCGTCTTCATTGGTGTAGCTGGCCTTCTTCCTTGGTGAAGGGCTGAGGCTGGTAGGAGTCTCTGGGTGCCACAAGGGTCCATCTGCAGGGCAGGACCTGCATGCAGGCATGCTGACCTGTGGCACAGGACTGACAGGGACAGGGGATGGTCCTTAAGTGAAGGCAAACGGAGAGAGAGAGAGTGCATATCAACGACCAGTAATTCCTGAACACTCCAGGCTCAGCGCCAGTGGAGGGGTGGTGGGCACAGAACCACTGTCCTGCCTTCCTGGGCACTTGCCTTCCTGGGCTCTTGCTTGGGCAGCGAGTGGTGCCTGCGCTTGTTGAGTGCTGTGTGTGTGGCACGGTGCCGCGTCCTGGGCCGAGCCCTCACCCACCACCCTATGGTGGGGATTCCTGGCTCCACTTTGCAGCATGACTTGGGTTGTCACTATATTTCCCAGTTGCGTGGCTTTGGGAAGTCAGTGGACCTCTCTGAGCCTTAGTTTCATCATCTAGAAGTGGGGATAATAGTCTTCATGGGGAGAATAAATGTGAAAACCCTGTCTGTAAAGGAGAAAACCTGTTTTACATGTTGGTGCTATATGGGGTGCAAAAATCACTGTATCACAAAGTTATGAAGATGTTAGGAGATATATGAACGAATAATGAGAACTTAGAATAGCTTACATGTTCAGGTGCAAATGTTGATGGAATCGCGTGCAATTATAAGCAATACCAGCAGGATAACCACTACCCAGCTAGTGGGGGCTGAACAGGGATCTGCACTCTGGTCCTTCAGAGACCAAAGCCCATGTTTTTAAGCACCACACTGCAGGGCCCCTGCTAGCTTTTGTGAGTCTCAAAACCACCCTGTTCTGGAGGCCAGGAAAGAATTAATAACCCCTTTAAAAGATGGGGAGACTGAGGTTGGAGAGAGGACCTGATACCTGGAGAAATGCTAGGCAGTAGGGGCTGAGGACATTTAATTTCAGAAGCTGGGGTCTGGAGTTCATAATTCATTCATTTATTTAACAAATGTTTATTGAGCAGATATTATGTACCAGGGACTGGTCTGGGTGTTTTGGGCACCATGGTGAGCAAAACCAGATACAGTTGCAGCTCTCATGGAGCTTCTGGGCTATGGAGGAGGCAGAGCAAGTAACTAACCACACAAATGAGCTGTGCTGTTGTAAAGGATGCAGGCATCTGCAAACGGCAGACACGTGATGTAAGGAGGGCCTGGAAAAGGCTGTTGGGCAGCTTCTGCCTTCTAGAAAGGAAGATAAAGAGGGAGGGAGGCCTGAGCAAAGGCCCTGGGGCAGCTCCAAGGGACTGTGGCGTTGGAGCTGAGAGCAGGAAGCGAGGGTGGGACAATATATGGTGGGGGAAGGGGGTCAGGGCCATGTTACGGGGTTTTGTCCTTATCCTGAGAGCAGTGGGAAGCTTTCTGAGGGTTTTCACCAGGAGAACGATACAGATCAAATTTGGGCTCTGAAAAGTTCACTCTAGCTTCAGTGTGGAGAATCCGCTCGGAGCAAAACCATTCAAAGTGACAAAAAACAAAGAACATACCAGTTGAGTAAAATCTTAAATAGCTGATTCATTAACTAGACTAACAAAGTCAAGAAATGCTCCCACCAGGACTTCCCTGGTGGCGCAGTGGTTAAGAATCCGCCTGCCAATGCAGGGGACACGGGTTCCAGCCCTGGTCCAGGAAGATCCCACGTGCTATGGAGCAACTAAGCCCATGCGCCACAACTACGGAGCCTGCGCTCTAGAGCCCACGAGCCACAACTACTGAGCCTGCGTGCCACAACTACTGAAGCCCGCGCGCCTAGAGCCTGTGCTCTGCAACAAGAGAAGCCACCACAATGAGAAGCCCGCACACCGCAACGAAGAGTAGCCCTCGCTCGCCGCAACTAGAGAAAGCCCACCTGCAGCAACGAAGACCCAACACAGCCAAAAATAAACAAATAAAATAAATAAATTTATTAAAAAAAAAGAAATGCCCCCACCCAATCACCCGCACGTGTGCATGGCACGTGCACAGCGTCATCACAGCACACTTGGGCATACGGCCAGATGGAGGACGTCCCCGAGCCTCTCGTTTCTGTGCCCACACAGTTGGCTCAGCACCTGAGCTGACTTCCTGGGCCCTCAAGACATGCCTGCTGTGGACTTATATACACTACTAAATGTAAAACAGATAGCTAGTGGGAAGCAGCCGCATAGCACAGGGAGATCAGCTCGGTGCTTTGTGACCACCCAGAGGGGCGGGATAGGGAGGGTGGGAGGGAGATGCAGGAGGGAGGAGATGTGGGGATATATGTATATGTATAGCTGATTCACTTTGTTATAAAGCAGAAACTAACACACCATTGTAAAGCAATTAAACTCCAATAAAGATATTTAAAAAAAAAAAAAGACATGCCTGCTGGATAAATGGACACATGAGTGATGGTGTCATCCTGCCAGCCAGGCTGTGGCATCTGAGTCCACACTCCGTGAGGTGAGAGGATTTCTGAAGGTGCCTGTTTCCAGGGTACTGACTCCCCCCTCATCCCTCCAAGCTTGGGGGCTGGTAGGTTGGTCCCTGAGGGGCTGGGCAGTGGAAGTAGGAGGTGCTGAGGGTAGGAATGAGAAAGTAACTGCTTAGTACTGAGAAGTCCAAGGGGAAGGTCACTTAAAACCACCCCTGCACACCCGTCTCCATCCTTCGGGGAGACCGTGAAGGAAGGAGAATGGGGAGTTAATATCAAACCTGTAAGGTGTTTTTTTTTTTTAAGATATTTTATTTAAAATAATTTTTTAATTAAAAAAAATTTTATTGGTGCATGGTTGATTTACAATGTTGTGTTAGTTTCAGATGTATAGCAAGCTGATTCAGTTATACATATACATATATCCATTCCTTTTCAGATTCTTTTCTCATGTAGGTTATCACAGAATACTGAGTAGAGTTCCCTGTGCTGTATCGTAGGTCCTTGTTGGTTATCCATCTTATATATAGTACTGTGTGTATGTTAATCTCAAGCTCCTGATTGATCCCTCCCCTGAGCCTGTACAATTAAAGACTAAGGGTCCCTCAAAACAGAGGAGACTTGAGGGTGGGCGTGGGGGAGGGCGGGGGGTGGGTTCCTTCCCATGTCATGCACATGTGCCCCCTCTCCCTGGAACTTCCGTGGTGTGCTCTTTTTTTTTTTTTTTTTTGGCTGCTTTGGGTCCTTGTTGCTGAGTATGGGCTTTCTCCAGTTGTGGCGAGCGGGAGCTACTCTTCATTGCGGTGCACGGGTCTCTCACTGCGGTGGCTTTTCTTGTGGAGCACGGGGCTCTAGGTGCGTGGGCTTCAGTAGTTGTGGCACGTGGACTCAGTAGTTGTGGTTCGCGAGCTCTAGAGCACAGGCTCAGTAGTTGTGGTGCACGGGCTTAGTTGCTCCATGGCATGTGGGATCCTCCCAGACCAGGGATCAAACCCGTGTCCCGCATTGGCAGGCGGATTCTTAACCACTGCGCCACCAGGGGAAGTCCCCCGTGGTGTGCTCTTAATGGGGCCATTTCTTATACTCGCTGCCTCAGAACTGGAGGTGGGCCGGGTGAATGAGTTTAAGAGGGAGCCTTGGCTTTTCCGGCAGCAATCTGGGAAAAGACATCAGCAGGAGAGAGATTGGCGAGAGAGCAGGAGCTTGCCAGGGTGAAGGGTTACTCTTTTATAACTTGGAGGCCTGGGCAGTGAGATGCACCCTTCCTGCCTGCTCCGCTGCAGCCTCTGCCACTCCATCTAGCCTGACCTGTGATTTGAGATGAGCCAGTCATAATTCCTTGAGGGTGATGGGGAGAATGAATGCGTCACAAAGCAATTTGGTGCCAAGTGTCTGAAGGAGGAGTGGCAGCTAGAGACAGAGGGGTCGGTGGGGGGGCTCACGTGGTGCGGGGGCCACCTGACTGGGGTCCCTGGGGCCCATATCAGAGCTGGGATTCTCCAGGACTGAGCTGTGTTTGCTCAGCCTTGTGGCTTGTGAGATGAGTCAGCCTGGGTAGGTGTCCAAGTCTGTCTTGGTGTATTAATTATCTATTGCTACCCAAACCTTAGTGGCTTCAAACAAAAAATTAGGATTTCAAACAGCCCGTGGGACAGAAATCCACGAGTGGCTTATTTGGGCCCTGGCACAGGGCCTCTCAGGAGGCTGCAGTCAAGCTCTTGGTGGGTGGGGCTCCAGGCATCTCAAAGCTCAACTGGGGCTGGTGAATTCACCTCCAAGAGAGCTCACTTGCCTGCCTGGCAAGTTAGCGCTGGCTGTCGGCAGGAGGCCTCAGTTCCTTGCCGCGTGGACCTCTCCGTCGGGCTTCTTGAGTGTCCTCACAACAGGGTGGCCAGCTTCGCTGAGAATGAGCATCCAAAGGTGAAAGCAGTGACTTTCAGGACCAACCTCAGAGTCACGCTCTGCCATTTTGCAATGCACTGTTGGTTTCACAGGGCAGCCCTCTTTCGTACGGAGGGGACCACACAGGGACGTAAATACTCAGATGCAAGGATCACTGGGGACCATCTGGAGGCTGGCAACCCCACCCGTAAGAGAGCAACTGTGTGTGCCCGCTGCCTTGATGTGGGGATAAAAGGAGATCTTGGACTTCCCTGGGGGTGCAGTGGTTAAGAATCCGCCTGCAAATGCAGGGGACATGGGTTTGAGCCCTGGTCCGGGAAGACCCTACATGCCGCGGAGCAACTAAGCCTGTGTGGCACAACTACTGAGACTGTGCTGTTGAGCCCACGAGCCACAACTACTGAGCCCGTATGCCACAACTACTGAAGCCTGCTCACCTAGAGCCCATGCTCCACCACAAGGGAACCCACTGCAATGAGAAGCCTGTGCACCGCAACAAAGAGTAGCCCACGCTTGCTGCAACTAGAGAAATGCCGGTGCGCAGTAATGAAGACCCAAAGCAGCCAAAAAAAGAAAAGGAGATCTTGTGTGGGAAAGAGCTCAGAGAAGCAGAGGGGTGGGACGTGCTGTCATGGTTAGGAGCTTAGGATGAGGCGTCTGAAATGAGAGGTGCTGTAAGGGTAAAACACACTTCAGATTTCTAGGACTTAATATGAAAAAGAGAATGTAAATGATCTCATTAAATGTTGAAATGATATTTTGGATAGTGTGCTAAAGACATTTTTTATTAAAATCAATTTCACTTGTTTCTTTTCATTTGTTAAGGTGGCTACTAGAAAATTTAAAATGACGGATGTGGCTGGCATTTTATTTCATCAGATAGCGCTGGCCTGGGCCATGAGCCCGGGATTGGAGTCCTCATCTATCTCCCCCCGCAGAAGTTCCAGAGGGCTCAGTGCATGGCTGAGTGAGTGCTCTGAGCACAGTACACATCCAAGGAATGTTGAATAGGCAGCTGGGGAGAGGGAATACCAAGATCTTTGGCGTCAGACAAACCTGGATTCAAATCCTGGCTCCATTTCCAAGGTCCCTAACCTGTATGATCAGAGATTCCACACCCGTAGAATGCCTTCCCAGTCTCTGCTCAGCTCATTTTGCTCAATTCAGATGAAAATGCAAACGAGGTGGGACCTTGGACTAATGGGAGGGTTCATTATGCAGGTTCTTCGTATAAATGCACGCTGGGCTCAGGCTAGAAGCAGCTAAGGGGCTCACTGGGGACTAGGCTAAGGAGTGGCAGCATGTGAGCTGAGACACATGGGCAGGCCTGTACCTGTACCACCAGCCACATGGTGGCCGTTGGCAGAAGCAGCTTTGGATTTTCTGATTTTCCTGTTCTGCTTCTGTGTCCCTCTGTGGCCTTGTCTTGATCCCTGATGGAAGCGGAGGCTACCTACCAGGGAGTGAGAACAGATCAGCCTGCCAGTACTGTCCCATGCCCTTATCCCATCATGGGCGACAGCTTGAGGAGGTGCCTCCTGACAGGGGAAACTGGTCCCAGGGCAGTGGAGCAGGGACATGTCAGAGGGGCAGCCCACCTCCCCAGGGCCCCTCCGCAGGGGCCTCCCTCCCCATCCCTCCCCTGAGAACCAGCTCTGAGCTCCACACCCTATCTCTGTTCCCAGAGGGAGCAGAGACAAACAAAAGGGAGTCGTTTTTGCTGTTATCAAGACACAAAATCCTTACACTTAATTAAAACATGCCATGGCAACCAGCGTGGTGCGGGTAGCTAGGCTCGGAGTGTCCGTCGCCACCGAGGGTGATGCCCACGTGCCGTCTCTTTGTTCCAGGAGAGGTGACCGCGCTGTGCCTTTTGTGAGCATGGCCTTTGTCTGCAGCTCCAAGGGCGGAAACTTGGGGCCTCACTGGGGCTGACGCTTGCGGCCATTTTTGGGCCAGTGCCCTCTCCAGGCTAGGAAGCCAGGCAATCCCAGAGCAGGTTTGGACCCCCCTACATCAGCTGAAGGCCCCAATGGGGACAAAGTTGTGACCAGATGCAGTCCCCATACTCTGGATGCTGCTGGGTGGGACACACACAGCCAGATTGCTACTGGACAGGGGATACAGACTTTGGTAGGGAGGCAAGCATCTGGTGGGAGGAATCAGAGAAGGCTTCCTGGAGGAGGGTTCACCTGAGTATTAGTCAGGAGTTGCGGGAATAGCCAGAGTCTGGTGGAAGGAGTGGCACAAGCCCAGGCATGGAGGTGAGAGAGAGCATGGTGTGCGGGGGCTGACGCAGGTCTGTGCTCCTAGACCATGAGGTGCCAGGAGGAAGTTTAGGGGACCGCAGCTGAGAGGCATAGATGTTCCTTGGTGTGGGAGACAGGGAGCCACAGAAGGTTGCTGAGTAGATGAGAGTCAGGTCAGAGTCTGCTGAGCTGGGTGTGTGGCACTGGGCAGAGTCCCGTCCAACGCCGCCGAATGCCCCTGCCCGGGGACCCTGACCCACCCACCGCGGAGGAGCTGGCAGCCTCGCCCGCAAGCCATGTCCCTTCATGTTTTTGCTTTCAGTCACGTTTTCTTCATGCTCAACAGCTTTCCTCTGAAAAAGGAAATTTGCAGAAAATGAGACACCAGCGCCACTTGCCGTGAAGGAGATGCGAGGGCAGAAGTGGCTGGAGTAGGAGTGGTGCGGGTCTGAAGGGGCCCCAGCCTGGCTCACAGGGGGGAAAAAAATGATGGCTCCTCTCTCTCCTCTCTTTCTGTGAGGTTCAGACTTCTGCTGCGGCCACAAGGGGTTCCTGGTGGGGAGAGTGGATGACCTCAGAGAATTCTGATTCCCACTGCAGAAGGACACGGCAAAGTGCATGCCCAGTGCAAGGAAACTCAGCATCCAGGGACTGGAGGGGTCTTGGAGTCAGGTGTCAGACAGCTGTGTGACCTCAGGCAAGTCACTTAACCTTTCTGAGCCTTGGGTTTCTCATTTTTCACACAAGGAAAGGATAAAATCACTTATGTGAAACATGTAGCAGGTGCTTGCTGCACAGAAGTTCTTCAAAACGTGACATCTGTTGTTTCCAGTTCAAAGTGACAGACAAGCGAACTGAGTCCAATGTGGTTCACTTACATCAGAGCTCATCAACTTCAGATTTCTCCAGGAGTCTGAAGGCTTTCGAGGCTGGCTGTGGAGAGAGAGGGACCACTTTAGCGATGCAACTCCCTTCTTTAGCAGTGGTAGAAAACCCTCTGGAACACAGGGACAGGGTGAACTTTCCTTGACAGAAGCCAACCCAGGGCCCTTCCCCAGAAGGGGAGTGTCTGCAGCCGTAGACAAGACGGTCCCAGGGCATCTGCTTCCTCTACTGCCTGTGCACAGTGGGCTTCAGGTACCGATGCCAGGCCAGCAGTGACAGCGTTGGCTGTAGCCAAGAGAGTCCTTAGATTTAAGAGCCAAGTCCTTAGACTTGGATTTAAGATACAACTGCCTTAATACCCTAAATTAAAGTTCTATTAAGGTTTCTTATGTTCCAGATGCCTTGAGCTACTGCATAGAGAACGCAGGCTCTTGCGTCATGTGTCTCATGGCTCTAGACTAGGCAGGAGACGACACAGGCCGGCATGGCATGTATGGGGCCAGGGTGGGAAGCCCAGAAACCTCATTTTGGGGACTTCTTTGTCCAGAGACAGAATCCATCTCAGTACAAAGGCTGTTGCTTGGGTGGGGTAGATTTCCAGGGTCTTTACATGCCATAAATACAGAGGCTCTGATTTAAAAGCCTCGTGGACAGTAATTTTTTAGGTCATTTATACAGCTTGAGGCCTTCCCCCTCCCATCCAGTTTTACCCTGTGTCTTCTCGAGCCCAGCCTGGGAAGGAGGAACTGGTTTTCTTTAAATAAACACGGGCTGCTGCATCCGATTCAGATGGGGGCGGTTTAAGGACCCTTGTGATTCCTCAGTTCGCTTCTAAGGTTTAGGACTTTGGAATGAATTAAAGCACCAAAGGCAAGAAGCCTGGAAGGGAGAAAATGATGATTCCAGCTGGTTCCTCCCAGCACCCGCGTTGCCTGTGGCAGTCTGCCCCACGGGGAGCCCGAGCCACTGAGAGGGAAATGGCACAATTCAGGACCGTTTAGAGACTGGGCTCATATATCAGCCATTAGGGAATTTTACTGGATGAGAAAATGAGAACTTTTTGTAGTTGCTAAAAAGCACCATTCTTAATTTGACCTCTTCTTGGCCGTGGGAGATGGGCACTTTATCTGAAACACAAGTGCACAGAAAAGGAAGAAAAAGAAAGCCATTGGTGTGAGGAGGGGCGGCCAGGCTGCATCCCGTTCCCGAGGCCACATATCTACCTTGGTCCCTGGACCAAGTTCGAGGGATAAGACAGGGTCATCAGCGACCCTGTCTTATGGCTCTGATGGGTGGAGGCTCTGATGGAAAATGTGCTTTAAGACACTGTGGACCTAGAGATTATACTGAATGAAGTAAGTCAGACAGAGAAAGACAGATATCATGTGATATTGTTTATATGTGGAATCTATAAAAAATGATACAAATGAACTTATTTATAAAGGAGAAATAGTCTCACAGACATAGAAAACAGACATGGTTACCAAAGGGGAAAGGGTGGGGGAACGATAAACTAGGAATTTGGGGTTAAAATATAAACACTACTACGTATAAAATAGATGACTAACAAGGACTACTTACTGTATAGCACAGGAAACTGCGCTCAATATCTTGTAATAACCAATAATGGAAAAGAATCTAAAAAAGAACATATATATGTAACTGAATCACTTTGCTGTACACCTGAAAGCAACACGACATTGTAAATCAACTGTATTTCAATAAAATTTTTTTTAAAACCTTAAAAAACAAAACAAAACAGATGCTGTGTACATTGGACCAAACCACAAAGTGACTTAGTACTTGTAGCAAATGACATTTACAATCAAAGTTTGAAAGGTGCAGTTTTGCAGTAGCCTGAACAAAGCCCAAGAATAGGAGGGAAAGAGAGGTTTGAGGGGGCCAGAGTGGTGGGGTGGGTTGCTTCAAAGAAGAATTAGAAAAAACAGAGACTTTTATGAATGGCATTTCCCATCCTGAGACTTCGTGACATAGAGTAGGACGTCAGCTTTAACAGAATGCCAACCAAAAACGGCTTGGAGGATTGTTTATAGTCAGAGCGAATTTCTCATTTCTAAAATGACACTCTTCTAAGTCATGGGGAGACAATCACTACCAGAACTGGCAGTGAGGGATGAGGGGGCCCCCTTGCCTGGAACCCAAGCCCCCTCCCTTATGATAAATCAGAAGGACGCTTTTAGCAGCCTGGGCCTGTGTAGTAGGTGTGTAGAGATAGCTCACTGTGGCTTTAATTTGAATTTCTTGATTACAAGAGAGGTTGATTACCTTCTTATATGTTTATTGGCATTTGGATTTCCTCTTTGTGAAATGTCTCTTTAAGTCCTTTGCCCTTTAAAAAATATTGGATTGTTCGAGTTTAATCAAACTGATTTCTGAGACTTCTCTATATGTCCTGGATCCGAGCCTTTGTTGGTTTTAAGGATTGCACATTTTTTTCTGCTCTGCTCTGTGGCTTCCTTTTTTTCCTCTCTTAATGGTATATTTTGATAAACAGAAATCTTAAAATTTTAGTGTAGTCGATTATATCAGGATTTTCCCTTATGGTTAATATTTTCTGTCTTGTTTTATAATTTTTCCCACAAAGATAGTCTTCTATGTAATTTTGCCTTTTACATTTAGGTCCATAATCTTCCTAGATGATTTTTAGCGTAGTATGAGGTAAAGGTCCAATTAAATTTTTCCGTATGGATACCAAGTTGTCCCAGCTCTATTTATTATGCTTTTTCGTTGCTTTGCAGTGCTACCTTTACAATAAGCCACGTGTCCATATATGCATGAATTTGTGTCTTGGCTTATACTCTGTTCCATTGGTCTGTCTGTGTCTCCTAAAGCCAGCGCCGCACTGCAGTACCAGTTTCATCATAAGTTTTATTTTCTGCTCTCAATATCTGGCAGGACAAGCTCTCCCTCTTGTTCTTCTCAGGAGTTCCGTAGCTAATCTTGGCTCTTTGCTTTTCTATATAAATTTTGGAATCATCTTTCAATTTACACAAAATATCTGTTGAGAGTTTTCTTTGGGGTTGCCTTGAATCTATAGATATTTTTAGAGGAGAATTAGTATTTTTGCCATATTGAGTCTTCCAGTCCATTAGCACGATATATCTCTCTGTTTACTTAGGTTTCTTTACTTTTTTCATAGGTATGTGGTTTTCTCTATGACTTCAGTATCTTTTGCTAGCTATATTTATAAGTACTTGCTATTTTTTCTTGTTTTTGGCTGCACCGCGTGGCATGGGGGGGTCTTAGTTCCCGACCGGGGATGGAACCCCCACCGCCTGCAGTGGAAGCGTGGAGTCTTAACTGCTGGATCGCCAGGGAAGTCCCAGTACTTGCTATTTTTGATGCTATTGAAAATTGTATCATTAAAAAGTTTATCCGTGTTGTATATAGAAATACAATTAGTTTTTGTACTGATTTTTAAAAATTGTGTAACCCTGTCAGTTTCCCTTATTAATTACAATAATTTATCTAAGAATTCTTTTAGATTTTTAAAATGTAAACAATAATAGCTTCCACAAATAATGACAGTTTGGTGTTTTCCTTTCTGATTCTTACACTATTTATTTGTTTTTTGGCTTTATTGCTCTGCCTAGGACCTCTATTAAAATGTTGAATAGAAATGGTGATAGTAGACATTATTGTCTTCTTTGTGATCTTAAAATTCTCATCATTTCCCCAATTAGTATAATGTTTGGTGAGAGTGTATATCCTTTATCAGTTTAAGGAAGTTTCCCTCTACTTCTGGTATTTCTGGCTTACTACAACTCTATTTTTCCATCATGTAGGGACAATGAATTTTATCAAACGCTTCTTACGTATCTATGAAAAAAATCACTTAATTTTTCTTTTTTAATCTGTGAAGGTGGTAAAATACATTCACTGCTTTTCTAATGTTAAACCAACCTTGAATTCCTGGTATAAACTCAACTTGGCTATAATATAATATTCCTTTCCTATATTGCTGGATTTAGCATATTAATATTGTTTAGGATTTTTACATCTATGTGAACTCTTGAGAGAGATTGTTGTATTTTTCCTTCATTGCACTGTCTCTATCAGGTTTTCATGTCAATCTTATGCTAGCCTAATGAGTTGGGGTATAGATCAACTATGTTTTAAGTATAATAGTCTGTCCAGGACACTGCTGCTTCTGCTAGATACCACCACTGCTACCACTGCATTTGAATTCTAACTTTCTCTTGTATTTCCTCATTTGCTCTATGTTCAGAGTCCCCGGTGAAGGTGTCTGATTGGCTGAGCAGGCTGCCTGGGAGTGGGGAGTTGGAGGCTCTGATTCCCTTACCTTTAGTGATAGCAGGGGTTATACTGCTTTCCAAGACTGGGAGGAGGCTGTATGCTAGAGAGTTCACTTCCCCTCCCTCCTCCTCCACGAAAAAGGATGAGTGTCCTTGAGAATACCCCTGTACTTATACTCGTTAAAGACTGAGAACTCTGAGTGGACCAAAGGAAGGAATGAAAAGGAAATGCATATGTAGTTGTTTGGGTCATCACAATATTCTGCATTTCAGATAACCTGGAATTCCTGGTGGTGAATGGGAACTGGGTATTTAAGGGCTCTTGATAATCTGCAGGATTGAACCTGATTTTAACTCAACATCACCGTCTAGTCATCACCTCTATATACTTTAAAGCATCAGTGAGTTTTGAGAACTCAGGGGGTGATAAATGTGAAAACACCATGCACAGTATCCAGCACATAGCACATGCTCAAAAATTGCTTGTTTTGAATCTAAAACTTGCTTGATCAATTCTGTCTACAGTCATTCTTTAAAATGTTGTAAGAAGATCATGGCTGCTTGCTTCTTGCCTTTCCAAGTTGGCTGATCAGCGGAACCAGAACAGAAAATGCCATCCCTCTCGTGACCTTTGTCACTGGTCTCAGGATGCCTTGGAGAATTAAATCTTCCCTGAGGTGTAGGTTCTAAAGTAGGCTCCCAAGTTAAATTTGCATATAATTAGATTCCACCGTATCCACTTTTTACTACTCATTATTTTATGGACATCAGGCATGTGTGCCTTTAATTTCCCCTTTCAAAAAAAAAACCACCCAAATATAAAACCCCGAGAGGGTCTTGTGTTTCCACTGTTATTTCTAGGTGGAGGGCTTGGTGATTTCACATGATTTGGGGGCTCTCTGGCACACATCCAGGTAGACACCTGTTCGCGGCTCAACGTTGGGATTGAGCTTTTTGCCTTTTTTCTCCTCCACTCCACACAGTTGCTGTCAATTCCCAGAAATTTGGTGACTTTTAGGGTCTCAATAGGACAGCATTTTCAGAATATATTGGGTCCTGAATTCTATATCTGGTATGTAACTGAGAGCTTCAAGTCCTAAATCCTTTAAGAGAATTGCATTATTATTATTTCTCCAGATTTCTCTTCCACTTGCCTATTGTTAGGACCCTCTGCTGCTCTGAGCCTCTCATGAAGCCCTGGAGGTGTCTTTGCTGTGTGTCTCCACTGAAGAATTGGCAATAACAGTGCCCCCTAGGCACATGGAGGTGTCATTGCTTCACTGTTTTAATCAATCAGCAAGTGATTGCAGTCGCCTCATCCTGAATGTTCAGGGGGCCCTACAGTGTGTCCTGTTTTAGAGAAATGCCAGTGTATCTCAGTTCTTAGATTTTTGTTAGCTAATGTTGATAGAAGTTATCCTAAGGCAAAAAGCCTAGCTTAAAGAGTTTTTGTTTGTGAAGATTAAGTTTTCTGCTTATTTAATTCTTTTGCTCTCTGCTGCTTGTTCACATGGTTATAAAGAGAGCACAGTGCCTAGCAATACATGATTACTGAATGAACATTGTCTTCTAAAATTCTTTAATTTTTCTTCTTCTTTTTTTTTTTTTACAAAAGTAGCATATTATTTTGTAGAAAATTCAAATAATATATAAGCATCTGAAATAAAGTATGAGTGTCTTCTTGCCTTCTGCTGTAGTCCCACTCCTCAAGGGTTACTGTTGTTAAGCTTCATACATGTCTACATGTACACACACACACACACACACACACACACACACTGCATATGCTGAGATTTTTTCCCCCTGAAAATGGAATCATTCCATCAGTAGTGTTTTTCAGTTCATTTTTTTCGATTTCCCCCAATATATCGTCGTATGATAACATGTCAGTTACAATACATTGATCTAGTTCATTAATGGCAGTATAATAATCTATTTAGCTAATGCCATTGTTTTGCCATAGCAAACGATGCTGCTGCCAGCTACTTGGACAGCTGCCCTTGCACAGCTGTGTGAGTATCTCTGTTGCATAGATCCCTAGAATAAGATAGGACTTTCAATTAAAGCCCCCAGCACAGACACAAGCCTCAGAGGGCTGCTCCATAAATATTGGTTGATGACAATGCTATGTTGTCATATTAATTAGAACAGGAAGAGACCCATTAGGGCAACAAATGCACATTCATAGGGCAAACTGGTTCTATAGAAGGAGGATATAACACTTAATATTCTCATCTTTGAAAAGACAAACCACGTTAAATGTAATGAGTAGCAAGTTGCCTGTATATCAGTGTGTAAAATATTCCCCAGGGAGTGTTAGCTTGACAGAATGCATAAAGTGCAGATATTGCATTAAAGATAAAACTGAGGGAATATTTACCCAGCATGCTTACCTAGAAGATAGACAATTTGATCTAGAGGCTTTTCCCGTATAAATTATTGTGGCCTCTACTTCAATCACAAACAGCCTTCAAGTTGGGCAATTGCCTTATAAAAAAAGGAGAAGAGAACAGTTTCCAATTGTGTGGAATGAAGCTTCAAAACCAGGCAACTCGGTTCTGATAGAACAATTTAAACCGTCCGTCTCCTTATCTGATGTGGACATCATTTTTCAGAGGGGCGACCAGCTCAAATTAAATAGTTTTCCCGCAGACAGTCTGTCTGTCTTTTTTTTTCTTTTTCCCCTTTCCTTAACCAGGCAGGGTGCTGTAGGACTCCGCTAATTTAGGAAGATTTGTCTGGGCAATGCCAAAGTGAGATGAATAGGAACAACTTTAACAGAGAAAAAAATGAGTGATATTTAAAAAAATGATAATAAAGGATGGTCAGAGGCGGATTTGACATGGGAGATTATATTCCTGCCTGGTTGATTGCCTCAGAAACCCCTTGAAACCCTGGGCTTTATTTGCAGATGATCTCCACTGTGGACCAAAGAGTTCAACAGGAAAAGAAATGAGCAAAATCAATGAGCTGGCTTGAGCCAAAGAGGGTCATCGAGCCACAGTGAGAAGAGGTGGGCTAGAGTGTCCCTGGGACCATTTTGATCAAATTGCCATGGAGGAGGAGGGCTGCTTCTCACTGTCTCAGGGGCTTCACAGGCTCCCCCTGCCCTTCTCTGCACCTCCTTCAGCCATTGTAGCTTTGGGCCAGTGAGCTGCAGTTCTGAGGATGGGGGTGCTTCTTCCAATGGGGGGAGTGCAAAGAGTGGGACCATGAATTTAGAGACCTTGAGGAAATCCAAAGAAGGATTTTTCTGGGGACTGGCTGCAAGACACCACAGCTCAAAGCCTGTCCTTAAATTATCTTTCCTCTCAGCTTACAAATGTACTTGTGCATAATTTTAAAAAAAATTTTAATAGATATATTTTTAATTAATTTATTTATTTTTGGCTGCATTGGGTCTTCGTTGCTGTGCGTGAGCTTCCTCTAGTTGAGGCGAGCGGGGATTACTCTCTGTTGCGGTGTGTGGGCTTCTCATTGCTGTGGCTTCTCTTGTTGTAGAGCACGGGCTCCAGGCATGCGGGCTTCAGTAGTTGTGGCTCGCGGGCTCCAGAGCACAGACTCAGTAGTTGTGGTGCACGAGCTTCAGTAGTTGTGGCACGTGGGCTTCAGTAGTTGTGGCTCGCGGCCTCTGGAGCGCAGGCTTAGTAGTTGTGGTGCATGGGCTTTCTTGCTCTGTGGCATGTGAGATCTTCCCGGGCCAGGGCTCGAACCTGTGTCCCCTGCATTGGCAGGCGGATTCTTAACCACTGTACCACCAGGGAAGCCCTGTGCATAATTTTTGAAAACTTTTTATTTGGAAATAATTGCAAACTTATAGAAAGAACTCGTAAGTGTGAGTCACCTAGATTCACCTGTTGGTTCCATACAGAGATGTTGACTTGGATTACTTAGTAAGAGGATGTCTGCCACAGTTAAGTTACTGTTTTTTCCTTTGTAATTAATAAATAATCTGAGTCTTGTAAATATCCTGTTCCCCACCAAACTTTCACCCAATAGTTTTAGCATCTGTTGGTGATTCTCACATATTTTTTTAATGATGAGTGGGATACATAAGCTGGATTTTTAGAGATGCAGGCATTGGGTGAAAGAGTGTGTTTCTGAGTAGCTGGAGTGGATCCAGACAGACTAGTGGTAATCTGGGTGACTTGGAACTCACCCTACTTTTCCTTGCCTTAGGCTGGACGTTCTTCTCCCATTGGGCCCAAGTTGTTGTGTGTTGGGGGTGCCCCTGGGTGAGGAGCAGGATGGGGATGTGGCTTGTGTCCCCCTTCTTCTCCCTCCTTCCTGACCATCCACTGCTGCCCACCACCCCATTCTCCTCTTCCTGCCAGTCCACCAACATAGGCCAGTGATGGGGCAAGTGCTGTGGAATGAAGCTGCAGAAAAGTTCAGAGAAGTTCCCGGGTCACCATCAGAGAGGACAGAGGCCTCCCTGTGGTCCTTCAGCTGGAGTGTCCATCTGTAAAGAGAGAATAGCTCAAGAAGAGACCTTGAGGGTGGGCAACCTGTGGGCGAATTCTGCCTCTGCCGTTTCCTAGGTGTACAGAAAGTGACTTGAGGCAAGCGGCTTCCCCTCTGAGCCTTAGTTTCCTCATCTGTAAACTGGGAGAATCACATCCTTACCTAATACAGCTGCAGGAAGGCTGAAATGCCCCAAGGGATATAAAGCATTTGTTAGAGTGTCTGCTGTATAAATATTAGCTCTCATCATCATATTATCAAAATCAATTATAAGTGAAAGTGCTTTGGTGATTGTGGGTCTCTATACACACAGTAGCTGTAGGGAGGAGGTGTTCTGTTGAGAGACTCAGGGCTGCCTTAACATCGTGCAGGTCTTCTTATAAAAATAAAAAAAAATTTTAATTTATTTTTGGCTGCATTGGGTCTTCGTGGCTGCATGCGGGCTTTCTCTAGTTGCGGCAAGCGGGGGCTACTCTTTGTTGTGGTGCACGGGCTTCTCATTGTGGTGGCTTCTCTTGTCGTGGGAAACGGGCTCTAGGAGTGTGGGCTTAGTAGTTGTGGCTCGCAGGATTTAGAGTGCAGGCTCAGTAGTTGTGGCGCACGGGTTTAGTTGCCCTGCAGCATGTGTGATCTTCCCAGACCAGGGCTCGAACCTGTGTCCCCTGCACTGGCAGGCGGGTTCTTAACTACCGTGCCACCAGGGAAACCCTGGGCAGGTCTTTTAATAGCCAGCCAAATGCGCGTTTCCAGCCTTAGAAACAGCCACACAACAGCTCCCTCTTCCAGGATGACCAGCTCATAGGACAGGCAGGGAGAAAGGTATGTTGATACCATCTGCTTTGCTACCAAGTGCACAAGGGAAGTGTAAGTAATTCACAGTCACACAAATTACTGTGGGACCTCCCGGGGAAAGAGAAGCAGGAACTGGACAGTGTCGTGTCCCGAGGCCGCCATCTCGTCCTCTTTTCCTTCCCTCTCACCTTGTGGCTGGGGATAGCTCTCCTGTAACCCTGAGAGTTGCCAGGTCGCCACTGTTGCCAGTCTCGGGGACCAAGGCTAACACATCCCAGCTTCGATTCTAGACTGTATCCCCAGGCCAGTAGTGTGTGGTTGGGATGGAGTTAAGTACTCCCGGCAAGACTTTTGGGGCCCCTTCCTTGGGTTGGGAGAAGTTGCTTTCACAGAAAGGGTTTTTTAGTGCATCTGGGAGATCTCTCTTTCAGGTATCTATTGCTGTATAGGAAACTACCCTCAAATTTAGTAGCTTAAAACTACAGCCACTTAATTATTTTTCGTGATTCTGTGGGTTGAGAATTTGGACAGGGTGCAGTGGGATCAGTCTGCCTCTCTTCCACTTGATGTCTGCTGGGGCTGGAACAGCCATGTGGCTTCTTTACTCCTGTGTCCGGTGGCTCAGCTAGAAAGGCTCTGGGGCTTGGGCCTGCAGCAGCTCCACTGGGGTCACGTGTCTGGGGCTCACCGGCGGCTGGGTTCATTCCTCCCCCAGGGGGTCTCAGGGCTTTTCTCTCCCTGTAATGCCCTCCGTGTGGTCTCGCCATGTGGTGTCTCCAGCAGGGTAGCTGGACTTCTTACATGACTCCTAAGAGATTAAAAGAAGAAGCTTCCAAACTTTCAGGCTTAGGCTCAGAACTGGCACGATGTCACTTCCGCTGCATTCTATAGGTTAGAGCAGTGGCAAGCTCAGCCCAGATATGAGGGGAGGCGAGTCCACAAAGGCATGGCTCCCCGGAGGTGTGGTTCACGGGAGATTTCCAGGAAGACCCAAGAGTTCTATCACAGAAAACGATCAGATCAACTTTACATATTTAATTAGCTGTTGCAAGAAGGTGTACATATACTAAACACATCACATTTAGCCAACCTCGTTGACCGTGGAGACCAGCACTGATCTGCAGTCTTGTTCTTAGCTCAGAAGGCAAATCCCCACCTTGAAACGCACCCTTGAAATGACACTGAGTTACTTAGGTTGACTCCTCCTTTGTCTTGCCTAGCCCTTTCCACTTTGTTCCATTACTTCCTAAATGGCCTCCCACTTCCAGTGTGTCTTTGTTGTAATCTATCCTCTACCTCACTGCCAGGCTAATCTTTCTAAAATGGTGATTTTATTGTGTCACTCTCCTGCCCTAACACTTTCAATGGTTTCCGTTTATCTACCAATAAGATGTAAAATCCTGACCTGGCATTCAGTGCTTTCTGTAGTCTGGCCCAGCCAACTGCTCTAAATGTATGGCTCCAACTCAAGATTGGTCTTCTAGCCACTGCAGATTCCTCTCCAGGTCTTGTTCTGGTTCTGCCTCTTTCCTCTCCCCAATGCCCTCACCTGGAATGTCCTCCCCCTCTTACCTGCATTCACATCAGCCCCTCCCACAAGACTGAAGGTCTTTCCTGCCACCCCAGGCCACAAGGATCTCACCTTTTATAATTCCTTCAAGAGGGTCCCTGGATTTTAGCATAATTATATTCAGTTGGGGAGTAAGGAGAAATTTAGAGGCTGCATACTGAGTTTAACCCTCCACTGAAAGCAGGAATCCCTTCTAGGGCAGAAGGGGATGGGCAGCCTACTTAAACACATGTGCTCTGGAGTTGGATGGGCAGTACTGAATCTGGGCTTTGTTAGTTACCAAGCATATCCTTGTTTTTCTCTCTCTCTTTTTTAAAATTAATTAATTAATTGTTATTTACTTTTGGCTGCGTTGGGTCTTCATTGCTGTGCGCGGGCATTCTCTAGTTGCGGCGAGTAGGGGCTACTCTTCGTTGTGGTGCATGGGCTTCTCATTGCTGTGGCTTCTCTTTGTTGTGGAGCACGGGCTCTAGGCGTGCGGGCTTCAGTAGATGTGTCATGTGGGCGCAGCAGTTGTGGCTTGCGGGCTCTAGAGCGCAGGCTTAGCAGTTGTGGCACACGGGCTTAGTTGCTCTGCGGCATGTGGGATCTTCCCGGACCAGGGCTTGAACCTGTGTCCCCTGCATTGGCAGGCGGATTCTTAACCACTGAGCCACCAGGGAAGCCCCTGGTCTTCTCTTTTGAAATTGGAGATGATACCAATACATCCTTAGTAGAGTGAATGCATCTCTGCCTGTCAAGCACACAGCAAAGAGCTTGGAAGAAAGTAAAGCACAAGCACAGGCCCCTGTCTTCATCTGTTTGTCATCTACCTGCAGCCTCTGCTGCAGGAATATGAGGCCATCTCCTATTTTGTAGAAGCTCATTCCTTAGTTTGGTAGCCTGAAGTCTTTGAAAGTTCTTCCTTTATGGAGCTGCAATTGATCTCTTTCTACCATTGGTCCTGGCTCTGTCCTCTGGAATGACACAGAGATCTGGACATTCTCTTATCTGAAAGACAGTCTTTCATATATTGAAGGCAGTTATTATGTTCCCATGAATTGTCTTCTCTAGATACAACTCCTGTTTCCCTTCACGACTCCTCAGATGAATGGTTCTGAGATCCTTGGTCTTTGATCTGGGCAAAACACTGGTCAGGACAGACTGTTCTCCCCATCCTCCCACTTGTCCCTTTGGGATTTAAAGCTTACAGATCTTTCTTCAGCCACCAAAAGAACACATCAGCATACTAGGTGCTCTTTAATGACGCCCCCACAAAAAGGGAAGTATCAATTTTAGAATAAAACATAAAGGACACACAGTCCATCTAATCTTCTGGGAGTTCTAAATTCTACTTTTCGTATCATGTCACATCGTCATAAAGTGACATGCCAAATCATATCAGCATATGCTTTGTAGAATGTCCTTTCTGAATTATGCTGAATATTCATTTCTCTCTTTTATATGAAAAGCAATATTATCAAATATTGTTTATACTTTCTGTGAAACCACTTATGCCAGTTCTGTGCTCTTTACCCCTCCAGATCTACTCCTTGACTTTCTCCCCGCTGCCTTGTGCCCCAGGAGGCCGCCCTGTGTGGACTGCATCCAAGGGGCTCCTTCTAACTTCTTGTTGAGCTCGGTGAGGAGACTTGGCAGGAGATTGGAAGGTGGGAGGAGAGCTCCATTTTTGCAAGGTTGCCTTGGGTTGACTGCATCCCTCTGTAGTCTCTGCCAGCCTGGGGTGTAATAGCCCCAACGCTAGCAGCCACCCCCCAGGGTATTGCACTGCTCCTGTGGCTTCCTGCACCCAGCTTATACCTTTGGAAGGAGTCCCTTTATTAAACTCTCTGCAAATTATCCCAAACTGAGTGTGCCGAATGTTTCCTGCTGGTACCCTCACTGAAGACGTTGCTGTGATGTGCTTGCTGTGTGTACCCTGTGTGAGGTCCCAGCTGATAGATTCCTCTCTTGATCTGGTACCAAGATAAAACTGCATTGTCTTTCTATGAATAGAAATGAAACCAGTCATGCTTCCCTTCTTGCTTCGGCTGCTGAGAAGCTCAGAGTCAAATGTAATGCTCACTCTTGGAAACATTTCTGGTTAGAATGTACATCTCTTCTTTTCATGGTTTCGATTTTCTGATTCTATTTTTTTTTTATTTGGCCGTGCTGCCTGGTATGCAGGATCTTATTTCCCCAACCAGGGATCGAACCTGAGCCCCTTGCAGTGGAAGCTCAAACTCTTAACCACTGGACTTCCAGGGAAATCCCTGATTCTATTTTTTTTTTTTAATTTCTGAGATATACATTTTAAAGTAATAACTAGAATTATGACTTATACCAGAACATATAAGATTTTTAGACCTGATTCTATTTTTAATAACCTATTCTGCATACCTTCTAAAGTTGCCTCAGATAAATAGGTAGACAGACAGACAGATGTCAACTTTAAAAAAGATGATGCCACTGTGGGAGTTCCCTGGCAGTCCAGTGGTTAGGACTCAGTGCTTCCACTGCAGTGGGCATGGGTTCGATCCCTGGTCAGGGAGCTAAGATCCTGCAAGCCACGAAGCATGGCAAAAAAAAGAAAAAAAGATGATGTCATTGTGACGAGGGTGGGCCCAGGTGGTTGAACCTTCCCATATTCACCACCAGGAACTTTCAAGGCTGGGAATGATAGAGAGACCAGGATTCTGGCTTTGGGTGTTCACCTCACCATCTACTATCATCAAGGCTCAAGATGTGTGTCCTCATCATAAGGCTACCAAGGAAGAATAGTGATATCATAGTACCATTTCTGTGTTTCTTCCTGATCTACCTGTCTAGCTACCCTGTGTTTGTTTGGAGTAAATTCTTGAGTAAGTTCATGTTGATTGCTGGTAATGAATGCTTCCTCCCTCCCTCCCTCCCTCCCTCCCTCCTTCCTTCTCTCTCTTCCTTCCTTCCTTCCTTCCTTCATTCATTCCTTCCTTCCTTTCCTCAATTCGGACCAGCCATCTGTTTATTAATTCATGTAAGAATTTTGTGAAGGTGTAAATTAAAGTTCATCAACCCCAAATTTCTAGGATACAACTTTATTTGAAAATGGCAGTGGTATTTGTCCCTCTCTAGGTTTCCAGTTTTAGCCTGTTTTCCAGTGAATGCTGACAGTTGTCCTTAGATTAAATCCACAAATTCTTCTTTTATCTCTGAATGTATTTATTTGGGCCTAGAGGCTTGAGCCAATTTGAATGATCCTGAGCTTTCATACAATCTTCTCACCTATGTTGGGCCTCAGTTACTTGTTAACCATGAATAATTTACTGTTTTCTTTTTTGAAGGTCAGTTTTTTCTTCTAAGATGGAAAAGAGTCCTATTATCCATCTTACCCAAGTGATGTGACTATGTTCGTTTCCTCCCTTAGGTTCCAAGTAGAGCTAAAAACACACAAGGTTATCTTTTTCTTTTGAGGGGAATTCTTTCCATGGATGGGGGAATATGAGAATGGGCCTCATTGACAGAGGCTGGATGAATTCCATGTTGCTGTCCAACTCTAGGAGTCAACAAAAGGTCCAAGCCTCTGTCCTCACAGCTTTATAAGCATCACCCATTTTATGTTTCGTGACCAACAGTGAGTCTTTCTTATAAGTGTAGGACATACTTTATGTGCATGTTTTTCTCCTTTGCTCTGTACCTCTTTTTGTTGTAGGGCTTTTTCTAAGTTTTAGTTTCACAGCCTCCTGTGGGACTACAATACATTGTTTTGGTTTGGTTTGGGTTGCATTTTTTCTCCCTTTCTCTTTGGGAACAATTTTTTTTTCTTTTTTTTTTGATCACGTCGCACAGCTTGCAGGATCTTTGTTCGCCAACCAGGGATTGATGCTGGGTCCTCGGCAGTGAAAGTGCTGAGTCCTAACCACTGGCCCGCCAGGGAATTCCCCTTTGGGAACAATTTGATTGCATAAATAGGACTGACTTCTTCGGGGCCTCTCATATTTCCTGAACTGATTGTCAAACTCATCTTTTCTGAGAACTTTTTGAATTCTACTTTAATAAGTTTTAGTGGTTCTCAATTTGGGCTATCAGTTGGAATCATAATGAAGTAATTCTCAGTGCCTTGGCTCTATCCACAGAGGTTTGGGGTGTGGCCTGGGCGTTGTAATTTAAAGGTTCCTCAGGTGATTCTAAGGTGTACCCAGGCTTATGAACTAGGTCTAGGACTCCAGGGTCATGATTCTGAACTGAGTGTCATGTGACTGGTGGACAGCCATCAGCTCTGAGAAGAGATGGTGGGACGGCTGGTCCTCTGGGATTTGGCTACACTCTGGACTCTGTCTTCTCCCTTGTTGCAAATGGAGAACGCCCATGGGAACGTTGTGCGTGTCAGTGTGGGTGCTGCGAGACAGATGGGGACACTGGTCTTCAGGACGTTTTCTGATGCTGTCTAGCACTCCTGTCTTCTCTGTACAGAATCTATACTGGCCTTCTCACGTGTCGGTGTCATCTGTGGCATAATTCACAGTGAGAGATTTTCTACTTTACTTTCAGAATTGACTAAAGCAATTCCATCATCACATTGGCAAAACTACGTAAGGGCTACTGGGTGGAATTAGGTGAGAAAATAGCTCTTCTAGCCTCTTCTTTCCCTGGAGACGATAGGATCCTGTCGCCTGGAGGCCCTATTCTTCTCTGAAGTTCTGATTTGGGAAGCCTCTCAGCTGGTGAGCTGGCCAAGCAATCCAATTAGGGAACTGAATTGCAGAGTGACCTGGGGATCGTTCAGACCTGGGCTCGAATCCTGGCTCTGCCGCTGGCTGGCTGTATGATGCTGGGCAAGTTGCTCAGTTTCACTGAGTCTCAGTTTCCTTGTGGAAAATGTGAGAAGGAATAATGGTGCCCACCTCCTGTGAGGGTAAAATGAGGTCGAGTGTAGAGCTTTCTTATCTCAAACACAGAGGTAGGTAGTCAGCAAATCAAGGTGCACAGGGGCACATGTGTATAGAGGGACGGCCATGTGAGGACACAGCAAGCCAAGGAGGCCTCAGAAGAAGCAAAGCCCACCGACACCTTGGTCTTGGACTTCTAGCCTCCTGAACTGTGAGAAAATAAATTTGGTTTTTATCCAAGTTTATTGTTACTAATAAATTTTATTGTTATTAATACTGACTTATTATTAATAATTACGATGAACAGACGTTTTACCTTTTGAAATATTGCCTTGGTTGTATGTGCAGAGATATCCCATAATACTTTGAGTGCAAGTTGACTCTTTCCTTTGTTGGTTACACTTGGTGTTGTTCTGGGGACACCATGCTGCACAGTGTCCTGACACATGGATGTACCATAATTATTTAGCCAGTCAGTCGTGATTCCTGGCTGTTCAGTCCATTTCCAGTTATTCCTGTTTTAAATAATGCTTAGGCGAGTATACTTGTGCATGAGTCTTTATGTGACATTTCTGGTCATTTCCTTGGGAAACAGTCCTAGAAGTGGAATGACTGTGTCAGAGGGGTGAACATCACTAACTGCTCTCCAGAAGTAAGAAGAGATTCAGCTACTCTGTCAGGCCCTCTTCCGAGTCTCCCAACAGTAAGACGGAGTGACTCTGTCACCACTTCCCATTCCATTGATAAGAAAACTGAGGTTGGGAGGGTCAAGTCATTCGCATGAGGTCACACAGCTAGTAAGTGGTGGAGCCAGGGTCTGCGCCCGTTCTGTCAGCCTCCAGTTCCAAAAAATTCCGCCTGCCGCGCCGCCCGCCCCCCACATCCGTGCATGTGAGAGGACTCATCCCCACCTTCCTTCTTTGATGATACTGGATGTTACCTTTTTTTTTTTTTTTTGCAGTACGCGGGCCTCTCACTGTTGGGGCCTCTCCCGTTGCGGAGCACAGGCTCCGGACGCGCAGGCGCAGCGGCCATGGCTCACGGGCCCAGCCGCTCCGCGCCATGTGGGATCTTCCCGGACCGGGGCACGAACCCGTGTCCCCTGCATCGCACCACTGCGCCACCAGGGAAGCCCGGATGTTACCATTTTTGAAATGTTTTCCTCCAATGGTCTTCGCGGCTGCTTTACTTCCTTTGGGGGAGGTGAGAGGGACTTGACTGTGGACCAGAGATGGAGCTCCTGTCTGGCTTCTCCTGGGGGAGGGGAGCCTGGCTGCGCTGAGCAGCCCAGGGGAGAAGGGGCAGAGCTGCAAGCCCGGCCCAGCTGAGGTGGAGGGGAGCCGAGGAGCGGCCCCTGAGCCTCAGTGCTCACCCCCAGCGATGGCCTCCAGCCCAAGGCACTGAAGAAAATGACAAGGAAATGGGGAGACAAGGAATTCCAGTTCCTCCAGAAATCTTTCCAAGACCATGAGACCTCCCACCACGAGGAGGGACCAAGCCTTCAGTGCTTGAGCCTTGGCTCACACGCCAGGTGGGCTCCCTGACCTGACAGCCAGAGCACACCTTGATGGGAGCTGTCAGGACTGCCCATCCCCTGACACATGGAGGGAAAGGGCCTCCGTGTGTATCCAGTGATCAAAGTAAATCACCCACTTGTATTATTTTTAAACCACTTAAAATGTTTTCTAAGGTTACCTCGAGGCCAAGGGAAAGGAAATGTTTTTATAGATCTGCTAGACATCTGGGGACTTGGAATTTCTTTGGAATTGGCAGAGACGTTCGCATTTTATGGTGTCCTGTGCTCTCTGGGTCTTCATGTTTATGCTGGTTCCCATTTGCTGTTCTTTATGTAACCAGTTAAGCATACGAAGGGTTAAATGCCTAGAGGCTGGTAGCACTATCACTCCAGATGGCCCAGCTAGGGGAGTGGCGCTACCTCAGGACAGGGTAGCTGGTGTGTCTTTGCAGAGCACACACAGCCCTAATTCTGAGAATACCAGAATGAAGGGGGAGGGTGCTCACGCGTGCAGGGTGGGGAAGGACGTGGAGGATGCTGGGAATCCATAGCTGGGAAGCATTTCCAGAAGGAATCTGATGGAGCAGATTGGCTGGCTGTGGTCCCTTATGAATCTTACATGCCTTAACTGAAGTAGGTGCTTTGGACCTAACAGAAAAGAAATCCACAATTGTTGGGATAGAGAAAACTCCTTGATATGGTGAAAAGGGAGGCCCTGGGAGGTGCCCCACCCCCATTCTCTTCCCCCTCTCTGAGTCCCCGCCCTCCTCATATGTAACCAGTACTTGGCAGTCATGCTGGGTGATGCTTTGGCAGCTGCGAGCCAGAGCAGGCCAGGCCACGGAGGTGAGAGGAGGGCCTGCCTCCCCCTGCCCGAGGCCCATGAATCACGGAGGGCTGCCTGGTAACCTGAGCCCAACTGGCCCCTCACCACAGCCCTCCATGACACTCCTTCCAACTTAATTTCAGCCTAGGGGATGCTTTTAAGAAGATTTTAGAGCGCAAAAACATCTCCTCGAAAGAATTGTAGTTACATTAAAAACTAATTATCGGAGCTTAGGAGTATAGATCCACTGCCATATTTTACACAGAGAGCAATTTATCTCCCAGACCCTGAAATATCATTACATAATAGGTTAAGGACACCCACCCAGGGGATACTGGGAAAAAGGTAGTAAAATCACCAAACGCCTGGAAGTGACGAGCAATACGATGATGACAAAATCGCTCTGCCCTCCTGCTGCAGCAGTTTCTAATATAGCACAATTTCAAGTAGCACATTCTAACTGAGCCCGTGCATAAAACGGTGGGTAGGTGTGGTTTGTCTGGGGCCCTCAGGCTAAATGTGATATTTATCTTTGAAAGACTTGGCTTTTTTGGCACAAAGACCCAGACGTTACAGTGAGAAAAAGATGAGATGTTCCCACCTGTCCGTAGGTGGAGTAGCGGGCTTGTCAGGAACAGGATGGTGCCAAGAGTTCTTGTGTGGTACCTCCTCTGAGCCTCACAACAGACTTAGGAAGGTGACTGTTATTATTTATTGCTATTCTGCAGTTGAGGAGACTGGGCAAATCAGTTAGGATGTTTTTGGTTGCACTGGGAAACCCAGTCAAATTGGCTTAAAATATATTATTTCAAGAAACTGAAAGATCCGGAGTTAAGGGCAGGTTTGAGTCGGAGTTTCAGCAGCGTTATCGGGGACCCAGTTTCTTTCCACGTGTCTGCTCGGCCTTCCAGATTGTCACCTTCTTCCTAAGGCTGATCCCCTTTGTGGATCCAAGGTGGCTGCTGCAGCTGCCAGGACTCTGTGCTTCCTGGTTCACACCAGTGGGAGGTTTTTGTCCCAGCATTCCCTGCAAGAGTCCTGGGGCTCCCTCTGATTGGACTAGCTGGGGTGACATGGGCATGGCTGAATCAATGACATGGCCTGAAGGATGGAATGAATTGATTGGCTTAGCTTAGATCACTTTTGTTCCCCTGGGAGCTGTCATTAGAGTCGGAGTTCTTATACCCATGAGGACCCCTAAATGGAAGCCTGGGAGAAAGGAGATGACCCCACATGTCCATCAGGGACGGGGCCATGAAGGAACTGGTCCATGGTTCATTCAGGTGTTAGTGACAGATCCTGAATCTGAACCCAGGCAGCCAATCTTAAGAGGCCCTTCTCTGAGCCATGGTCCTTCTAGCAGTCTCTCTCTCATGAAGTCTTGCAACGAATATCTTCTACGCATCTCTTATGGTTTCTTTGCTAAGAATGTCACTCTGCATCTAAGTGATACAAACTTTTGGCAAACAATAATTCTAGAAAACCATAGGATGTATTGCCTCATCACATGAAATGGTAGAAAGAGTATGGGATTAAGAACTGGCATTGGTCACTCCGTTAACCTTGGATAGGTCACCTCACCTCACAGGGCCTCTGTTTTCCTCTCTGATAAATGAGGGGTGATGTCTCCCCCTATGTACCTGGCAGAGTGTTCCAGGGTTCAAACAAGAGAGTACTATTTGAAGGAGCCTGAAAAGCACTAAATGTTTGTACACAAATTATTATTATGCATAGGATCACGAGCAGCTTCATTCTAAATACGAGAAACTGACACTTTATAACAGGATCTCTTTTAAGCCCCAGACACATATTCTAATTTAACAAAGATTTTCATTGATGCCTATCGATGTCACCCATACAGAAAATTAGCCAGCGTTAAGGATGTCTCATGAAACCCATACCAAGGTGGCAGGATATGCATTCATAAGAAGCTTTTAGTTACCTCTTGTTGAGGTGTGATGATTATATATGTAAATGTTATTCTACTTCCAATTAAACTACAGCCTCATTGAAATGGAAGGTGGAGAGATCCTAACCAGCTCCATTTCAAGATACAATATACCTATTAGGTAGAAAAAAGCACGTGGAAATAGTAGGCATCAGATGACACTTAGAGATGAGACCTTTGTCCTCTCCCATCCCCATCACCTGCCTCCTCTGAGGCTGAATTATGAATGGAGGCACGCTTACAACAAAGGGAAGGACTCCCCAAAGCTTTGACATTGATTCTCAGACAGGTGGTTTTAAAGGTACCTTGTGACCTTTTAGGAATAATGTAAGTACCAGGTGTGTTTACTAACCTGTGTTATTTGTTATTTTTGATGGGGTGACCAGAAAGGTAACTCAGGCAGGGAGGTCAGTGGTATCCTTCCTCCTTGCTTGCTTCCTTTATTCATTCCACAGTTATTCATTGAGAGCCTACCATGTCTCAGACCTGGGAAATGGCAGTGACAACCGCTGTCCTCCCAGAGCTTCCAGTCAAATGTGTTTCATATCCTTCCTTCAGGAAGATGTTAGATCAGGCCTCCCTTGGGATCCTTAAGGCAAGATGGAGACACCATGGGTTGACTTATAACCCTGCTTGAAGAGCAGTGATTCATGGCCTGGGGGGCGGGGCAAGGCCTCTGTAGGTGTGCCAAGGGCTCTGACCTGTTTCGTTCAGGGCACTGGATGAGGGCACAGTGGAGCCGGCCTCTGTGCCCCAGCCACACCTAGCTTCATGCAGCTCCTCGCATCTCTGAGCTTTGCACGTGCTCTTCCTCTGCCTGGAACGCGACCCTCCTTCCACCCCTCTAGCTGCCTGCCCAACTCCCGCCCCTCCTTCCAACGTCAGGTTACATGCTACTTTCTCTGGGGAACGTCCCCTGAGTCCTCAAGTCTGTGTTAGTGTCCCTGCTGCTCGTTCCCACGTCTCCTTTATTATCGTACTTACATATGTGCCTACTTAGCTGTCGCCTGTCCCACTAGACTCGAGCCTCTAGCCCAGCCTGGTTGCCACTCTATGCCAGGATCCAATACCTGGCCTGACATGGCTTGGGGTCTTGATAAGTATTTACTGATTGATAAGCAGGTTCTTACCTTCCTCGTCATAAGACCCAGGGTACTCTCTAATCCCCATCTTTATTTGACCACTCCGTGGCACTGAGCACTTGTAACAACTTCTTTTATGAAACTCATTCCTCCCTGGTTTCTGAACCATCATTGTCTGCTGGTTTTCTTCCTAGCCCTAGGGTGGTCCACCTCAGCCTCCTTTCTGAGAGTTCACTGACAATGGACATTTGTTGGTGGCCCCTTTCTCTCTCTCCCAGTTCTAACTTCATTGATTCTTGTGGTTTGGGAAAGCTGATGCCACCCTAGGTTCTAAGGGTAGAGCCCATGACCTGGGTTAAGCCAATCAGCACATTCCATGCCCCTGGCCAGGGAAACTGATTCATAAGCAGGCATTCATCTGAGCCAGTCCACATGGAAGGAAGCTCAGGACTTGTGCTGGGGTGGAGACGCTCTCTCTTTTTTGAGGGAAGGTATAGCTCTGGGCACCAGCCTTAGGATGAAGACAACACTGGCAGAAGCTGAGCAGAGAGATGGAAGGAAAATGGGTCCCTGCAGACCTGGCTGTGTCCTTGGATCAGGCCTTGGCCCAGGCCAGAGATTCCCTCCGGACTTTCCAATTTCATGAATTTATTTTATTGTTTGAGTTGACCATTCTGTCACTTGTAACCAAAAACGTGTTCCTCTTCCATCCCTTGGAGGCTGGTGCTCTGCAGGGTATTGTCTTCGGTTCTTTGCTTCTCACTTCCATACCTGCCCTGGGCACCTTGGTTCTCCTCCATGACTTAAATTATACTAAGATTACACTTAAATTATACTATGACTTAAGTTAAACTCGCACCCATCTATTTTTTTAAAAATGTATTTACTTTCATTTTATTTATTTATTTTTGGCTGTGTTGGGTCTTTGTTGCTGCGCGCGGGCTTTCTCTAGTTGCGGCGAGCGGGGACTACTCTTCGTTGCGGTGTGCGGACTTCCCACTGCAGTGGCTTCTCTTGTTGTGGAGCACCGGCTCTAGGTGTGGAGGCTTCAGTAGTTGTGGCACGCGGGCTTCAGTAGTTGCGGCTCGCGGGCTCTAGAGCACGAAGGCTTCAGTAGTTGTGGCGCACGGGCTTAGCTGCTCCGCGGCATGTGGGAGCTTCCCGGCCCAGGGCTCGAACTCGTGTCCCCTGCCTTGGCAGGCGGATTCTTAACCACTGCGCCACCAGGGAAGTCTGCCTCCGCCTCCTGAGTTTACCACCTGTAGACCCAGATGCTTTCTGCACATGTCCACTTGGCTGTGTGGGTAGCACCACTGCCCCAACATGTCCCCAGGTGAAGGGGCCTCATCTTCACTGGCAGCTCCTTCTCCTCTCATCTTCCTGTGCACACCGCGCTGATTGGCATTGCCGTCCACCTAGTTGCTCTAGGTGGGACCTGGTGATTCCTTGCCCCCACCTCTCCCTCACTCTTTACCTTGCCCATGACATCATTCACCATGTTTGGCCGATCTCCTCCCCACCCCCCATTATCTCTCAAGAGCGTCCACCTCTGACGTCACTGAACTTCACTGCTGACTCTGGTCAGAGCACCACCACCACTGGACCTTCTCAATAGCCCTGGGCTTTCCAGGTTATTCTCACCCCATCCATCCACGAGCCAGAGGGGCTCTTCCAAAGTAAGGCATGACGTCCCTCCACGGCTTAAAATCCTTACCACCCAGAGAATCCACAGGGCCCCTCATGATTGACGGAGACCCAGCTCTGGGGTCCCTTCCTGCTTCTTCCTCCCACCCTGCTGGAGCCACCAGACACATGCCATAAGCAAGCCCTGCTCTCCATGGCCTCAGTACACTGGCCTTTGCCTAGGCTCTTCCCTTTGCCTGGAACGCCCGTCCTCACCTCCTTTCCTTTTCCTTCCTTGGTTACCTCTCGTTTGACCTTCAAGTCTCAGTTTCCTCTGAGAGGCCTCTTGCAGGTCCCTGCTCCAGGTCTGGCTTTGGTGCTTTCCCCAAGGGCCCTCTGTCGTGCTCAAAGCCCCCCGCAGGCCGCAGTGTACGTTCAGTGTGTGCTGGTGCGAACTCACATCAGCTCGCCCCGGCTGGTACCAGCTCATCCTGACTCATGCTGGCTTCTGAGAACCAACACCAGGCATCTCTCCCCAGCTCCAAGTCCAGTGCTCTCATACGGACAGCTTGAAATCGGCACAGTGGAAATATTTACTGTAAATGCTAGAAATCACGGCATTTTTTTTTGTTTGTTTGTTCCCAGAGAGCCGGTTTCCCAGCACATCACTGGGCACAGCTGGCTGCTTACTCACGCCCTTCCCTCTCTAACTTGGCAGAGCCTTGGGGCAGCCCCTGCCGTCCACCTGCCCTCAACTCAGCCTCTGCCCAGGGCTCACACACAGCACGACGCGGGTGCTTAGGGGGCTCTCTCCTTGCTACTTGACCGAAGTTGAAAGTCGACGCTTTTCCTCCTCCCGATTCTAAAGACCTGGAAGGGATTTCTGACAAAGTATCATATTCTGGCGTCCTTCCTAACTTTATCTGTTAGAGTGCTGCATCCCAGTTGCCATTATCATGGTCCAGTACTCCAAAGGAGACACATTTCCAAAGAAATGCGTCCTTTTTTTCCCCAAAGGAGACAATTTAGAGTGAACATTTTTCCATCCCTCAGGGGTCAGCAGTTTGAGTAGAAACAAAGGGAATTAACACAAAGGGTATTAATTAAACAGGCAATCCAGGACCAATGCTTTCTCAAAAGGCAGCGTTAATTGAGTGGGTAAAAAATAACCTTGGAAAATTGTTCTGTTTCTAATTTTTGGTTATGTTTCATCATTGACTTCTTGAGTGACGAGGGTGAGTGCTTTGTGCATTCTTGCTTCCGGGGAACAGCTTCCATCCTCGGCAAATCTAAGGACAATTTAAGGGGCAAACTTACTAGCTTGGTAAAAATAGAAAAATAAATTCAGTTTATTTGCTTCAACAACTTAAAATCTTGGTTTAAAGACTCTAGAATTGGCATAGAGCTGCATATTTATTGGGCATATACTCTGTGCCAGACATTGTAATAGGGGCAGTGGATACAATTGAATAAGACATAATCCTTTCTCGGAGGAACTTGTGGTCCAGCCCAATGGGCAGCACACATGAGCATCTGCTATTTAAGAGGGTAGCAGTGCTTATAAAGGAGCCACACGTAACTGAAATTCAGGGAGGCTGTGGATTTTAACTCACTCAGCATGTATTTGTTGAATGTCTCCCATGTGCCAGGCTCAGAGTGGGCTCCAGGGGTTAGGTACCGAGAGAAGGGGCAGGTAAATAAGTAATTACAAAGCGAACTGACATTTGCTGTAACAGAGGTTTACACTCAATGCTCTGAGGAAGTAATTCCATCGAGGTTTCTGGGAATCAAGGAGGACTTCTCATAGGAGGTGGCTATCAATCTACGATATGAACAGATATCTAAGAAAGGTGCTCTCTTCCACGAGATGCCCGGGAGGTGAAGCTGTGAACCCTCACATTTCTGCACCTTTGTCTCCATGATTACCTTCCAAGACCAGAGACAGGATCTCCAGAGGCAACTTGTGAGTCTGAGTTCCATTGCCCTCAGCTGATGGAACTTACACCCTTGGGCCTCTGGATGGACTACTTGGGATTTGTCTGGCTGTGTGGACCTCCTGGGAGTTTAAACATCTGTCAGCTAAAGCAGAGACTCAGATACAAAGCTGAGGACCAGGCACATTAGGTGGTTTTGTGATGTTCCGTGGAGGATTCTGGGCACTTAAATGGATGAATGGATTTTGCCAAGATATAAATACAGCCTTTTCATTGGTGACAGATATGCCTGCAACCTCCCATCCGCGCAGGATGGCCACGTTATTGTGCCGAATTGTTTACAGAGAAACTTGCTGAGGTATCAGAAAACACATGGTTAGTGTTGGAACCAGAGGGGAGAGGGGGATGACTTGCTCATATGAACCTGGGGCTGGTGTGGCGGGCAGCAGCTGGGCACGGAGGTGGAACATGGACACCGTTTTCAGCTGAAGGTGAGTGTAGTCTGACCCTGCTTCCTCAACCAATATTTGTTGAGAACCTACTACAGGGAAACCTCGCTTTATTGTGCTTTGAAGATAATTGTGTTTTTTACAAATTGAAGGTTTGTGGCAACCCTTTGTGAGGCAAGTCTATCGGTGCCATTCTTCTAACAGCATGTGCTCACTTCGTGTCTGTGTGTCACATTTTGGTAATTCTCTAAATATCCCAAACTTTTTCATTATTATTGTATTTGCTATGGTGATCTGAGATCTTTTTTAAAAAAAGATAATTTTTTTGGGCTGTGCTGGGTCTTCGTTGCTGCGCGCAGGCTTTCTCTAGTTGCGGTGAGCGGGGGCTACTCTTCGTTGTGGTGCGCGGGCTTCTCATTTCTAGAGTGCAGGCTCAGTAGTTGTGGCGCACGAGCTTAGTTGCTCCGTGGCATGTGGGATCTTTCCGGACCAGGGCTCGAACCCGTGTCCGCTGCACTGACAGGCGGATTCTTAACCACTGCTCCACCAGGGAAGTCCCAAGCAGTGATCTTTGATGCTACTATTGTAGTTGTTTTGGGATACCACCAACTTTGCCCATGAGACTTAATCAATAGATGTGTGTGTTCTGACTGCTCCACTGACCTGCCATTCCCCCATCTCTCCTTCTCCTCGGGCCTCCCTGTTCCCTGAGACACAACAATATTGAAAGTAGGCCCATTAATACCCTACAGTGGCCTCTAAGTGTTCAAGTGAAAGGAAGCACTTCTCTCACTTTAAATCAAAAGCTACAGGGCTGGGCTTCCCTGGTGGCGCAGTGGTGCCGATGCAGGGGACACGGGTTCATGCCCCGGTCCGGGAGGATCCCACATACCGTGGAGCGGCTGGGCCCGTGAGCCGTGGCCGCTGAGCCTGTGCGTCTGGAGCCTGTGCTCCGCAACAGGAGAGGCCACAACAGTGAGAGGCCCGCGTACCACAAAAAAAAAAAAAAAAAACAAAAAAACAAACTACAAATGACTAAGCTTGCTGAGGAAGCAAATTGAAAGCCAAGACAGGCCCAAAGTGAGGCTTCTTGTGCCGAATAGTAGCCAAGTTGTGGATGCAAAGGAAAAGTTCTTGAAGGAAATTAAAAGTGTGACTTCAGTGAGCACACGAATGAGAGGAAAGCAAAACAGCCTTATTGCTGCTATGGAGAAAGTCTGAGTGGTCTGGATAGAAGACTAACCAGCCACAGCATTCCCTTAAGTCAAAGCCTAATCCAGAGCAAGGCCCTAACTCTCTTCTTTCTTTCTTTCTTCCTCCCTTTCTTTCTTTCTTTTTTTAAATTGGTGTATAGTTGCTTTTCTCTGTTGTGTTAGTTTCTGCTGTACAGCAAAGTGAATCAGCTATACATGTACATATATCCCCTAGTTTTTGGATTTCTTTCCCATTTAGGTCACCACAGAGTATTGCGTAGAGTTCCCTGTGCTATACAGTAGGTTCTCATTAGTTATCTATTTTATACGTAATAGTGTATATACTTCAATTCTGTGAAGGCTGAGAGAGGTGAGGAAGCTGCAGAAGAGAAATTTCAAGCTAGCAGAGGTTGATTCATGAGGTTTAAGGAAAGAAGCCGTCTCCATAACATCAAAGTGCAAGGTGAAGCAGCAAGTGCTGATGTAGAAGCTGCAGCAAGTTATCCAGAAGATCCAGCTGAGATAATTAATGAAGGTGGCTGCACTAAGCAGCATATTTTCAATGTAGAAGAAATAACCTTCTATTGGAAGAGGATGCCATCTAGGACTTTCATAGCTGGAGAGGAGAAGTCAATGCCTGGCTTCAAAGCTTCAAAGGACAGGCTGACTCTCTTGTTAAGGGCTAATACAGCTGGTAACTTGAGGTTGAAGCCAATGCTCATTTACCATTCTGAAAATCCTAGGGCCCTTCAGAATTATGCTAAATCTACTCTGCCTGTGCTCACAAATGGAACAACAAAGCCTGGATGATTGCACATCTGTTTACAACTGAATAGCTTAAGTCCACTGTTGAGACCTACTGCTCAGAAATAAAAGGTTCCTTTCAAAATGTTACTGCTCATTGACGATGCACCTGGTGCATGCACCTGAAGAGCTCTGATGGAGATGTACGAAGAGATTCATGGTGTTTTCGTGCATGCTAACACAACATCCATTCTGCAGCCCAAGGATCAAGGAGTAATTTTGACTTTCAAGGCTTATTATTTAAGAAATACATTTCATAAAGCTACAGCTGCCGTAGATAGTGATTCTTCTGATGGACCTGAGTAAAGTAAATTGAAAGCCTTCTGGAAAGGATTCACCATTCTAGATGCCATTAAGAACATTCATGATTCATGGGAAGAGGTCAAATAGCAACATTAACAGGAGTTTGGAAGAAGTTGATTCCAGCCCTCATGGCTGACTCTGAGGGGTTCAGGACTTCAGTGGAGGAAGGAACTGTAGACGTGGTGGAAACAGCTAGAGAACCAGAGTTAGAAGTGGAGCCTGAAGATGTGACTGAATGCTGCAACCTCATGATTAAACTTTAACGGATGAGGAGTTGCTTCTCATGTATGAGCAAAGGAAGTGGTTTCTTGAGGTGGAATCTACTCCTGGTGAAGATGCTGTGAAGATTGTTGCAATGACAACAAAGGATTTAGAATATTACGTAAATTTAGATCATAAAGCTGTGGAAGGTTTTGAGAGGACTGACTCCAATTTTGAAAGAAATTCTACCATGGGTAAAATGCTATCAAACGGCTTTGCAGGCTACGGAGACATCGTTCCTGAAAGGATGCGTCAAGAGATGCAGCAAACCTCACTGTTGTCTTAGTTTAAGAAACTGTCACAGCCCCCCAGCCTTCAGTGGCCACCACGCTGGTCAGTCAGCAGCCGTCAGCATCGAGGTAAGACCCTCCACCAGCAGAAAGTTTACGACTCGCTGAAGGCTCAGATGATGGTTTGCATTATTCAGCAATAAAGTATATTTTTTAATGAAGATACGTACATTGCTTTTTTAGACATAATGCTGTTGCACATTTAATAGTGTAAACATAACTTTTGTGCACTGGGAAACCAAAAAAGTTGTGTGACTCACTTTATTGTGATATTTGCTTTATTGCGGTGGTCGGGAACCAAACCTGCAACGTCTATGAGGAATGCTGGTATTTTCCAGGCTCTGATGATACAAAGGTGACCAAGACATGAACCAGCTTCAAAAGCACTCGCCATATAAATGGCTACATTATAATGTAACATTCCATGTCTCAGGCTCTGAAGCCAGACTCTCAGAAAGTCTGAATCCTGCCTCTGCTACTTACTTTGTGACCTTAGGCAAGTTACTGAACCTCTCTGTGCTTCAGTTTCCTTATTCTCAAAACAGGGATAATGAAAGCTCTTACCTCACAGGTTCTCTGTGAGGATTAAAAGAAGTGTTGTGTGTGAAGTACTTGGCACTGTTTCCTAGCTAGTGGTCTCTAAAGGAATGACTATTTCCAGCCCAGGAGACAGATAAATGCCTCCCCACAGCAACAGGAGCTGTGATGGGTGGACATACAAGGAACAGAGGGGTCATACGTAGGGAGTGGTAAGGAATTCTTTACGTCATTTACTTTTACTCTTTACTAATTCTTTTCGAGTGTGTTGATCTCTGCACCTTGAGGGTGGGGCCAGGCTCTCTTGCTTTTCTGCTTGGGCACAGGAAGGTCATACGTATTACCCGGTGGCTTACTGGTGGAGACAAATCTACTCCAGCTCAATTGCCGTCAACACACATTTCCTGATAATCCATGCATTTGTTCACCAAATGTTAATGGGTCCCCTGGCGTCCCATTCGAATTTCATAACATTTTCATATGTGATAAACTCTCTTTTGATTTTTAAAAAGCTTTAAAAAATGTAAAACTGAAAACCATTCTGAGCTCTCAGGACAGACAAAAATAGGTGACAGGCCAGATTCACGCTATGGCTGGTTTGCTGACCCTTGTCATAAAGAAAAACCTAAATTACAGCGGGATAGAAAACATATGTGAGTAATGATAAGCCTTGAAGGGAAGAAGTGAGCTTTTGAATAGATGTTTTTAACTGTGGTCCTCCTCATGACTCTTGAGAAATGGACTGTCATCTATGAATTCAAATATTTATGTACAATTTCCATGTGGACCAACCTGTTTTCAGATTATTGGATAGATTAGATGGCAGGTTAAATAACTTGTTTTCCAAGCCCTGATTCAGGCATATGTGCAAATGGCAATTTGAATATGTTTAGGATTTTGGTGAGATAGGAAGCTGAACTTGACAGCTGCTGAGATGAACATTTTAGCCATCACCTTGATTCTCAGAAGGCGTTAGTTAATGGTGGGAGATGTGTGAGAGCTGGCAATAAATTTTTAAATCACCACATGTACTTCATGGGCTGTTTGTGTTCAAGTTTACTTTTCTGTGCAGACACCAGGATATCTCACCTGCCAAACGCAGTGCAGAGAACCACTCTGAATGCGTTTCTGTCATTACCCTTTCTTTTCCGTTTAGGGAGCATCTGCCATTTCAATACCTCGATCACCAACAGATTTGAAGAGGATGCAGACTTCACTGGACAGGAAACCATTATTAAAAAGAAAGAAAATTTATCAAAGAGAGGTGTGGAGGAAGTGGGAGGGAGGCAGAAAAGGGGAAAACAAGCAAGCAGTTGGAGTTTCTGCTTCTTTGAAGGAAATTTCAAGATTAAAAGCAATTTTATCTTCCTGGAAAATCTAATTGGCCTGTCTGCTATGTGAAAAGCCAGCTCTCGGATCACTTAGTACACCAAATGTTCTAGTTGCCCACCAGCCACCCAGTCTTTTTGATGAACAGAGCCTTTTCTTAAGTAAACATTTAAGGCCTAATTGGATCATTGGTGCAGTGTCACAGTAGTTAACGCACAGCTTGGAGGAGTTACATAAAAGTCAGTCTGAGCAGCACCAAGCACTGCTGGGGAGTCCGAGAGGGCCTGTGGGATCCAGTCGAGACTCATGCACCATTGCTCTTGGTGATGAGCAAGAAGTAGCAGGAATATCTCCAGGATACATGGCATGTTATACAGAGATTTGAAAATAAATCTCAACAATGGCTGACCAGTGATAGGGGCTTTATTATTATGCTTAGCTAAGAATAGATTAAAATGACCCCAAAAGAGAGAATGCAATGTTCTCATTGATTTTATGTCCCGTTCATGGGTTAAGACTGGAATGCAGAAACCAACATGGGCTAGTTTCAGCCTAACAAAGGAATTTACCATAAGGCTATGGGTCTGTGTGTGTGTGGAGGGTGTGTGTGTTTTGTTGGAACCTGAGATCAGTGCAGCTCGACCTCTGGAAAGGAGTGGGCTTGGGAATCGGAAAACTTGCTGTACTCTCTCCACATCTTCTGTCTCTGCTCCCTGTAGCCACTGCCTCACTTTTTCCCCGTCTACTTAGAAGTTTTCTCCATAGCTGTTCTGGTAAATGTCTAACAACCAGCTTTTCTGGAGGGAAAAACGCCTTGATTTGGAGTGTTTTCCAACCTCCATGGTGTAAATACTCCCATTGTGGCTGATTCAAATCTGCCGACATGAAGGTGGGGCTGGGCAGAGGTGCCCAGGAGCACACCATTGTATAATGTTTCCACTGTAAAGATACATGGATGTAAGTAATCTCAAGAGCATAGATAAAATAAAATGTAAATTCATCATAATATAAAATAATAGGAAATAATTAGGAAGTATGAGTATTCATTACCTTTGTAGTTAACATAATTTATTTACACATAAGTTTATATAATTTAATTTTTAATAATGGTTGTATTAACAATTTTGGCTTGAAAAACTCCCTATGATTTAATAATCAGCTCTTGGATCTGATATATATGAGGACACACTGACTTTTTCTCACTTTAGTGCATGACATAAAGCACCAGTGCCCACCACACAGCTCCCGCCCCTAACAACAACCTCAGGCCCAATTTCACATTCCAGGGAGAGAGGATCTGGTTGGTTGAGCCTATGTCAGGTGCTCTTATTTGGCCAATCAGCTCTGGTTGGGGGTGGGGTAGAGGCTCTTCTTTCCAGGAAGGGGCAGGGATACTGAGTGTGTTGCAAGAATTTCTAGCAGCTTCTGTGTCTGTGGGAAATATTCAGAGGGTAGCGTTCAGGATTTCTCATGTACCAGACACTTGACAAATATTTTCTCATTTTATCTTCAGAATTCTGTGATCTGGGCACTATTGTTCCCATTTTACAGATGAGGAAACTGAGGCCCAGAGAGGTTTAGTGACTTGCTTAAGTTCACACAGCTAGTAAATTACAGAGCTGAAATTCATATTCAAGCCCATCCTTACCCCAAAGCCTTCTTTCCACCAACCAGTTGTTTCTCACGTGGTGATACCCTGCAAAATGGGACACTTGACCCAGAGAATAAAGTTCCTGACCCTGTGGAGGAATTGCCACAACTGGGCAAAGAAGAAAGGTTGAATAAGAGAAATGAGAGCAAAAGCATGGATTATTTTTACCCCCAAAACCCAATCTCTCTGCAGCCGCCTCTCTTTTTTCTTCTAATCTCTGAGGGGCAAGAGGCAGATACTGGCTTCATTGTAATTTAGGGTTTTGCTGCAGATCATGTTGAGTTGAATGGGGGTGTGGATGTTCATTTTTACCTTTTCCATTGTTTGCCTTCCCCGGTCACTTTTGTGTGTTCCTGCCCCCAGGTACTGGGCACAGTTAATTCTTCCTGCAATTAGTATTCATGGTCAGCTAAGCAGAACTAATGCAACAAACCGTTTTTACTTTGAAGGTTATATTACATGTTTCCAAGCTCCTGCGGAAAAGGCTCCTTATGAATACGATATTCTTGACTATCTCTAGGAATTTAATTTTCCCTTTTCTGAATTTTCAAGCCTGCCTATTGAATTCTTTAATGTGATTCCACAGGAAGCACCCAAGCCAGACAGACAACCAGATATAGCCAAATTGTTAACATTTTAAAAATCTTTTCTTCCCTGGGGGTGCAAGTCAAGAGTACGTGCTTCTGCTTGGTTTTAGAGTGGCACTTGTCTCTTCTTTTTACTGGTTCCTTTGATATTTGTATATCATAACTCCCAATCACATTGGTTAAAAAAAAAAAAGCAAAGCCTATTTATTTAAAATAGTTACAAGGAGGGTGCTGAGAATTCTAAGTTCTGAACATTTCAAAACTATATTCAATTATTGCTGGTAATTTCGCAGATAGTAGAAGAAGCAAAAGTTATTCCTTAAAAAAAGATCCTTAAATACTTCTTTTAGAATAGCAAAGTGACTTCTTTACACTGAATGCATGATATCATTTAATACTTTAAATGGCCAACGATGGTCAGAAAATTCATTTAGCACCTTTGGGAAAATTCTGATGATCTCAAAACGATGACGTAAATCAGCTAATTTAGAGGGTTTTTTTTTTTTGCGGTACGCGGGCCTCTCACCGTTGTGGTCTCTCCCATTGCGGAGCACAGGCTCCGGACGCGCAGGCTCAGCGGCCACGGCTCACGGGCCTAGCTGCTCCGTGGCATGTGGGATCTTCCTGGACTGGGGCACGAACCCGTGTCCCCTGCATCGGCAGGCGGACTCTCAACCGTTGCGCCATCAGGGAAGCCCTAGAGTTTTTAAATGTGGTTAAACATACTGTCTTACAGCTAGCTGTTCAGCTTTTTTTTTAAAAATAAATTTATTTGTTTATTTTTGCTGCATTGGGTCTTCATTGCTGCATGCGGGCTTTCTCTAGTTGTGGCGAGCGGGGGCTACTCTTCATTGCGGTGCGCGGGCTTCTCATTGCTGTGGCTTCTCTTTTTGCGGAGCATGGGCTCTAGGGCACGCGGGCTTCAGTAGTTGTGGCATGTGGGCTCAGTAGTTGTGGCACGCAGGCTCTAGAGTGCAGGCTCAGCACTTGTGACCCACGGCCTTAGTTGTTCCGCGGCATGTGGGATCTTCCCAGACCAGGGGTCGAACCCGTGTCCCCTGCATCAGGAGGTGGGTTTTTTTTTTTTTTTTTTTTTTTGCGGTACACCGGCCTCTCACTGTTGTGGCCTCTCCCGTTGCGGAGCACAGGCTCCGGACGCGCAGGCTCAGCGGCCATGGCTCACGGGCCTAGCCGCTCAGCCGCATGTGGGATCTTCCCGGACCGGGGCACGAACCCGTGTCACCTGCATCGGCAGGCGGACTGTCAACCACTGCGCCGCCAGGGAAGCCCAGGAGGCGGATTCTTAAACACTGCGCCACCAGGGAAGTCCTGTTCAGCTTTTAAGATGTGTTGACAATATGATTTTGTCCTGTTTTCTTGCTTTTTTATTCTCCATATAGTGAAGATTAGCATCAGAATTTCAACGGATGCTCTTCAGAGTTTTATATTACATAAAAACCCAAAAAATCTAGGAAAGAAGTAATATCTGATTTTTTAAAAAGGTGCCTTTAATTCTTGGTTTCTGAATCTTAACATCAGATTTTGCTTATATTTTTCTTTTCACACTAAAAGATTTTTACTTATTTTTAAATTTACATTTCTTCTTTTGCTAACAGTGAATCTTATATCCATAAGATTGTGTTTTCCATCTTGCTTTGGCCACCAGGAAGCTCTGAGCCAAAATTGCGGCCAGCTTCTAGCAATTTGGAGGGGTGCAGGAACCTAGTTCCACTCCACACCGCACCCCACTTAACTTTTTCTCTCTTAATTGATAAAATTTTGTTTGTGAATTTCTATAAGCTATGTACCTCCCTCCTCCACCTCTAAAAAAATAAAGCGAGGTATATAAAATGTGAATCAAAAACATTGCTTATTGAGAAAATGGTGAGGCCCCTAATGAAGGTGTCTCCCGTTTTTCTGCTGGGGTTGAGGTCTCCCACCTGGGTGTCTCTGCTTCATTTACATCTCACCCCAGGGTCTCACCCAGAGCTGGGCCCTCCAGTGCCCAGTGGGGAGGGCAGTACAAAGATAAATCCAGGATGATAGGGTGGCTAAGGAGTGCTTAGCATGGAGGCCCAGGAAGCCCATTTCCCAAAGCGCTCTTAAACTTAACGGGAAGAAGTGATTCTGCTGTTTGTGAGTGAGGTCTTCAAGTCAGGGCCCTGGAGCGTGGTCTTGGCACGTGGGACAGGGGTCTTTCGGGTTGGTGGGTGAGGGTTCTGTCCCCAGCCCGGAGATCATAGTCTGCAAATCCTCTTGCGATGAAATATGCCGTTTCCATCGCTATATACAGATGCACGTACACATTTTTAAAAATCACACTCTCTGACTTCCCTCTTTCTTCCCCACCAGTTTTCCCATGCAGGTGGTTCCCCACCAGAAGCCCCAGAGATCATACTCACTTTGAGGGAATATGCCCAGATGCATTTACCCTGGCCCTGTCTGTGCAGTGCCCTCACCCCAGGGGAGAAAAGGAGGTCTTTGAAAACATCTATTTCGCCTAGAGGATTCACTTTAAAAACTGTGGAAAGCTACAGCTGCGTCTGGAGGAAAAATTAAAGTGGAGTGTTCTCTCTTAAGAATCTGATTAGTTAATAAGACACCTAAACAAACAAACACATACAATGCAAGGCCATTTTTTTTGCTCTGATTAAAATACAGAATCTATTTTCTTGAACACACCAAATGATCATGGCTTTTTTCCTTCCTGAGAATGCTTTAGACCCATAATCCAATCCATCGACTGTTCATTTCTAAAAAAAAAAAAAGTCTGTTGGTGGATTTCTTCTCAAAATGTGTGCTTAGGACAGCAGAAATTACTGATGAGTCAAGTACAGGAGATTAAAGCTTGCAATATAAATCAGTTAACATCTGTAATTTCCCTTGTTCTCTAATGCTATTAGTTATTTAAAGGGTAAAAAAAAAGGATGTTTTACTTAATTTCTTTGAATCTTACTAGGTACCCGGAGCTTAACTTGATGATTTGTATAAGTGATAGTAATTGCTGGGACTACAGATGAGTATTATTAGCTATAAAATGAACATGGTTATATGTCCAACAGAACTAGCAAGGGACAGAAATGCGGTTGTATCCAAGAGAAAATAATTACAGCAATAATCAGTGTAATTCATGATAATGGCTGAATTGAATTTCACACCATAGCTCCAAGCACTTACATTTAATGAATGTAGTTTGTGCTTGTTTACTAAAAAGGTTTTTAGCAGAAAATCGATAATGTAACTTCAGTGTTTCTAATTGCAAATGCAATTATTTTTTTTTAAGGTAGTGGTTCAATAAGGATTTTGTAGAGAAAATTGAGGTATGTGAGTGCTGCAAATGCTGGCGCTTTAATTAGTCTACCTGTACATTAGTGCCATGTGCCTTAATATCTATTTATTACAACATATTGATTAAAATGGATTTGTATTCAATTTTAAGGTTAGCTAATGTAATGGATATTGAAACTTTTCTGGAAGCATTGGTTGGGATTACAACATGTCACTGGGTAATGAGACTTTTCTTCAAGAGGTGATTTCGGAAATCATCCTGCGAACCTGACTGTGAGGCCAAGGAAGGGAGGGCCAGGACACGTGCCGTGCCAGTTTCCAGGGAGCGAGTGGCAGGGACACGTGTGGCGTTCGGTCAAACAGGAGGTGTGTGGATTAATAATGTTGTTACAGATTCTTGCTTATTTGGATTAACTGCTGTTTGAACCTTTTCCAAGCTCAAGATATGCCTGAAATTGTTATGGTGGGGTCGATGATCTTCTCCAGGGTAAATCCTTTTGACAGATCTCTGGGTTTGGAGATCCACAGCTTGCCTAGCCTGAACCCCTCAATCTGAACAAGCTGGGAAAGCGCATTGTCTCAGGTCTCAGGCCCACGTTCATGACTCACCCTGATGTGAACTGATGGATCAGCGTTCTTTGCCTACCTGGATCCCTTTCTCAAAACCAACCCTGAGCCTGCCCTTTCCTCCTCTTGCGTGGTCACCATGGTCACCATCATATCACCACCACCACCACCATCATCACCATCCTCTTTCTTAGTGCCTTATCTCTGCGGCGTGTGCATTGGATGTATGATACAGTCTTGCTAAGCATTTTTGGAAATTTATTGCACAAGATGGGAAGATCCAGCTCTCGTCCAGCTGAAATCCCTTTATAGCCTAAATTCTAAATATAGTCACTGGACTGGGATTTCTAACCTTGTTTTGATGATATCCTGGTGTCATATCTCAAAACCAAATTAATTTTAAGCTTGAATATTTTGAGTGTGGGTGAGGAGCCGGGTTGTGAATTACAACTTTGTAACCGACAGGGATATGCTGTTGAAATCCAAACGATTTTAAAGTCCCGACTCACACAGTGTTGCTAGGAGTCTAAATGAGAAGCAAACATATCAGCAAACCTGAGGGTCTCTATCAGGCTTTTGTTAGAAATGAGCCCCTGGCAGGAGGCCAGTTGAGTTTCTGGACCACCATGACAAGGCCTGGGGTGCTGCTTTGTGGAGAACTGCCCTCTACCCTTTGAGGGCCAGCTGGCCGCCTACCACCTCCAGGGGGTCTTTCCTAAGAGTCAGAGTCCATGGGTCACTCCCTCCTCTGGCTTCCTATGGAGTATCAGAAGGGGGGCCACCTAATCAGCGCTTCCTGTGTGCCATGCACTGTACTGGGGGTGTCACACGGATCATCTACTCTTACAACAGCGCTTGGAGGCAGGCAGTATTGTTACTCCCATTTTCCAGATGAAGACACTGAGGCTCAGTGAGGTTAAGTCCGTGGCTCAGATTCAGGAGGCTAGAAAGTCGGTGCAGGTGCTGGAGTTCCAGTGTTTCCTGGAAACACTGGTTCACTGGCTGCCTGTCTGTCCTGGGTGCTCCAAGTCGACTCTACCTACTATTTTGAGGTTGAGTTGTCAGAGGTGCATTTTTCTCATATCTGGGTTAAATATTAGATTTCATTCTATTTCTCCCATTCTCTACTCCCTTCCTCTGCCACCTCCCTTCACTCCTGGTACCCTGCCTATAGATCAATAAATGTTAGGTAAGTGAATGATGCCAAGACCCGGGTGAATCTGACTTGATTGTATTTTTCTTTATGCAGAGAGCGAGGCTGCCTTCCATGTTGGGTGTGAACCTCTGCCCCGTCCTCCCTGCGGTCTGAAGGCTGAGCGGGTGGCCTGTTTCCGTCCTGAGACCCGGCTGGCGCCTGCACAACAGCACCAGGTATGTGGCTTTTATCTTCATGGGCGCGTCCCACAGGGTAAGTGAGATGGAGAACCAGGGGCAAAGCAAGCATTCTGTCAGGGCAGGACGATGGCATGCGGAGAAAGTCCACTGTGGGACCTCCAGGGAGCCCGTTCCCTTCCTGAGCCTCAATTTTCATGTCTGCAAAGTAGAGCTAACGACTCCTGCCCTGACTCCCTCCTGGGCTTGTTGACAAGGCTCAGCTGGGGTGTGTTATTCTCCCTGCATTTTGGAAATTCTAAATTTTAAAGTTAAGGAGGAGGATAAAAAAAGGCACCAGGTGAATGGGGTTCCTGGTGTGGGATGCAGTCCCTTCCGTAGGGAAATAGCCCCCAGATGCCTCCTCCTTTGCCACCTCTAAGGGGGAAATGGCCCAGTCCTTTGACAGTTGGAGTCACTAATCTATGGATTAAAAAGTTAATGCTTAGCCAAACGTTCTTCATCTTTTGGGATATGGTGTATATTCAATATGGCTCCATGGAGCCAACCAGGAGCCCCTGGTTGACGGAACGATCTCTGTCAGGCTGGAAAAGACAGACACCCTAACTGTTTGACCAACAAATGTATAGAAAACAGTGGCCAGTAAGTAGCAATTACATGATAATCTTATCCAAAGAAAATGTGGGCTCAAATTAAGATGATTTCACCAGGAAAACATTAAGGTATACAAAGAGTTCTTAATAAATAGAAATAAATAGTGCAGGGTTTGCGCCATGGTTATTTTCGATGGTTATCTGCTCTCGCTGCCGCTGCTCTGGCTGCATTTTCCACGGGGCTCAGAGCGGCATTTTGCTCTACAAAAACAACTAGCTCCTTTCCAGCCAATGATTACTTCTAATTATGCTTTCCCCTGCCATTATTCTAATAGACCTGTCATGTTGCTTGAAGGACTCTGGCGTTTGGAATATACAACAGCTTTTATGGAGGGACTGCTGGAACACTTAATATAGCTCTTTTTGAATTATCAAGTTCTATCCTTTTGAAGTCTGTGTTAGTGGAACTCCTATTTATGAGATGTGCTGTGCTTAAAGGTTTGCTATTGATGAAGAGGTCCAACAGAGCCTTTATCGTAAGTATGGCAGCATTCTCCCTGAGAGATAAATAGCCGTGCTAAAAGGTATGGTGTGTACCTAGGCTGCAAATTACTAGCCAAGTACCTCCTAACAGTGTACTTCAAAAATACCTTTATGCTTCTTGTTTGTTCTCCTTTCCATAGAGAAGAGTGACATTTCTTAAAACATAGAGGGGTGGAAGCATGCTGGTCATCATTGGTCATCGACATTACTCGGGTTTGAGGAACGTGTTTGTTCCGGCGCTGGGTGTCTGGATATATGCATACGTGTGGCTTACATCCTCTGTGCTTGCTGTTTCAAGAATTTGCTTTTCTTTAAGTTGCTTTAATTTAATGATGGACGTGGTTGGACTCAAGCACTTTTTGGAGGGGGAAGAGGGTTTATGAACAGGGATGCCTGTTCTGGGGAATCTGGAAAACACTACTGAGGACAGAGCAAGGGATCTTCAGGTAGTGATAGGTACAAATGTTGGGCAGTGTCGGTCGGCTTCCGGCCGACTGGGCAGGCGGCAGGTAGGGATCTTAGAAGGGGGTGGCTCGATGGAGACGTTGTCAACAGAAGTGGTTCCCAAAGGTCTGATTATCTGGGCAATTTGATGTCCACCAGCTGGGGTGGAAGTTTCCTTTAGCAGTTCAACCAGGTTGTTTCTTGTAGACCCAAAGTTGTAGGCATTTGAGGCTAAAGTAATTGGACAATGCAGGCACTTTCTTTGGCCTTGGGCTGCTATCACACAGAAGGACATCGTGCGGTTCACACGCACAGGTATTTGGGGGGAATGGGTGATCTGGCTCCCTCATGGTGCACAGAAATGCGCTCAGGATACTCCACGTTTCTAGCAAGCATCCCAGATGCAGAGAAAACTCCCTTGGCGGCTGACATAAAAAACACAGAAGCAGGACCATGGAGCAGCTTTTGACCATGCGGCAAGAATTTGCATCGATTCCCCTAAGAAGGCAGCCTGCTCCAGAGTGTTTGCCTAGGGTTTTTCATTTGGAACCTTCATGCATCAGAACTCTGACTACACACTGCCTGTCTAATTCATCTTCACCCATATATTTTACCATTACGGACAGCCTTCCCCTTAAGCTTGTCTATTTACTAGCTGGTGTGACAGATGACAGCGACTCTGAGCCATGTTAGATGGCATTTGTATGGCTCCAATGCCAGAAGCATTCTAAGCGCCGGTGTTGCATATTTATTGATCTCCATATTCCCAATAATCTGAAGCCCGTCACATTTGACAACATTATGTGGAGAGGTCAGCTAGATGGGGCTAATGAACCTGTTTCCAAGATGGATGTTGTTTTCCACAACATTACCCTTGCAAATAGCTGTCAGTGGGGCATTTCACTGTCGGGCCAGGCATTTGAGGATCTTTTTTTTTTTTTCTTAAATAGTTGGCGTTAACATTAAACAAAACCTGAAGCTATTAAATCATAGTATTTATTTATGATAGAAAACATGGACGCCCTGGCATCTTTCCAAATGAAAATCTTATTAACAGACACGGTGCTTGTGGGAAAGTCCTCAGCAACTGGAGATTGGCTTGGCTGTCTAAAATGCTTGACGGATTAGCCCGAGATGATGTGAAGGACCAGATGGGAAATGGCTGAAGTCTGGAGGATTAAACCAGCAAATAGAAAGGCTTGCTGCAGACCAGAGGCACGTGGTACTTTTGTGACCATGTTTCCAAGCTTCCACACTGCTGCGAATAACCAGCACAAAATGCGCTCAGATTTAGATGAAGATTGACAGGAAAAAAGAAAGAAAGAACAGGAAACAGTATTTGCAAAGAGGATACCATTGAGTGAAATGCTGCGTGTGAATTAACCACACTGGAAATGCATCGGGAGCAGTAACGAAAATATTAAAGACAGGTTTCCTGCACCTGAATCCAGAGCTCTTTGAAGCCCTGCAAAGGGACATTTAGAGACTTTCACTGTCTGTCTGTCCTGAGGGTGACCATGGCGGACAGTGATCCCAATGGCTCTTCTAAGGAATCCATCCAGGTGGATGTATCTTCTTTAAACATTCACTGAAGAGTTTTTAGCAGCTATGTGCCAATGTGATTTCTGAGAAACTTATTGTATATCTCGGTAGGGCCACTGAGAATTTTGGGTTAAGAAAAGCATAGTCAATCTTTAGTTTGAAATGCATTATTTTACAAAGGTAGGTGTATTTAATGGGTTTCTTCATGGCAATGTTCCTCTCCCAACTGTATCCCAGAGCAGACACAAACAAGGCTAAATAATGAAATTAATGGTACTTGGCTACTGGCTCATCCAGAACTTTCTTAACAATGAATTCATTTATTCAGTGCTAGCATTTAGGAATATTAATCCACCACATTGCTTACAGTCACAAAAATTGAAGAACTTCTCAACTTGTTTATTTTGTAGGAAGGATGCCAGAGAAGAGATGATTAACTATTGTGCTTTTTCCTTTAGTGGATCTCAGTACCTCTTCTCATCACACCCTTTTTCAGGTTATGCCTTTAGCATTGTGTTGAATGAAGAGGTAGAAAAGAATTGACGAGTTCAAGAGCAGTGAAGTTCATTGCGGGGCAGATGCTTATGTTCTTTTCGGATGAAAAACTTGTTTCTCCTACATACCCCCTCCTCCACTCTCACGGAATATATATACCATTAAGAGAGCATGTTCTCTCTTTGATGAATACCTAAAAGTAATAGGAGAAACAAAGTCAGGTAATGGCAAAAGTCAGCTCCAAGTAAGGTAGAGTGGTACAGCATGCTGCCTACAATTTGAGAGACACAATTCTCATTAAAGAAAAACACTAACAAAAAAGTCATATGTGAGAGATGCAAGTTAAAGCTACCCTAGGCAGCTTTAATTTAGGCATGAGCAAATTACATGAATAGCAGTTGCTATAGTAACTAGTAGATAATACGGTGTTTATGTTGCTATTGAGATATCTTGTACTTTACTGGAATAAGAAAAAAAAAAAGATTTCCAGGAGCACACAGACGCTGCATGAAGGGAACGTATCTCATAACCATTTTACTTCTTTATTTTACTGTTTATTTATGGTGAAATGCGTACCTACAATTATATACAGTCCTTAGCTTGGTTTGTTGTTATTCGTATTTTCTTAACTGAGATGTCCCTTTGAAAGCCCAGTCCCTGAGACATCTCTGAAGCTGCCCGGTCTGCCATCTTGGATGCCGCCAGGGGGAGAATTCTGTGGTTGGGCATGGCATGCCGGGAGCTGTAGGCCACCATGGGTCAGATGACTTTGAACCCAAAGGCCAAGAATGCTTGAGAATTCAGGGCAGGACAGATGGCGACAAAGGTTGTGGTGTTATAGATTTGATGTAACGCAAGGTAGTGCAATATTATGCATTACGGAGTGTTGGGCAGTTAGCATGATTTTAAAAAGCATTTGAGGTCCCTTCTAGAGACAATGAAAATATCTCAAAGAGGACTTGTGACGGATGAAATGCAGTTGGTGCACATCTAAGGCTGCAGCTGATGGAGAGGCGGTAGAGAACATAGCAAGGTGCACAGTTGCCATTTTGCGGCATGCGGGAGGCTGGCGGGCAGACCCCAGTAACTCGGGTCCCAATTCGGATTTGGGGGCCTGGCCGCTGACTCCATGGCAGTTCACCCAATAGTTGCTCTGCCTTTCACTGCTGTATATCACCACTTCCAAAGCTGGTTTGGGCAAACTCAGGGTGTTTCCAGACCTTTCAAATTCTTTTTCCTTTTTAAGCTTTGTTTTAACTATAATTTATTTAACTTTAAGTTTACAGACCTTTCAAATTCTTAACACAACATTGATTTATGTTAATTTAATTTAAAAACTCATGTCAATTAGGGTTTTTTTCTTTGGGGATGGAATAGGGGGAGTCTTAAGAAGGGGAAATACAGGGGTAGAGTCCCACCAGCCCCAAATGACTGTGGTGATGGAAACAAAACCTGAATGCACCGAGGTGTCTTCGTCTGCATATTCTTCACTTCACACCCTCCTTTGCACAAATTCATTCACAGTTTTCTCTCCATAAGATGACGCAGAGCAGAGTAAGCCTTGTCTCTGAGGCCAGAAAACCTGAGTTCTAGTCTCAGTTCTGCCCTTTCCCAGGATTGTGGCTTAAAGGAAGTAATCCATTAATATTCCTCACGTGTCAAATGCTCTTAATAATGCCCACCTGATCAGCGGGGACTGCATGAAGCTGGAACACTCTGGCTGAGCATCTGGCTATGAGCTGCATCTCTCAACAGCTGTTCTTTAATGGTGCATCTGTCTTGGCTAGTCCCAGATTCAGGTGACTCATTTGATGTCTCTGGCCTCAGTTTTCTCATCTGCAAAATGGTACCCTTGGCCTTGCCAGCCTCAGAGATGCCCTCCTCCTCACATTCTGTGATTATATGGCATAAGCTTTTCCAGATTCCTAAATGTCCTTCCCTTAAGAAATGTGTGCAAAGACCTTTTGAGTCTTCATGGCCAAATGCAAATTCCTCTTCTCTTCCTGAGTTTGAAGAGCTGCTCCACTCAAAAGTTGGTTTGAAATGAGGTCTTGTGTATATTACAGGTGTGGCTTCTGGGCTGGAAGGAATGAAGAAATCCATTTGAGCTTTTGCCTTTAGGCTGATAATATGTTTTAATTTCCATTTCACAAATGAAACAATTGAATTTTCCGGAGCTTAAGCGACCAAGGCAAGGCCTCACTACCCTCAGCATTTTGGTAGCCTCTACCTGCTACACGTTTATTCTCCCGGTGGGGTGTGGGAGGCAGTCACCAGAAGGGGGCCGTCACCAGAAGGGGGCAGTTCCAAGGAAAAATGTTCAAAGGGGGAGGCCAGTGCCTGCATCTTTACTCAGTTACCGTCAAAGCCAATACCCCATCACAGGAGAAGCAGATGGTGGGCCAGGAACCCACAGGAGGTGCGAGGAGGGAGAGGGAGGGGTATTGAACTGCTTGAAGAGCAGTATTTGGTCACCAGATTCATAATTCCCATCCGTCTCCGAAGCCCTTGGTACCTGAGACCCTTCAGCACCTCACCCCGCATCATTGCCTTCAGATCGCAAAACTCATCAGACTGTGAAGTGAGCTGAGTAGGAATCAATTTTTTGTCTAGCCCCAGAAATTCTTTGGAATAATATGTCCAAATGGTTATCTCGTCTGTTGCAATTGGCTTGAAAATATCAGAATTTCTATGAATATTTGTGAGATTTCCATGTACCATCTGGCTCCCTACATGTGAGTGTGCCTACACAGATGCCTGGATAATGTATAGGGAGCCAGCACATTTATTTTTACAGAGGGTAATTATTACAGTCTCTCCTTCCAGAAATGAGCCTTCTGTTTTATGTTTTCAGAGCGAACTTGTGAAATATTAAGATATTTTACTGCCTTAATGTTCTGAATTGTTTGCCTCTCCATCCTGCAATCTAAAACTCATTAACAGTCGAACAATTTAATCAGAATGAATCAAGTTGTGAAATGGATACACCGGCAGTTCACACAGCCATAAAGCATGGCTGAAACTTTTCTGAACAGCTTCATAAAACTTAGAGGCAGCAGGAAATAAATGATTATCCTGGACAATATCAGAGTGAACAGAACCTGGAGCCATGAACTTGGTAATTGTTCCTCCTCACTCAGCACATTTGCTAAGGCTTGGTCTTAATTCATGGGAAGGACCAGTGAGTATAGGGATTTAAATTGCCAATCCTTCTGTAAAGTTTTTCTCAATTATAAGCATGATCAGGGAAGCAAAGTGAAAGTGGTACGTTAAGCCTGACTTTAAATTCCGGAAGTTTTCTTCCATTAAAAATAATCCTTGGGGACACTGGGAGGCTCCAACCCAGTGTTTGGGGAAGACCTCAATTTCAAGAGTGACTCATTCGTTATACTTTTAAAATATCATTCATCCCAGAATTCTCTCTGCAGAGGTGGGCACGTGTGTTTGGTGGAAATGGGTTTTAGTTTCATTCCTAAGTTTGTGTTGTATTCACATCAAATATTGTCTGACAGAGTCAGTTGTATTATGCATTTGAAGTCAAGGCCACCAGTAGGGCAACCAGTTCGTCCTCAATTGCCTGGAACCCACTGACTCTCAGGCAAATTGGGATGGTTGGTCCCATTAAAAAGTCCCAACTCCCAGATATTTCCTGGCATCAGTGCCTAAAAATTACTGTCCCTTCCAATGTAAGAATTTTGCCTACAGCTTCTTAATCAGATGATTATCCAGAATAGTGTTTTATATATATATAAAGTATATATATATATATAGTTCATAACTTTTATCCCATCTTCTTCTGAGAATGAATTGAAGCAACTATGTAGGCATCCAGCACATGTCTGGGTATTGAAGTTTCCCCATCTCTACGTGGTCAGGAGAACTTGTGAAACAACAAAATACTCTACAGTTTTGATATTATAAACTCAAATTGCACCACCTCCACCATGCCTCTTTGTTCATTTTTTTCACTTTAGAAAGCACAGGCCTTTATTCGAAACTTCAGAATTAGGGAGTCTGATCTTAAAAAAAGGAAAATGTTCCATTCAGTACTTACTTAATTTCCTTATTTAGTGGTATATATAGGATTTATGAATTAGCTCTTAGTTCTGGCATGCTTAGTAAGTCTGATCTTGCTTACAGAAATAGGTTCTTAATACTTCATTTTCAGAACACTTTAAAACCCAAGCCAATGCTTTTCCTTCAAGGATGCGGAAGGCATTCCTCATTCAAATCTGATTCATGGTTTTATAAAGCATGAAGATCACTTTTATTACTTCATCATCTATATGCTGGATTCTAATATTCTTTTTGATGGTGATGTGTTCAGTGATAGAAACTTATAAAGAGAGAATTCCTTCTCAATTTGTAAACCAAAAATTTAAAAGCAAAATCCCTGAAGTGATAGGAAGACATTTTTATGACATAAACAGCTACTTCACTAAGCTGCTGGCACAAGCTAAAATGACAAAGGTACAAATTGTTATTTAACCTTTAAATACTGTTTGCTACAAATCTACAAATATTTTAAATATACTTTCTTCTGCAATGAAAATTAAGATACTCCCCAGCTTAACAGCTTTTGAAGATGAAAATATTACGAATAAAAAAGGTAACTTTCCTAGTGAATATCCAATGATAAACTGAACCCTAAGGTTTCTATCCCAAGGACATAAAAATGATCTAAATTGGACTAAGTGCACGGCAAGTTCATATGAAAAATGATTCTTCATATGCTCTTCTACTAAAGCTATCAATATAAAAAGAATCTAAAAGCTTGTTTTCTGCTTGAAGATTTAGGTAACCTCCCAGGAATCACAACTTGTGAGCTTTTAAACCCAGAGCTATAGTATGTGAAAATACTAGTGCCTCATAAAAAAGCAAGCCGATAAAATTCCATATGTAAATAAATATCAGTAATAATTACATTCTGCATAATATTTTTTAATCTAAAACTTCCAAACCATCAACCTTTTTCAGTGCTTCGAGTGAGCAATCAAAATAGTCATATTTATTCAGGTTTAAAACTACATTTCTCTTCTCTCAATATGAAGGCATAGACAGAATAGACAGTAAAATTATTTTGTCCAACATTCTGAGCCTATGGATGTGGAAACCATCTACAACATGATCTCATTAGGTCATCATCGATTCACCTTCTTCACCAGTAGCATCTTGGGGAAATGTGAAGGTCTTCAAGCATCTCAGCCAGACTAATTCGAGGTGCTCCTTCATCATCTGTGTCACTTTCCACAGGAATCGTTGAATCTCTATAAATATTCACACTTTTTATAATTGCCTCATCTTCCAGATCTTCAAGGAAATCTGGGTATTGCCTTTCATCATCTGTATCCATGTTTTCTCTATCTCTTGCAAGCTCTTTCAGTTTCCAGTTTCTAAGACACTGACGTTTGGTACGGTCATAGCTCTTCTTGATTAGCACCACATCTAGGACTCTATCTGATTTCATTTTGTTGATACGCTCATCATTTAAGTTACAGTTGGCCAGATCAAACCCCAACACCAGGTCTCCAGGATTCAGAAGATGTCCCAAATGAGTGCGTCAAAAATACTGTTTATCTGTACTCATTTCAGATGTTTTCTGTACCCAGACTTCCCCGAGGGTATGCTTTTATGATACCATTCCAGCACCTGCAGTGCGTTTTAGATCTCGGACTATGCTGCATTCCATAACAATAAACTCCTCTAGCTGTTTGGGATGTGGCAGAAACTATTGAAAGGGTGACTCCAGAAAGCGTTCCCATCAATATCTGCAACTTGTAGGGTATTTGGATCTATGAGATGGATGACGCTGGTTACTCGAATACACACACAAATCTGGTTCATGTTTCCCAGGATTTGTGCCAGTTTTGCAGACAGACAAACAACATTATCCTTGCATATTGGAACAATTTCCACAGAAAAGGTGCTTTTGTAATTGTATGTGTTACTATGGATATCCTGAGAGATCAGTCTCTGTGAGGCTTTGTATCTAGTGGGAACAGTACACTGAAGAAATTCTACCATCTTCTGAGCATGTTGTTTTGAGGAATAATAGAAATCCAGCCCATCATGAATCTCTTTGATACGAAGTGTATTCCGGTGCATGCCATATTTCAAAATCAGCTGTTCTAGACAGTAGAAAGTTCTTTTGTGCAAAGTCTTTTGCCTGACTTGAACCACAGCCTTCCAGAAATCCTTAGCTTCCACTCTATGGCAATCTCCACACATCTGGGCCTGAACAACATAATCCACCACAAACACTTGCTGAAGGATAGCACCATTCATCACCTCTTTCTGAAGAGTTAGTTTAACTTTAAGTCTCTTAGAACGGGGCTCAGTCCAAACAAAGCTTGCATCTACAAGACATACGTTACTCAGAGGGGCTTTGAATATTTTCAAACACAAAGCAAGAAGTTCCTTGGATTCTAAGGCACATTGTGCCCAAGTTCCTGGTGGCTGGAAATATCTTTGACATTGTTTGCAGAAAGATAGAGAGACTTGTTTCGGAATGCCTTGGCTGATATCTACTTTACTTCGCAGACAAGCCACACAAATACTGGCAGGATTTGGACTAATCGGGGCACCACGGTTGCAGCACAAGATGTGTCCAGGTGTGTGCTTCACGGGTTCTGTCACATACTCCATTTTTCTGTATATCTTAGCGCCTCTGGGCCAGACCCAGATGTGCTGAAAAACCGCGGCAGGACTAGTTCCTATTGCCCAGTTCTTATTTTGTAATTTGCACCAGCAAAGCACCATTCCTATTCCACACAGGCTCGTGCGGCCCAAATATAGAAGCCCTTACAGTCTCGTCACTCCGTTTTCTTTCTCACTATTAAGCTCTCACTTTCAGGGTTGGGTTTATTGGACAGACCTGGGCTTCTCAACATCCATTCGTACTCTTTTGACTGCTCAATCAGATGAATTCTAACTTCACCACCTCCTAGCTGTGTCACCGTGGACAAACGCTGTCCCACATTATGCCTCAGTTTTCTCCTCTGTGAAGTGAAGATAGTAAGACTGAAGCTGTAGAGTTGCCATATGGGTCACCATATGTACAACCCATAAGGGAGAAGTACTTTGGGTGTCAGAACATGCCTGACCATGATTTGGCCAAGTCCAGCTGGGAGCTCTGGGCTGTCTCTGGCAGGCAGGGGTCCATTAGTGACTGATTGGGACATGCTGATTTTAGTGTAAGCACAAACTTCTAATCCACGATTTCAGGGGCCCCTCATGACCCACGGCTAGAGAGTCACCATCAGAGAAAGGGCCTGCTCAGTTCTTTGTGAATTATTTCTTGACTTGTGGAATGATAATTTTATCGCGCTTTGTACATAGGACAATCCCTTCCCAGTTCCCTGAGATTTTGGTTTACCTGGGTTTACTTCTGAGTACTTCCCCTAACTACCCCTCATTGGATTCATCAAGATTTGGAAGTGATATGGGTTATTTCTGTTTGTTTAGTGGGTACCTTTAACATTTTAACATGCATACTTCTATTAACAAATAACAAAGTTTCTCAGTATTTTATCCTTCTTTTAAACTATGAGATCATTAAAACATTACACATAGCCAGCAGTAACAATAACATTTTGGCAATGTTATTTCATCTAACCCTCTCATTATTACTATTATTACTATTGTTATTATTATTATGGAATATTTTATAGAAAATCCCAGATGTCATGTCTCACCACTTAGAAATACTTAGCCGACAAGAAAATTTTCCCCTTAATATAACCACTATGCCATTATCAGCAAACAAAATGAGCAATAATTTCTTAATATGATCACATATCCTTTCCATACTTAAATTTCTCCAGTTGTCCCCAAAATCTTTTTACAGATGGTTTGTTTGAATAAGTGGCCAAATGTGGTTTGCATATCACAGTTATATTTTGAAGAAAACATAAAATGCCCTATGGCCTGGATTTTGCATGTTCTTTTACTTGGTGTCCTATAATTTGTTCTTTTATTCCCTGAGGTATTATAAACGTGTGTTTAAATTCAGTGACTATTTGAAATTCAGGACTTTTTGTGTAGTAACACTTCAGAGATGTTTCTGTGTACTGATTGCATCACATCAAGAGGCACAGAAATATCTGGTGTCCCATGGTTTTATTGATACTAAGATTGATCAGGGTTCAGGTGGTAGCAGCTAAGTCTCTCATTATGAAGTTCTCCATAAAACTTTGCACAAAATGCTTTTAATTATTTTTAACTTTTTAAAGTTTTTTTAAATTTTTAAATTTAAATTTAAATTTTTGGCTGCATTGGGACTTCACTGCTGTGCACGGTCTTTCTCTAGTGGCGGTGAGCGAAGGCTGCTGTTCGTCGTGGTGCGGGTTCTTCTCATTGTGGTGGCTTCTCTTGTTGCAGAGCACGGGCTCTAGGTGAGCAGGCTTCAGTAGTTGCAGCACATGGGATCAGTAGTTGTGGCGCATGGGCTTAGTTGTTCCGTGGCATGTGGGATCTTCCTAGACCAGGGTTCGAACCCCTGTCCCCTGCATTGGCAGGAGGATTCTTAACCACTGTGCCACCAGGGAAGTCCCCGTAATGCTTTTTAAAAAAAATTGTTAAATATATATAACATAAAACCTGTCATTTAAACTATTTTAAAGTGCATTGTTCTGCGGCATTAAGCAGATCCACAATGTTATATAACGATCGCCACTATCCATTTCCAGAACTTTTTCATCATCTGAAACTGAAACTCTTTACTCATTAAACAATAACTCCCCATTTCTCCTCCTCTCCGGCTCCTGGCAACTACCATTCTCCTTTCTGTCTCTATGAATTTCCCTCTTCTAGGTACCTCATATAAGTGGAATCATACAGGACTTGTCCTTTTGTGGCTGGCTTATTTCCCTTACCATAATGTCCCCAAGGTTCATCTGTGTTGTAGCATGTGTCAGAATTTCATTCCTTTGTATGGCTGAATACTATTCCATTGTATAGATGGCCACGTTTTGTCTATCCGTTCACCTGTTTATGGACACTTGGGTTGATTTTGGCTATTGTGAATATTGCTGCTATGAACATGGGTGCACTCACTTAATGCTTTTATTATTCACTGATGATATTTGTCTGGATCCATCATAGGCATAGCTCATTTTCCTGTGCTTGGCTTTATTATGCTTTGCAGATATTGCATATTTACAAATTGAAGTTTTGGGCAACCCTGCATTGAACAAGTCTACTGGTGCCATTTTTCAAACACCATTTGCTCACTTTGAGTCTCTGTGTCACATTTTGGTAATTTTCACGATATTTGCAACTTTTTCATTGTTATCACATTTGTTATGGTGATCTGTGATCAGTGATCTTTGATGTTACTATTGTAATTTTTTGTTGTTTTGTAATTTAACTAAAGTATGTACATTGTTTTTTAGATATAATACTGTTGCACACTTAATAGACAACAGTAAACATAACTTTTACATGTACTGGGAAACCAAAAAATTCATGTGACTCACTTTATTGGAATATTTGCTTTATTGTGGTGGTCTGGAACTAAACTTACAATATCTCTGAGGTGTGCCTGTATTTCATTTTAAGTCACACAATGGTGATTTTCTAATATTTTCCTTTTACATACCAATTTTCAGAATAATGGTTTGATGTACCAGTATCCCACAAAGGTGACCAATGAGGTTTTTGGGTTTTTGTAGCAGTCTTTTTTTTTTTTTTATAGCTCCTCGAGTTAGTTCTTCTGTTCTTTGACACAGCTTCAGTAGTCTTTTGTCACTTCTTTTATTTCTGGCACAACAAAGTGTCCCAGACTCATCTTGTATATTTCCTACCTGAAGGGAAAAATCTCCTTTTCTCTGTTGTGCTCACCACTCTGCTCTCAATACTTCACTTCTGGACAGCAAATGTGTGAGATTTTCCCACATCGAGCAATTCTCCAATTCTCTGTGGACACCATTGGAGTGTCCTACAATTTAATTCAATTCTGACACTATCTACCTGGAGATAGCATCAGATCTCCCAGGGGCTCAATCCCACAAGACCCTCTCTTCTCCCACTTCAGACAGCAATTGCGAGTCCAGGTTGTCACCTGTGCTTCTGATTGACTATAAGTTGGAGGTTCCCATCACCCCCCTCATGTTCAGTATTTACTAGAATGGTTCATAGAACTCAGGGAAACATTTATGTTTATCTGTTTATTGTAAAGGATGCAATTCAGGCATACCCAGATGAACGAGATGCATAGGGCAAGATATGGGGGAAGGGGTGTGGAGATTCCATGTCCTCTTTTTAAAAATATTTATTCATTTAGGCTGCACTGGCTCTTAGTAGCGGCACACGGGATCTTCGTCGCGGCATGCGAACTCTTAGTTGCAGCATGCATGAGGGATCTAGTTCCCTGACCAGGGATCGAACCCGGGCCCCCTGCATTGGGAGCGCGGAGCCTTACCCACTGCGCCATCAGGGAAGTCCTCCATGTCCTCTTCACACAGGCATGCCACCGGCCCCCCCACCCCTAGCACCTCCATGTGTTCACCAACCAAAAAGCTCACCAAACCCTGTACTTTTAGAGATAGTTAATGGAGGCTTCATTTTGTAGGCATGATTGGCCATTGGGTCCAATTCCATGTCCAGAGGTTGGGGTGAAGCTGAAAGTTCCAGTGCTCTAGTCACATGGATAGTTCCTCTGGTGACAAGCCACTATCTGGTGGTTATCTAGGGGCTTTCAGAAAATCACCTCATTAACGTAAGCTCAGGTGGGTTTGAAAGGGGTTTGTTAAGAATAACAAACGAGGGGCTTCCCTTCCCTGGTGGCGCAGTGGTTGAGGGTCCGCCTGCCGATGCAGAGGACACGGGTTCATGCCCCAGTCCGGGAAGATCCCATATGCTGTGGAGCGGCTGGGCCCGTGAGCCATGGCCGCTGAGCCTGCGCGTCCGGAGCCTGTGCTCCGCAGCGGGAGAGGCCATAGCAGCAAGAGGCCTGCGTACCGCAAAAAAAAAAAAAAAAAAAAAAAGAATAACAAACGATACTCCTTCCAGCTTTATAATTCTTATCACTTAGGAAATTCTAAGGATTTTAGGAGCTCTGTGCCAGGAATGGGGATGAGACAATATATATTTCTTACTAGAAGTCACAATATCATGCTACTCATTTCTGAAATCAGCCATTTTTCCAATGAGACTTGGTTCTTCTGGGGTATGGTACTTAGACACCACAATCTGGGTACTTGGTGTGCCCACTGCTAGAGGCTTGTCATTGTTTCAGGCTTTTGGTAAAGAGAGCTAAAACGTATGTTTTTTTAAAGAGAAAAGTTATAAATTCATCCTGATATGTTAAATTCAAAATTAGGATCATAGTCTTCTTACTCCTTTGATTTTATACTTGTATATCTTTTATAATGAAAATCTTGGTTCTGTTAAATTAACATAATTATTTTATTCTAGAATATATCTATAGTGGTTTCAAAATAATATCAACATTTATATGATAAGATATTGGACATAGTTTCAGATTTCTTTTTTCTTTCTTTTTTCTTCTGTTTTTTTCCTTAGATTATATCCCATTAGGGATGTACAATCAAACATTGCGCTTTAATATCAATCAAAGTAAATTTTGTCCCTCTAGTGTGTGTACCACCACTGTGATAGGCACTTAGGCTCATTTGTTTCAGTGTGCTTTCAATTTTTAGGATTTGTTTCTTTTTTGAACAAAGAAAAAATTAAAAGGTTCTAAAGTAAAAATAAAACAAAAACTCTATGTAATATATGTTACATAATATATATTATATTTTAATTACGTATAATAGATATATCCACAGAAGTATTGCTTCCGTCCTTTCCTCTTCTGTTTCTTCCTTCCTAATGAAATGTAACCGTTTTCATTAGTTTTTGGCTTGTGCTTCAACTGTTTCCTTTTGAAATTATGCCGCCACCACACCCACCACACACACACTTTCTCTTTTCTTAGACAAAAGATGCATGCCTTTTAGTGCGCTTGGTACTGTGCTGTGCTGCTACCCTATGTGTTGGGCGTATGGGTTATTTGCATCATTTAGCTATTATGATCAATGCTGAAATCAATAGCCTTGTGATTACATTGCGTTGCATTTTTGCCAGTGTGTCTTTGGGATAGGTTGTTAGAAATGGATTACTGGGTTAAAGGGCAAATGCAGAGTAAATTTGTTAGGCAGTGCCAAATTCCCCTCTATAGAGCTTTATCATTGTGCACCCCTGTAATCCTGCAACGTGTGAGCCCGCCTGTTTCTCCACAGCATCAGCATTATCAAGAGAGCACATTGTAACACTGCTTTAGCTACTAGGAACGGTTACAACATTAATTTTTATCTTGAGATTCCCGTACCACATGGAAAGTACAAATTTGGACTCCTCACCTCCGTATGTTGGGGTTTTTATTTCTTGGAGGATGGGGGAGACTTTCCCCCCACCTAGAGCCTCATCAGATTGCAGTATTTCTCTGATACTTCCTAGGGTGGGAATTTTCTAGTCACATTTTGTTGGAGGGGCAACCTTTGGAGGCCCCTCTATTATGCTATGCTGTGTCTCAGTTTGGGACACAGACAAGGCCCAGACCCTTGTCCTCATTTGGGTGTTCTGCCCTCAGCCCTGAGCTGTGGAGCCTATATCTGGATCTATTACTTACTTGGGCACCAAGTTTTCATCTTCTGTGTTTATCACTGTGGTTTTGAAGGCCCTCTTTAATTCTGGTACCTGGAGATTTCTCTTCCTTTCTTTACAGCCTATCTGTATACGGTATTTTCTGCTTACATTTTATGTACGCATTTCTATGTCTAATGGGTGGGAGGGGGTTCTTCAGAATCTCAGGTCTCCATGTTGCTGGAGGAAACTCAATGCAGATTTTTATAAAAGTTATGCCAAAGCAGGGAAGTAAAGTGGAAATTGGGAGTGAAGGGATTATTTGCTATGCAGAAGTATCCTTTAAGAGTGGACTTCTCCTAGTGTGTTGAAACTAAAATTTTTTCTGTAACCAAATAGAGTTTGTAAATATTATCTAAAATGGGGTATACCTGTTATGCAAAGATGCTGTCTCTCTCCCAGATGTGAGGACACTGGGCCATGGGCTACACATTTTTGCAGTGTAGGCCTGATCAGAGAGAAAAAAAAAAAAAAATCACTAAATTATCTTTTTGGCCTCATTCCGAAGTTCAAACTCCAAACACACCACAAAACATACTATACCAGATAGGCCTCTGGGAGCCAAGGACCTGGTATGAACAAGAAGGGCAATACAAGATTATTTCAGTCTAAGGAGAGAGATTGAGCTGAGCTATGTGTGTAAAAGAGACAACTGTAGGCAACAGGAATGCAATCAAGAGGCCTGGGCTTTGCTTCACTGTGAACTTAGGTCATTTGTACCCAACCGTCTAGCTGCCCATTCATTTCTCTACCCATCCGTCTATTCAGCTATTTATCTACCCATTCAAATACCAATCTATCCTTCCATCAATTCATCTGTCCATCCATCCATCTAAACATTCATCCACCTGTCCATTAATCCATCTATCCACCTGTCCATCCATCCATCCATATATCCATCATTACCAAACACCCACAGTTACTAGGGACTAGAACCCAAATACGAAAGACACTGTCTCTCCCTCCATGGGACTCGGTGTGTTATGGGTAGAATGTCATACAAATAATTACTGTGTAATAAGATAATGACTTCAGAGGAGCCCTGTCGCCTCTGTGCTGAGAGTGAGAGCACTTTAGCTTGTCTAGAGTCAGGAAAGTCTTCCCGGACGAAGCCTTTGAGTCAGGTTCAAACTCAGGCTTGAGTTCAGACCTGAGCAGGGAGTTGCCCATTACCTCTGGCCTCAAGTTCCACCTCACCTGTGCAAGGGTGGCATGGGGCCAAATGACATCCATCTAAAGATCTGTGCTTTCATGAGTGGCAGCTGAAGATTTTGCACTGGGCACCAACAAGAGGCATGGAGGGCTAGTGGGGAAGCAGAGCCAGTTCAAGACTTGGCTGGGATTGGGGCGTCCCATCTCTGAGGGGCCCCCAGACTTTGTCCAAGAACTGGTTATTGCCCATGGGTAGCTGGAGGAAAAGCTCGCTGTCCCCAGTTACTTGTTTCCTGGGACAAGGCTAGAAGTGGGCTTTCCAGACTTGTTCTGGGCCCTGGGCCCATTGTCTGGAGTGTGACAGGAACCCCATGAATTTTAATAGCCTCCATTCAGAGTGATTAAAACCTTAATGAAATTTAATTATCTTGATGTTAAGCATTTTGTGTTAAGTTATTGCATTCTGACCACTCATTGTTCGCTGCAAGCTCAGGGCAGCATACCTGCCTCTGCCTTAATGGAAAGGAAAGTTGAATATATTTAAATGAAATTTCCCCCAAAATAATTGCCTTCAGTGAAACACCAAGCAGTCATCAGGATTGAATTTATGAATCGGGCGGCTGCAGATGAGAGCTACTGTGTTGGGAATGGTTTTCATTAATCCAGGGTCTCCAGAAGGAGCAATGTGAAAAGTTCAGAATGTAAGTGACAGGTGTTTATGGTTCGCAATTGCATCAAACAGGCTCTTAAACGCAGGTTAAAGGACTCCGTGAAATATAGAATATACCTTAAAATGTGGCCTAAATTTTTGCCATTTTGGACTTTGCGTTACTTACCTACAGAATTAGCAGGGCTTTCGGTTAATCAACTGTCGGCGTAAATTGTGGTTGAGCAAAATGCTCAACCGGTATAAATACCGGTAAGCACAGTTTGCTTGGCCTGTTGCATTTTTTTTTTTTCTTTCTTCTTCCCTTGGGCCTTCCAAAGGCCTTCAGCTGATGGAGAGCTTTTAATTTCACATTTTGGCCCCCACCGCAGGTGATAAACAAAGGTTTCCCCGCTGCTCTGGCTGGGGTCAGTTATCCGGCCTCCCTCCCCGTAATCACACACAAAAGGTGCCTGAGATCCACAGCTAATTTGCGGCCTCTGTTTAGCAGAATTTAATAGCAGGTATTACTGCTGCCGCGGTAATTAAGGACCTTTGTCAATAAGACGGAATAGATGGCCACACTTGGTTGTAATCAGTGGGCTCTCGAGAGCCAGAGGAGTGAAAAGGGAGAGAAGCAATCCATTCTGTGAATAACACAGTCCTCAACGGCCTCCCTCCCTCCCAGGTCGGGCAGTGGAATAATAATTCCCCAGGCAATGAAAGTACAGGAATAAAAGTACTTACCCTCCAGCCGGTGATTTTTTTTTTGACTTTTTATTTACTCTACTGAGCTTTCTTATTTGCTCCAGGCTGCATCTGATGAAGTATTGTTTAAACAGCACAGAGCAAAATGGATGTAGGGAGGTGGGGAGAGGAGGAGGAATTTTAACCAGGTGGCAGGGAGGCGCCCCGCTTTAAGGTGGATAGCCATTCGGTTTATCAATTATTTCTCTGGGATACAGGAAAAAAAAAAAAGACAAAACCAAGTGGCTTCGTGAAGAGGTGGAGGGTGTCATTTAGAGCTGTCTCTGAACATAGTCATTCAGCTCTAAATGGGTCGCCTGTAACAAGCGTGAAGTGAACTTGGGGGAGCATCGTCACCCTCCGCCTCGTCCCTAATGTACCACTGAATGGCCCGGCGGAGGGGGCGGCCGGGGAGGGGCGGGGGCAGGGGCTGGCGGCCACAATTCAAAGAGACCTTCAAGGTGTGTGCCCCTCATAGTAATTGGAGAGGAAGCTGCCTTTCCCTCGCCGATTCCCTGCCTTTTTACTGGTTTTAACAAGCATGATGCTTTTAATAGTGCTTTGAGTACCATCTCTTTATACGCCTCTCCCTTTTTAAAGCAGCTTTAACTATACTCTTTCTGTCGCTAATGTCTGAAAAACTTCTACCTTTAATCATTCCCCGATGAGGTGGCAAACAAGCGGCCCCTCTCCTTTAGCAATTTCGGCCGGGTAGTCGCTGCTGGCTGGGCAGGGAGTGGGCGGCGGCCGAGGGAGCAGGGGGGCTGCGAGGGTGTGGATTGTGGGGATCTGACGCCAGGTCCAGAGCTTGGGGACATCCAAGGGGCTTCTTGTTAGGGGAGGGCCGGGGGTCAATTTGAAATGCTCAGATCTGCAAGGTGGAAGACAAAAATCCATTTGACCACTGTTAACAATCCACTTGGATTTGGTTAATTTAAAAAGATTGAAATTAGTTTTGTGGCTGTTCCAGGACACCTCCCCTTGCCCACCCCCAATCCAACACGCACAGTTTGCTTCTTTCCTATTTAGGAGCCAATCCCAAACTGGGCTGATGAGTGAGGTCTTTCTGTGAGATGAGCTTAAAGGGTTTCACGTGCACCTCTGGACTGATGAGGGATTCAGGATGGGCTGGTTCCCAGTGCAGGCTCATAAATACAAGTGGAGAATGAGGGGTCCGTCCGCCCTCCTGAGAGCAGCACATGCGCACACACGCAGCTTTTGGGTCCCTCAAAAGTGGCAGAGGTGAGGCCAGGAGCTGTAGGGCCTCTGGGAAGGCAGGGGCAGGACGGGGGCAGGGAGAGACGTGGTAGTCCCTGTTTCCTCATCCATTCCATCTTCGGCTTCTGAACATGGGCTTCTCTTTCTGGAACGATTTGTCAAACCAAAGTTCAGCAGATGTTTTAGAGGTGAAAACCTTCCCAGAGAGTCTCTCGGGGAGTGGAGGAGACGGGGCTTCTTTAGAGCTTCTAAGCATCCCTTCTTCAAAGATGTCATCCTGGAAGGCATCCCTTTGGTCCCCTTCTGTCCACGCTTGAGGCTTCAAGTCCCGACTCTGGAGCAGTATAGCTCAGCTTGTTAAGCCAGTTTTCTTATCTGTAAAACGCAGGTGAGAATTGCTTCTACCTTCTCAGAGGGGTTTGTGAGGGTCCACAAGGTGATGCTGGTAAGACACTCAGACTCACTGCCTGAGGCAGAGGGAGGCATCCTGTGCATATTGGACGTTGTTTTTCCTCTAAGGGTTCATTGGATTTTCTTAATTATCTGGAGGATGGGGGTGGGCTTGCTGCCTGATCCTGGGGCTCAGGACAGCAGAGCATGTTGTGGGTTTCCAACAGCTGTTGAGTTGTAACTGTGCCAACATACTTATACCCCCAGGCAGCCACGGGGTTAGGGATCACTTAGGAAAGTTGTGCTTTGCACAAAATCGCAGGAGAGAAGTGAGTGCAGAGGTGGCTGGCCAAAGAAAGAGGAGACATCTTTCCCAGGTCTGCCCTCCTCAGGGCCGTGAGAGGAGGGATGCTGTCGCAGGCTGAATTATGCCCCCTAAAGATACAGTTGGCCCGCCATGTCCCTGGGGTTCTGCATCCACGGATTCAACCAATGGTGGATCCAAACTATTTGAAAAAAAAAATCCAGAGTTTCAAAAGCAAACTTTGAATTTTCCACGCTCTGTCAACTGTTTACATAGCATTCACCTTATGTTTACAACTATTTACACAGTATTTATATTGTATTTATAACTGTTTACATAGTATTTACATTGTATTAGGTATTATAAGTAATCTAGAGATGACTTTAAGTATAATGGAGGATGTGCATAAGTTATAAGCAAATACTAGGCCATTTTATATAAAGGGGTTGAACATCCTTGGATTTTGGTATCCACGGAGGGTCCTGGAACCAATCCCCGGTCATCTGTGGATGTTACCTTACAAAAAAAGGTTTTTCCCCCCAGTCTTATTGAGATATAATTGACTTATAACATTTGTATAAGTTTAAGGTGTACAGCATAATGCTTTGATATATGTGTATATTATGAAATGATTACCGTAAGTTTAGTTAACAAACATCACCTCACATAGTTATAAGAAATTTTTTTCCCTTGTGAAAAGAACTTTCAATATCTACTCTCTTAGCACTTTTCAAATATACAATACAGTATTGTTAGCTATAGTCACCATGTTGCACGTTATATCCTCAGAATTTACTCATTTTATAACTGGAAGTTTGCACATTTTGACCACCTTTACCCATTTTCCCCATCCCTTACCTCTGGCTACTACTAATCTGTTCTCTATTTCTGAGTTTGGGGTTTTAAGATTTTACATATACTGTAAAGCAATTATACTCCAATAAAAATGTTTAAAAAAGATTTTACATATAAGTGAGATCGTACAGTATTTGTCTTCCTCTGCCTGACTTATTTGACTTAGCATAATGCCCTCAAGGTCCATTCATATTGTCACAAATAGCAGGATTTTCTTCTTTTTTCATGGCCGGATAGTATTCCATTGTATATATGCACCACATTTTCTTTATCCATTCATCTGTCAGTGGACACTTAGGCTGTTTCCATGTCTTGGCTATTGTAAATAATGCTGCAATGAACATGGGAGTGCAGATGTCTCTTTGGGATAGTGACTTTGTTTTCTTTGAAGTGGGATTGCTAGGTCCTACGGTAGTTTCTCATTTTAATTTTTTGAGGATGGTCCATACCGTTCTTTATAGTGGCTGCACCAATTTACATTCCCACCAACAGGGCACAAGGGTTCCATTTCTCCACACGCTCTCCAGCATTTGTTATCTCTTTGCTTTTTGATGATGGCCATTCTGACAGGTGTGAGGTGAAAAAGTCTTTTCAGATGCAATTAAGTTAAGGACCTCTAGATGGGGAGATTATTCTGGATTATCTGGGTCGACCCTAAATACAACCACACATGTCTTAATAAGAGGGGCAGAGGAAGATTCAACACAGACAGATGAGCAGAAGGCAGTGTGGAGACGGAGGCCAGATTGGGGAGATGCTGCCATAAGTCAAGGAACGCCAGCGGCCACCAGAAGCTGGAAAAAGTGAAGAATGGACTCCCTAGAGCCTGCAGAGGGGGCGCAGCCCTGCCGACACCTTGATTTTGGCTTCTGGCCTCTAGAACTATGAGAGGATAGATTTCTCTTGCTTGAAGCCACCCACTGTATGATAATCAATATAGCAGCTACGGAAAACTAACACCGATGCCTGGTGGAAGGTCCTTTTCCATAAATGAGTCAAGTGAACGCTTGAAGAGAAGGAGAAAAGGTTCTGTGCCCTGGGCATCGTGGCCAGGATTTCTGATACCTGTGCGATTGTGTGGTGGTGTCACTCAGGGGCATTGACTGTGGGGTGCACTGCATTCCAGCCTCAGGGAAAGGGGTGTCGGGCAGGCATGGGTGACCCTGGGGAATGGGCTAAGGTTTCCGGAGCAGGGCTCTGCCAGGCCTGCTCACTGGCTCTCACTGGCTCAGCCACAGGGCCAAGGCTGTGGGCTGCAGGTCTTAGGACAGACCTGGGATGCCTCACTCCATTTAATGAAAAGAACATATGGAAAAACACGACAAAAATACACACCAGCATCTTTGTGGGCGATTTCTCATGCAGAAGTGAGTATGCTTTCTCATGTCATATAAAGAAATGTTGTCATCAGTCTGTTCAGACCGTGCTCTGAGACCGTGCTCATTGATCTCATTCAGACCGTGAGACCGTGCTCATTGATCTCATTCCTTTACACAATAGCCTTAATACTGCGGAATACATTGTTTGGTTGCGGGTTAGACTGTTTCCCCTGTGTCAGTGGTAAACTCTACTTTTTCATATTTGGATAGCGAGTCTAATTCATAGCACAATGGAGTTTGCAGTGAAGATAGGATTTACTTCTTGATTGATTTTTTGTTAATATTTATTGGGCACTCGATCCGTGTTATGAGGATGAAACGAGAGACTGTGGCTTAGGGGAGGCAAGAAACTTGCCCAAGACACCCCGTGGTGGTGTCACCAGGCTATGCACACACGTAGCCATCCAACTGCAGAGGTTAGCTCTTAGCTCCCCTGCTTTCGGAAGCCAAGGGCGCAAATCGCATCTGGGATTGTGATGTTTTGTTGGAAGACCTAGAAGTGCTTCTGCAGACGGCACCCCTCCAGAGCCCGTCCTGGGCCCAGCTACGTCTTCCCTGCCAGGTCTGGGCAGAGTACGTGGCACATGGGGCCCCAAGGAGTGTTTGCTATTTTGTGCTGAATTATCACCGGCAATTAGAAAGGCACTTCTAAATACAAGCCGAAATCAAGTTTGGCAGAATTTAGAGGAACAAAACATATTCTTTTAGCTCCAGTAAGGAGGATTGTCAATTTGTTCCAGAAGCAAAGTAATTAAAGGACAATGTTCACCAGATGGACGTTATGGTTTAGTGCAGTTCTGACAAAATCCCCAGCAGATCTGAATATTGGTGTTCAGAGTGGAGGATGGGCGAGAGAGGATTTCTGCTGCTGGGAGGGAGCCTGTGGGCTATAACCCACCACCCCCTGGGCCCTCCCTCAGTGCCTTTGCTCCACAGCTGGCTCCTAAGTGAAGAGAATTCCTGCTGTCCTGCAAGTCCAGGCAAGAGGACCGGGCCAGACAGGAGGCCAGAGCCGTGTGCCGTGAGAGCCCATTTTGGTTTTGCACCCCGCCCAGAGCACTGGCTGGGGCTTGGCTGTGTTTGTTTGAGCTGCAGATACCAAGCCCGCGTCTGGATGGTGAGGTCGGTAGTGCGGGCACAAGGCTATGTAGCGGAGGCTGCAGAGCAGGGAGAGCCCAGTTCAGGCAGCTGGGTGAGTCCCAGCTGTGTGACCCACGGCAAGTGTCTTAACTGCTCTGAGCTGCAGTTTCTCTACTGGGAAAGGAGGAGAAAAATTTGGCAATCTTATGACGTTGTTGAGAAGCTGAACTACGATAAAAGTCATACGGTGCCTGGAGTAGTGTCTGGCCTGGGTAGTAATGCTCCAGCCGGGTTTGATGCTTTTATTAACTCTGGAAAGAGCAGTGTTCTCTGAGTTGGCAGACCTGGGACAAGCCCCGTTCCTGCCCCTCAGCAAGGCCCTCTCTGTGCCTTGGTCTCCTCATCCGTAAGCCGTGGCGGGTAACGAGGAGTATCTTGAGGGACGATTAGGAAGGTTAAATGGGAACCTTCGTCGAAAACATCGGGCTCACGTAACCCCCTAACATACAGGCGCTGCTTCCGTCTCTGCCCGCCTTCTACAGCTTAAGGAAATTTGCTCTTTCGGCAGGTTCTTCCTTGTCTCCGATCTTGAATTTTTAGGCAGCTGTTGAAGCCCGTTGACTCCATCTACCAGGTTAGCTGACAGTCGTTCATCCACTCGGGGCCTGCTCTGTGCCTACCACGGTCCAGGGCTGTAAGATGGGGTCGGGGGAGGGGCGTCAGACTCTGTCCCTGTCCCAAGAAATGGCCCCTCAGAGGGTTACCAGATAAAGCACAGGATGCCCAGTTAAATTTGAATTTCAGATACTCAATATTAACACATTTTTCAGTTTAACTATGCCCCAAACACCGTATGGGACATCTTTATACTAAGAAAGTCTTCACTGTTTATCTGAATTAAAATGTAACCAGTCGTCCTGAATTTTTATTTGCTAACTCTGGCAACTCAATGGTTCCCCCGTCTCAATTAAAACGCCAAACTGGGGTCATGCCCGTTGGTTTGGGGGATCCCTCTGAGGTTGTTGGTGCCCAGGATCTGACTGTGCTCTGTCCCTTCCTTGGCCGTGGGACCCTGGGCAAGTCCTCCTCTCCCCCGGTCTGTGCCTTGGTTTCCTCCTCTGCAATGGATTATCTGTCCGTGGCCCTTTCTGGTTCCCGTTCCTAGACTTCAGAGTTGGTAGAAGACATCCGGCCAACCTGGTGTTTTGGTACTGTGTAGACACAATAACCCACTAGCTGGATTGCATCTTTCACTTCTCAAACACTTGTCTGCTTCATGTAAACACAATCCAGGTGCCTCTGACCTGCCCTTTCAGTCCCAATTCTCAGCACTTGGAAGAAAAAGTCTTCTTGTAACATAGTCCAATCCCCAAGCTGGGTCTCTAAAGGGCATTTTGAAGCCTTTTAATTTCCAATCCATTAAAAAAATAAATCTTTGGAGGGTTTGCTTCCTACATAGCAGCATGCTTTTTGGCTCGACAGCTGTCAAACTGAAAAACATTCCATGAATTCTCCAAGTAATTTAAAAGTTGCTCCAACTGAAATACGGGGTGATATCCACTCAGCTGAAAGGGTGCCACTTGTACCTAGGTAATTCTGTTCACTTGATTTTTTTCTCTTCAGGGAATTACTTTCATAAGGAGAAGGAGGAAGGAGTACATTATACTCAGTTATGAAATGGATGTTCGGATCTAACTTGTGACTCTATTTCCAATCGGTTCTACCTTTCACCATACCTCTGGGAAGAGCGATCTCTTAAACCATGGCTTGTCTTTGGCAATAATTACTTCTGGATGTGAACAGAGAGTCCATTTGGGGGTTCTGTTCTGTGAAGTCCGTGAATATACGTAATCCTTTTAAGATCTAAGCCTCCCACTCACATCTGAGTTTCCTTCTCTTTAGAGATTAAAACACTGCAGCCACTATTTGTTTCGAGCAGACAGAGTGCTCTGAAGTCCTGTAATAGCTCCCTGGGGGATGTGCAGCCACAGGTTTTCTTATTAATCTTACGAACACCTTAGAAGTTTCGTCATGCCCCCCAAATGCATACACTTCATTCGCTTTAATTTCTCAGCAGTTCCTCCTGCTGCCTTAAGTTGTGGTTCTGTCAGCTTTGTTTCCCCCCCTTTTCTCTCTTTCTTATCTCTCTCTCCTCCCTCCCTCCTTTTCTTCCTTTGTGGATTCGAACTTTTTAGTCTCAATAAAAGGGCTGATGTCTGCCTTCGGGAAATCTTACTTCCATTTTATTCCCCCAGAAAAATGGAACAGGTTTCTTTTAACTAGTGCAAGGCTCTCCTCTCTAAAAGGTTTTTATTATTGAGTGCCCGGGGCCCTTAGTTTCAGACATTTATCTTCTAGCTAAGCGGGAACAAAAGCGGGAGGCAGCTTTCTGCACCCCGAGTTTCTGAGTAATCACCCAGTGGTTAAACTGAAGCGGCCACAACATCTTCTTCATTGTGTCACATTGGGCTTGCTCGCTAATTTATGAGCTTCAACTGTCAAAATAGTTTGTGCAACGGACCCTAGAAATGGTGATGGATAATATCAATCAATCGGGTTTTATAGCCCTGGTTTCCCTTGCAGCAGGCCTGCCTGCTGTATACAGCCTGTGAAGAGGAAAGCCACACACACGGTAGATGTGCCCAAAACGAATACGTAACATTCCCAAAATGCACCCCTTCCTGGAGGGCTCTAGGATGCTTAATGCACCAGTAATGCTCCACCCCCGTGGTCCTCGTGATGACAGCCGGAAGTGTTTGGATCCCTTGGGAGGGATGTCCTCATCCTGAAGTACCCTGTTATTTCAAGATTACCACCTCCCATTATTCTTATAATGAGGTCATCTCAAAAGGGCGCCTCTGAAGGCCAGCGTGTGGTGATGAGGTCTGGCAGACGGGGGCAAAATTCAGCTCTAATGAGATGGAAGTTTTATAAAATCTTGGCGACTATAGAATCTACATATCTACTCAGTAATTCTTACGACCTATTTGCAGGTTTGAAGTGCCTTCACATGCCGGCCCACTTGCCTAAGTTAGTCAGGGGTGGGGCCCTCGATAATGTGGGACCTCCTTTATATAAACTTTCCGTGTTCCTTCTGTGCCCTGGCTAGGGGTTGGTTATTATGCAGATCTTTTTCACTTTAAGAAAAAAAATCACAAATACAAGTTAATTATTGAAAAACTTGAAAAATACGGAGAAGTATGGAAAAGAGAAAACCCCTCCCTTCAATCCGGGGCCCACCTCTGGTAGCACGTACTGTATTTTCTGCCTTCTGTGCATGTGATTTTATGTATTTGAGGTAATCTGCCTAATACAGTTTTGTCTCTTGCTTTTAAAACAATTCTCTGAGCATTTTAATGTTTTATGTTTGATCTCATTGTTGGTAGGTACTGTAGTTTATTTAGTCAATTCTTTTGTGTTGAGTGTTTTAATAGTTTATCATATTTTGTTGTTATCAACAAAAGGGGCCAGGTTGAGAGGCTTTCTGAAACAATTCCACGTTTAATGACCTACTGAATGGGACAGTTCCTGGTCTCCAAATATATTCTCTCATTCCAAGGACAGTATGAAGTCCCAGTGCCCTCTGGATATGGACTCTCACTAGGGGGCCCTTTCCTAGCCTTCTCTACGGAGCTGATGAACTCCTATTCATCCTTCAAGACTGGCTGAAGCAGCCCCTCCTCTGTAAATTCCTGGTTCTCCCTCTCCATGGAGTCGGCCACACTCTTCTTTGTGTGGGCCTCCATGTTAGCTCATCAGGGAGCTCACTGAATGGTACTTAGCCATCTCTCTGGTCTCCCTCTGTTGGTCTGTAGATGCACAGTGCAAGCTAAGTCATCTGCCTTGGTAATTCTGACCACCCTTGGCTGGCCAGGACCATCTGGCTTGCATGGAACCTCTAGTTTCCTGAGCTGTGCCTGGCATGCTCGCAGATAAACCAGCCATGTAGAGGTACAGCTCAGGTGTTTGGAGGACAAACACCTTTTCAAGCTCCCAGGACTCTTCCTTGATTTCCACTTTGGGCACAAAGACATTTCCTCCAAATGTCCCTGTTGTTGATAGCTGCTGTCAGAGTTCATGCTGGCATTTGCACTGAAAACTCCTAATTTGACATTTCTCTAGTGAATGTAATGAATACGAAAAAGTGTCATTTAGAGCTGGTTTTCTCTTTGTGCTTTGAAAAATGAAATGCACATAGTGATCTGTAAATGAGATAATTACCTCCCTACTTTGCTAAAGGGCACCTACTAGTGGTTTTTTAGCTTGTTTCATTTAATGAAAGCTTTACAAAATGGGGAGCCCAGAGCTGTTAATAGACTTGTTGTAATAGGCTCTGAGAAAAGGGGGAAAAAAAAACCCAGTTGTTCCAAACTAGTAACAGAAATAGACTGATGAAACAGCTGGCAGCTCAGACATAAATTTAAGTCTTGGTTGGGTTTAGAGCAAATGTAATAATAGCTGCAACCAATATTTTTAATATTACTGATCTTTCAGCAATAATTACCTAGAACTTTTAATGTCTGCAATTAGAACGCTAGCAATTCAGTGGTACAGACCAATGGTAAACTGCACGAAATTGCATACTTGCTATAATTGGTAATTAATCACTTTTCATTACCAGGAAGGGATGCCGCAGTTATTCTGAATAGATACAGCATGCTAATTACAGGAAAACACAAACCTACATATTTGAACTTAGAGCTTTTAGGAAAGTAAGCAACTCACGTCAATATTTTATATCTGGGAGGAGATTAGCCCACCCAATTAAACGATGAGGAAGCGGCCATGTATATTTTGACAAGAACCCATCAGGAAAGAGGTCCCTTTTTCCTAGGGGTCTTGATCACATTTCCATTCATTTCTGTGGGTAATTAAAATTCTCACCCTTTATGCAGATTTAGAAATGGTTCCAAATAAATATTTACATGTGCGTGTCTCCCTTGGTGAGCCCACGTGATTGTAGGGCTCATCTACTGCATCATCCACACAACGGCGCCTCCCGCCTAGACCTTTCTCTCTAGGCCAGGTGTCCCCTGGGGTGTCCATCAGCATCACGTCCATTTCTGCCATCTATATCTCCTCCTTAGGTGCCTATTCTGCGAATGGGACCATCCTTTCCCCAGACTTCGAGACTTCAGTTATTTTTCTGGTCTTCTCACCACTTTGTCCCAAACCTACCTCATCCGTCATCAGATCCTGTCACTTCTACCTTCATGGTCTCTGCCACCTTGGCAGCCCCCGCTCTTCTCACCGCTGCTGCTATTCAAGGGGCTCCATGGTATCTGTCAAGATTGCATCCCAGGAAAGCACAACCTGTGGAGAAAGAACTTCTAAAGAGAAAGTATGTCTATGAGAATTACTGTAAAAAACCTTAATCCATGACTGGGTCCCTGCTTTCTATTGATACTAACCCCTGACAGTCAATAACATAGAACATGCCTTTCATAGATAATGCAAGAAGGACCACGGGGACAAGCCAAGCTGTTTCCTCAAAGACATGGCATAAAAGTATATCCCTATGGTGGGAGGGTGGGGTTATCCCCATCATTCACCTTTGTCACCTTCACACTTGCCTCTGGAAGACCAGCTCCAGGTGCAGGGCAGGAATGAAGAGCTTGTCGGGGTCCCAGAAACCCTGGGTTCTCTGCGTCCTTCCTTGGACAGTGAAGAAGGAATGAAGTCCTGACTGTTCTCTTCTCTGAATATTCATATCTGTGATACACCTGCTCTCTCCTGGCCAAAGCTGCCCATGCCCCACCAATCGTATCATTGCAAAATTGGGTCATGACGGAGAAATGGGGCCTATGTAAATAAGTCACTTACAGCAAAATGGTGTACACGGAAGCCAACAGAAACCACTGACCCCACACCTCTCACAGTGATCTTCAGAATCTCTTACCCGTTCTCCTGTCACGAGAAGATTTCAAAAGTACCTCTGAGCCTTGGCAGTTCCAGTTTAGCTCTGGTTACCAACTTCCACACGCTGGCCTTGGTTTAGATTCAGAGGATTCCTTTTTTTGGTTGTTGGCAGTAGAAAAATAATTCCTCGTGGGTATGTGAACCAGAAGAGCGGAGGCCTGATTTTGAAGTTGCAGGTGGTGGACCTGGCCTGCCCTAGGAATTCAGTAATGGACACCTCACCATTTCTGCCCTGTGGCCAGTCGCTTTCCCTGACAGGCTCATCAGTGGCATCCCGGAACCAAGTTAATACACAGATAGAATTTACAAAACTAGACGTGAAATGAACAGCCATCCTTATAAAGCGTGAACCTCTTATTTCCATTTCCTCTTCAACATGACCCATCACATGGAGCTTCTTTAGCCAAATTTCATTTTGTTCCCTATTCCATCATCGCCAGAGTCCCTGAATTGGTTCCTCGCCCAACAGCACAATTTCAGCCGTGGACTCTTTCCTCTGCCTTTGTCACAGAGCTGAGTAATGATGTGACAACATGTGATTGGGCGATTGATGTCAAATGTTAGCAGCAACATTCATTTTCCCCTGAAATGGACAAAGAAGAGTATTAGTCATTTAGAAATTTCGTCTAGAAGCTACACCTCACGAGTGATATCCCCAAATTGAATTGGTCTGAAATTTAAAGTGGCTTTTAAGTTCTTCTCCTTTGATTGTTCCTCAGGTCACGCAGCATTGTGAGAGGCCGAGGGGGCAAGTTAGCGATGGGAACTGCAAATGTCATTTGTTAGCTCCCTGACTCCTCTGCAGAAATCCATTCCTCCAGTGATAGGGTGTTCCTGAGACCTCGTGTTCCATAGAGAAACATCCTGGGCTTTGGAGCTGCGCAGGTCTGGGCTCCAGGCTTGGCCTTATTGTGGCTTCCCCTGTGAGCCTCAGTTTCCCCATTTGTGAAACAGGGTTAACAAGAATGATTATTGTCATCCTCACTTTGCAGAAATAAGAATATAAGATCTAGAGAGGTGAATTAGGGGGCCCAAATGCAGAGTGGCGAAGGGCAGAGCGCAACCCTCTCTGGGGCCATTGAGTCCCCAGCAAGATCTTGTCCCATCGTCCAGCCTCACCAGGAGGGCACCAGGCTTTTCACACACGCTCCGTGCAGATAGCAGTCCTTCCAACAATAACCAACCAACGTGTGTCTGTGCACGACTTGTGTTCAGAGACACGGCTCCCCCAGGATCCCCCAGAGGTCCAGCCAGTGGAAGCCAAAATGGCCCTGGATGAGAGCTTAAAATTCCCGCTCTCTGTGATCAGCATTTTTCAAGAAAAAGAAATGTGCAGCAGTCTGTGCTAGTTATTTAACATCTAGGAAGGCTTTTGCTCACTCTGAGCCCTCTGTACACTCTAAAGTTACTGATATCATCGTTAGAAATGGCTTCCACCTACGGCTCTGATTCATGGCCTGCTTATGATTGTGATTCATAGGCTGCTAAGAAGCGGGCAGAGGCGGCTGGGTTACCTAGAAGCAGTGCCTGGGAATAAGACCACCGATGTGATGCAGTCAGATATGCTAATGAGGTCAACGCAACATTCCATTAAAAAATCCAAACCTCATTTGGAAGTGAATGTTAATAAGGAGAGAAAGCTCAGCTCAGGCTGGACCAGAATCACTGGTGGGACTAGTTCGTCTTCAGTTAAGTAACATAATTTGTTCAATTTGCTTTATGTCAGTAAGTGAAGAACCTTTTACTCACTTTGATTCATGGAAGGAGGTTAGGCAATGGTACAGTAGAAAGGAAATTAACATTTAACCTGCCTGGCTGGGTTTTCTAACGGATGTCTCAATATGACTGGGGTGGTGTGTGTAAATTCTCCTGATAAACCGGAATGAAACAGCAGCTATTTAAATCCCCAAGAAAACCTGGACAGCAGATATTATACTCCAGAGAGAGACCAGTGGGTTTTTGGTCAGGAACTGGAAGACCTGAATCCTAGTCTCATCAATTACTCATTACACAACTTTGAGTCACAAACTCCCCGAGCTTCAGTTCTTGCATCTGTAAAATGGAGTTAATGCAAAAAGATGCTGTGAGTTCATAAACTGTAACATACCCGTACGTCAATCGATTGATCTAACAGCTATTTACGGAGCACCTACTATGTGCCGGGCGCGGTGCTAGTTGCTGGATGGACAGAATTGTCAGGGCCCTTGACCTAAGGGAGATGACATTCTGGCACCCTTTACTATTTTTTATTATGAAAAATTTCAAACCTTCATGAGACTGGGCAGAATAGTATAGTGAACATCATCTACCCATCACTCAGATTCAAGCATTAACAAGATTTTGCCATGTTTGCTTTGCCTATCTCCCGTGTTTTTTGCTGAATTATTTTGAAGCAAATCACAGACACTGTGTTCCTTTTCCATTGCTGTGCAACAAATTGCCACAGATTTAGCTGCTTAAACAACACACATTTGTCATCTCACAGTTTCTGTGGTTTGCGAACCTGGGCACAACTTAGCTGGATCTTCTGCTCAGTCTCCGAAAGCTGCAATCCCGATGTCAGCTAGGGCTGGGGTCTCACCTGAGGCTCAGGGGCCTCAGCCCCATGTAGCTGTTGGCAGAATTCAGCTCCTTGTGGTTGTAGGACTGAAGTCCCCAGCTGCTAGAGGCAGTCCTCTCCATAGGAAGCTCCCAACATTGCTGTTTGCTTCTCCTTTGAGGCCAGCAGGAGAATCCCTTTGACACTTTACCCTCAGCTAAGGGCTCACCTGATTAGGTCAGGCCCACCCAGGGTAATTTTCCTTTTGATTAACTCAAAGTCAGCTAATTAGCAACCCATCATGGGAGTGATATACCATCATATTCACAGGTTTTGCCTCTACTCAGGGGGAAGGCATTATTCAGAGTGGGTACAGCAGGGGGGTGTGAATCTTGGGGGCTAGCTTAGAATTTTGCCTATCATGTGGACATTTCATCCCTACCATCTTAAATATGCATTTCTGAAAACTATGGGCATTTTTTTATAACTACAATTTCATGTTAATATCTGATAGGGGTTGTTATGTTAGTCAGCTTAGGACATGTTATGCTGTCATAACAAGTGACCCCCAAATCTCAGTGACTTCTAACCACAAAGGTTTCTTTCTTGGCTCATGTTCCACATCCGTCACGGATTGGCTTCAGTGCTTTATCCTCAGGCCCAGCTTGAAGGAACAGCCCATTTCTGGGAAAAGAGAGTGACATGCAAAGTCTTGTCAAGCTGCATCTGGGAAGTATCCATGTCCCGTATTCTCATCTCTCTTTTGCTCGTCCTGCTCTCCAGGGGCTGGGAGTGAAATCCTTCTATAGAGAGGGGCCTTTAGGAAAGGGTTGACTGGTGGTATATTTTAAAGCAAACAATAGAATCTCCCAGTTATCTCTTAAGTAGCTTTTATTTATTTTTTTACTTACTATTTATTTTTTGGGCTGCGTTGGATCTTCCTTGCTGTGTGTGGGCTTCCTCTAGTTGCGGCGAGCGGGGGCTACTCTTGGTTGCAGTGTGTGAGCTTCTCATTGTGGTGGCTTCTCTTGTTGCAGAGCACAGGCTCTATGTGCGTGGGCTTCAGTAATTGCAGCACACGGGCTCAGTAGTTGTGGCATGCGGGCCCTAGGGCACGTGGGTTTCAGTAGTTGTGGCGCACAGGCTCTAGAGCACAGGCTCAGTAGTTGTGGCGCATGGGCTTAGTTGCTCCACGGCATGTGGGATCTTCCTGCACCAGGGATTGAACCCATGTCCCCTGCACTGGCAGGCAGATTCTTAGCCACTGTGCCACCAGGGAAGTCCCTCGTAAGTATCTTTTATTCTAGAATAGCCTCACTCACACACCTTTTTTCCACAAGTTATTGACCCATTGGAGGAAACAATCAGTTGTCCTCTAGAATGTTCTACATTCTGAATTTGTCTGTTTGCTTCCTTGTGGTGTCATTTCACTTGTACCTTTATGTCCTATATTTCCTGTGATCTAGAAGTTAGGTATAATGAACATTTTGGGGGCAAGAATACTTCATAGGGAATGTTTGGTACTTCGTAATTTATCACATCAAAAAACACTTGATGTTTGGTGAGGAAATCTTTTTAAAAACTTTATATTTTTTTAATTGAAATTCTTACTCTTATGTTCTTACATCCATTTATTAGACATGTATTACTGATCAGGTCCTGTGCCATTTGTATGAACTGCCCAGAATAGGCAAATCCACAGAGGTAGAAAGTAGGTTAATGCTTGACAGGTGCTGGTGCGGGGAGGGGAATGGGGAGTAACAGCTAATGGGCACAGGTTTTTTTTCAGGGTGATGAAAATCTTTTGGAGTTGGTAATGGTTGCTGTAACAACTTTTCAAAAATATGTGGCTGCCAAGGTCCTTCCCAGCTGCTAAATACCAATTCAGCCCACAAGAGACAGGGACTAACTCTGCTTGGGGATGTCAAATAGAGGTGACCCTGGAGGAGCCCCATAATGAATGAGGAGGAATTCCAGGGAGCCAGGCAGCACGTACGGGCTGCAAGATCCAGACCAAAAAATGTATTCGCTTAGTACTTGGGCTCTCCAGAGCTGCACCCTTAGGAGCTGCTGGGGACAGCAGTTGGATGATGGGCCCTGGACCCCCCACTTCCTCTTGAACCAAAACAGCTCTGCTCCCTCCTGTTTCACAGGTGGGACTTGTAGGTAAGACTTTGGTCAAACAAAGAATTCTGTGATGCAAAACTCCTGACTTAAGTGAACAATCCTCAGCATTGCTAATTGTACGGTTTTAGAATATTTGTGAGTCTGCATCTAATAATGAAGATGATGACATTGGCAATGACCATCCCCCACAATTAAGCCACCACTCACGGGACACTAAATATACGTCAGACCCCATTTCAGGCACATGGTATTCGTCACCTCTTTTACTTTTCACAAGACCCTAATGGGGGGGTGGTCTATCCTCATTTTACAGATGAGGAAACTGAGGCTCTCAGTGTCAAATGTCAAATGTCTTGATCAAGTTCACACAATTAGGGCTGTTGATCTGGAAAATGAACTCAGATCTTTTTAGTTCAGAAGCCGGCACCCGCGTTATCTTCCTCCCTTGCAGGCGAACAGTGCTTTACAGTTTGCAAAGCCCTTCATAAGCCATTTCTTTGTGAAGAGCTGTAGCAGCCCTGGGAAGAAGAACTGTGCTATTGTCCCCATTCTGCAGTTGAAGAGAATGAGGCTCTAAGTCTTGGTCTGGGCTGCAGAATGGTGAGATGGGATGGGTGCTCTGGCCTACAGCGAATCTCCCCTGTTCCCTGTGCCAACTGCAGAGGAGCCCACCAGAGCACAGAGAGTTGGCCAGTGCTCAGTGTGGCCACCCCTCCCTGGCCATCCTTCTCAGTATACATGAGATGCTCAAATGATGATGTTTTATTCTAATGACAAAGAGTATAACAAGCACAGGAAATGGCCTGGCATTAATCTCCACTCCATCTTATAGCAGTGACTGCAATGAAAATGAGAAATAGTTTAAGCTTAACCCATTCTCATTACAATCATAATTACATTTTGTGGTCATTCTTAGTCTCTAGCAGAACCCAACTGCTCTTCATGTCAATTTGAAAGATACAGACAGCCCTTAATTTTGCTCCAGCATTCATCTGCCCAGCCGGCTGCCAAGGACTGACCCTTGGGAAACTGAAAATAAGGCTTAAGGAAATTATCTGTTTTACGTTTTAAATGGTTTGGCACGGATCTGCTAAACATCTGGATAAATGTAATTTACCTGCATGTGCCTCAAAAAACATTGGATCAGGCAACCCATTTATCTTTCTAATCATATGTTTAATAAAGAATACTCAAACTTGGGCCCTGATTATACAGCTAATGGCACTGAGAGCTAACCGAGAAGCATGCTGGGTGGCACGAGAGGAGGGGCTGGGGACCAAAACTTGCCAAGGACAACCCTCCAATTCTCAAGCCATCACTGGGGTACTGAGTGGCTATGTCCCCACGGCATTCTCCAGAGTAACTACACAGCACACAGCTCCGTAGTAGTCTTCTGTGGCTGTTATATAACAAATCCATTTACCAATAAGTATCTCTCCCAATGGTTCATCCATTTTTTTTTTGGTACATGTTAACTGAGCACCTGCGGTGTGCTAGGCGTTGGTCAGGAGCTGGGGACACAAAGACAAATGCTTTCAGGGGGACTGCTTTCTGGGGGTCAATCGGAGAGTACAACACAGCACAGAAGGCTATGGGGGTACAGAGGAGCACCCCAATCTCTATCTCCTGGGGTGGAAGGTGGATAAGGAAGGCCGTGCAGCATCCCAGCCTGGCCTTGACTGTGCTACAGTGGATAAATCACCTACCATCTCTGGGCCTCAGTTTTTCTATCTTTAAAACATCTACCTGGGGCCGTGGAGAACAAAAGTAGGTAATGTCATTGAAGTGCTTAGTAGAGGGCTTGCTGTCTAGTCGTCTACTAAGGGCTCACTAGGTAATTGGCAGGGCTTTGTTAGGGGTGGGGACAGGAAGTGCGTTCCAGGGTGAGGGCTCAGCCTGTGCTAAGATCCAGTGCTGCGAGAGAGCACTGAGCGTGGCTGGACCACAGAGGAGAGGGGAGCGGCAGCAGAGGCCGGATCCTGCAGCCACGTGTGATCCAGGCTAAGGGTGGTGGGCTTTGCCCCAGTGCCACGGGGAGCCTCATGGCAGGGGAGGCAGGGGAGAGGGAGATGATCAGACAGGTGTTTTAGAAACATCATCTGGCTACACAGTGGAGAATGAATCCCTCAACCTCAGGGCAAGACTAGAGGCAGGGAGGTTTGGCAACAATTCCAAAGAGGACCTTGGTGGTGGTACATTTCAATGGATTTCGTTTTACACAGTTTTCTTTAAGGGAGCTTTTGGAGAATTTAGTTTCTTGGACTGAACTATTTCAAAATGTCCCCTATTAGAGCCTCCTACCCAGCCCAGTGGACAGAGAGCCAGGCTGCACTTTCAGTGCAAATGCCCACTTTGGGCAAGGCATGGATCATGGTACCGCAGAGTTGGAGCCCTGGGGACTGTGGCCCGGCTTGCATTCAGAGTCCTGGGGTGTGAGGGTCCCTCCCACTTCCTCTGCAAATCCCTCACCAGGCCCAGTGACCAGGAGCTGTAGGTAAACGCAGTGAGGTGTCGGGAGAGGGGTGACGATATGGGTCTGTGCCAACTAGCCACGTGATCCGGGCACAGAACCAGAAGAGCCGCGGAAAGATCTCCTGAAGCGGGTGGGTTTCATAGCTGAGTCTCCTGGTATCTCTTTCTAACTCGTGGACTGACTTTCCCCAATGGCTCAGTGGCCAGCAAGTCACATGTGTGCACCCACTATCCTGCCTCGCTGCTCCAGACAGCATCCTGTTATATTTTGGATTGGTTTTGAAATGTAACATAAGGCCTCTTAACACTGTTTAAAAATAAATTCACAGACACAGGCAGGGCAGTTGGCAAAGGAAATCAGGACGGTAGATGAACACTGAAAGGGAAAATACCGTGATAAAATTGGAAAAGTAAATTAGACATTTGCCATTAGACCTGACAGGAAACGAGACCGGCCGTAATTGATGCAGCAGATCTTTGCACGAACCCGCAGTCGCACGCGAAGGCCTGTCCCTTCCTCGTCCAGCTGTCTCATCCCCCAGTCCTGAGTCATCTTCTGCTGGCTCCGAGCTGCAGCCTCGGGTTTGGCTGCTCGTAATAGGCAGTGGAATTAGATCTGACCTTTACAATCATGGCTTTTAAAAAAATTATTAAATTTAAAAATGGTTAAATCTCAAATGAGCTGAAATCTTTTGTGCGAAGAACCCGTCTATCATTGCTTTTGTCCATAAAATATATTTAACCTCAACCACGTAATTAACGCCAGTGACTCCACCAGGCCGGTTGGGTTTATTATGGGCATGGAGAGCTCAGCTGTTCTCATCTGAAAAGGACAGTGCCGGGCATTTTCTTGAGTTTCTCAGCAAAAGCTGTAGGTAGAAGGTTGAATCTCTTCTGGAATAGTTTCCGCTTTGCGTCCTCCCATCCCTTCCACAATCCAGGGTGAGCAGAGAATGCTTCACGATTAAAGAGAAATGCTCCACGAAGGACAATTCTCCAGGCTGACAGCATGTTCTGGGGAGGATCTGTGTCAGAGGCAGGAATTCGGAGCAGCCAGGTCAGCTTCACGAAGCCCTCAGGTGAAGGCCCAGCCTCAGACACCCAGCCGCGGTTCCAGGCAGGGCAGAGAAAAGGTGCACGTCTGCTGGCATCTAAAGCAGAGATCCTTACCACGATTCTGGGAGCCTAAGCTTCCCCAGTGGAACTGAAAGAGCACTGGCTTGACAGTCCAGTAGACTGAGTTAGCATTTGCATCTTTGCTGCTTATTTGGTGTTTAAATTTGGCAAGTCATTAAACCATTCTGAACCTCATTTTTCTTTTTTTTAAAAAATAAATTTGTTTATTTATTTTTGGCCAAGTTGGGTCTTTGTTGCTGCACGTGGGCTCTCTCTAGTTGCGGCGAGCGGGGGCTACTCTTCGTTGCGGTGTGCAGGCTTCTTGTTACGGTGGCTTCTCTTGTTGCGGAGCACGGGCTCTGGGCACGCGGGCTCAGTAGTTGTGGCTCACGGGTTTAAGAGCGCAGACTCAGTAGTTGTGGTGCATGGGTTTAGTTGCTCCGTGGCATGTGGGATCTTCCCGGGCCAGGGCTCGAACCTGCATCCCCTGCATTGGCCGGCGGACTCCCAAATGCTGTGCCACCAGGGAAGCCCTCATTTTTCTTATTTATGAAATAAAGGTAAAAAAATAAATATTTTTCAGAGTTACTGGGTTTAAATGGGATAATATATGTCAGATTCTTAGCACAGAGGTTGGCACATAGAAATCAGCTACCATTCTTCTTTTCCTTTTATTCCTCCTCCTTCTTCTTTTTGCTCCCGGAAAGTGGGTCGACCAAACTGAAAATAGCCAAATAAAAGTTGTGTATGCGTGAAGGGGGTGGGGAGTGACTGCCCTATCAAACATCAGGATGTATTATACAGCTACAGTCATTGTGATTGTGTGGTACTGACCCAACAATAGACAGATGTCTAACGGAACTGACTAGAAAGCCTGGATGCAGACCATGCACAAATGACACTGCAGACCATTGAGGGGGAAGCACAGACAACTCAGTAAAAATGCTGGGAGCACTGGTTAACCACGTGGGATAAGTGAAATGGGTCCTTACCTCACACCATACACAAAATCGATCCCAGATAGATTAAATGTGATAGATTAAATTAAAAGGCAACACTTGAACATTTTAAGAAGAAAATAGAGGAGATCCTTTTATGACCTCAAGGTAGGACAGGGTTACTTAAGCAAAATGCAAAAAGGTTGATAAGTTAGACTACACTAAAATTCAGAACTTCTTTCAACAAAAAGTTGGATAAGATATTTGCAGCATAAATAACAGAAGATTAGTATCCAGAGTATAGACAAATGGGAAATAATAAGACACAAACAAACAATGTGATAGAAACATGGGGAAAGGACTTGTTCATATAGACATTTTAGGAAATAGTAAAAAGGATTGGCCAATTACATATGAAAAGATGCTTAACCTCATTTGTAATTAGGAAAATGCAAATTAAAACCACAAAGAAGCTATGTGAAGTGATGGATGTATTAACTAACCTAATTAATGTGAAGTGATGGATGTATTAACTAACCTATTAACTAATGTATTATTGTGATCATTTCACAATATATACAAAAATCTAATCATTACATTGTACACCTTAAATCTGTACAATGTTTGCTATATGTCAATTATATCTCAATAAAGCTTGTAAAAAAATGATCAAATCACCAGTAACCTGGTGTGAGCAGTCCTGCTTTTTCCATATAATCAGTTACTGAAGTTCTCTTTCTTCTTTGATTTCTTCCTGAGTATTCCTCATCACCTTAAGATAATAAAGATATAGCTATATTTAGACACATACCCACAAACCCCACAAAGACTTACAATTTTACTCTCGCCAGGTTGACAAAATCGAAGGAGTCTGACAATACCATGCCTCCGTGAGGATGTGGAGAATGGGGACTCTTACATATTGCTGGAGAGGGTAAATTAGAAAAACATTTTGGAAAACAAATTGGCATTGTCTTGTATAGCTAAGTATGTGCGACCCAGCAGCCCACTCTTAGGTACATCCTAGACCTCAGAGGAACTCTTGCTCGTGTGCAGCAGGACATGCGCTCTGAGGATTTTCATAGCAGTGCTGGGGGGAAAAGCAAAACATGGGAAGCCACCCTAATATCCATTGATAAGAGAATGGTTAAATGGGCTACGAACATCATACGTATGTGAAAATGAATGAGCTCCAGCTATAACCACAAAAACCTGTGTGAATCTCAGAGACGTGATGCTGAGTGAACCAAGCAACCTGCAGAAGATCACACAGAGGAAAATGCCATTTTGATAAAACTCGGAAACCAACCAACACTAAAGAATATTGTTTAGGTGACGGAATGATAAGCACACAATTCCAGATCCTGGCTAACCCTTTGGAAGAGGCAAGGGTTTGAGCTGAGATGGAGCAAAGAGATAACACTACCAGCGTTGGTAACGTTCTGTTTCTCTGGGTGAGCGCTGGTTTTATGATGTGTATGTTATTGTTATGCTTCATAACTTGCACACGTGTTTCATATATTCTTCTGTGTGTCAAGTATTGCATAATTAAAAACAGAAATAACAACAGAGTGCATGGAAGGGCTAGGATTTGACTAGCTGCAGATACAGTCACTGGTGGGCTCCCTGGAAGGTGGGAGTGAAGAGACCACTGTGCAATGTAACCAGAGAGGCTGAGCTCACGCTGGCGGGAGAGAAGAGGGGATGCTCGCATGAGAGTAGAGCCTGAAAGGGGTTGCAGACTCCTTCCAAGATCTAACACATTTTGCAACATCCTGGGAAAGGCGGGGGACTACACATGGAAACTGGTGCCCTTCAAGTGTGGTCACATACGAAAGAGAACAGCCTGGAATTCCTGGGGAGGGGAACTGGTTTGGCCACCTGCGATCCCTTGGGGATTCTCTTCCCACTTGATGTCCGATATTAGTGTTGTACAGTGTAGCCTGTTATTAAACTCTTTAACAGGGCTTCCCTGGTGGCGCAGTGGTTGAGTGTCCGCCTGCCGATGCAGGGGACGCGGGTTCGTGCCCCGGTCCGGGAGGATCCCACATGCCGCGGAGCAGCTGGGCCCGTGAGCCATGGCCGCTGAGCCTGTGCGTCCGGAGCCTGTGCTCCGCAGCGGGAGAGGCCACAACAGTAAGAGGCCCGCGTACCACAAAAACAACAACAACAACAACAACAACAACAAAACTTCTTTAACATAAAAAATAAAGCTGCTGCGACGGGGGAAACTGTGAGCTTCAGCCTCAAGGCAGTTAATCTGTCTGTAAGGACATGGTTCTGTCAGAACAACTGGAATGTTCTATTTTCTACAGGTTTGGGGACACAGTGGCTTTGAGTGGGAAGGAGCTAGTCCATCAAAATGGGCATAGTTCTAGAGAGTTTTCAAGGAAGTAAAATTAAAAAATGAAAACGTGGAGTATTCTTTCAATTTTACCATGCGATGGCCCTTTGCCCGGCGGTTTAGTACCAGGTCCTAGTGGGGGAAGATGAGATGCCTGTTTCTTCCGCTCCCAGCCCTCTGTGTTAAAAAATGCCCTGCTCCTCACTATAGTGGACCTGAAGGAATGTGGATGGTCCTTTGTTTCAAGAGAATATGGATTAACACTCCTGAAAGATGCATTGGCCGGCCAACAGTAATGCATTTTATGGACCCAGTGTGACATTGCAATGACCTGGAAATCATGGGTCAGTGAAAGCATCTGGAGTTTGGTGTGTTGTTTTCTTATTTGCTTTTTCAGAAAAATCTCACTTTGGGTTCTGTTCCTGGTCATTTAGCAAAGGTCCCCAGTTTAATCCATTGTCTTTTATGACAAAAGACACAGAGGGGCTACATGCCCAGCAGAAGGCTAGTCCACCAGGAATCTTGCTTTTCTGTTTATACCAACACTGTTGAAACCATGTCCCTTTGAAATGCCGTCCTGTAGGCGTCACCAGCAGAGATGAGCAGGAGGGGCTTGCTGCTGGCCAGCCTAATTTTTTTTTTTTGCGGTTCGCAGGCCTCTCACTGTTGCGGCCTCTCCCGTTGCGGAGCACAGGCTCCGGATGCGCAGGCTCAGCAGCCATGGCTCACGGGCCCAGCCGCTCCGCGGCATGTGGGATCTTCCCGGACCGGGGCATGAACCCGTGTCCCCTGCATCGGCAGGCGGACTCTCAACCACTGTGCCACCAGGGAAGCCCTGGCCATCCTAATTTGATCAATATCAGGGATTTTGCTTCTTACTGTGAAGTTAAAACAGGATTCTGCTCTCTTCTCAATGGGTCATTTTCCTGTCATCTTACATATTTAAGATTGGTTAAAAATCTCTGCCCAAAACTGACTGAGCAGGGCTCAAGGTTTAAACTGCAAATCCTAATGTGATAATGCATGGCTTCCCTGTGCTTCACAAAGGGAGGTTTTTAAAATGCATATAACATCAGAATATGGAAAGCCTCGGCCGTCTCCCACCCGCAGCCCCAGCCATGAAAGCCGATATTGACCCAATGCTTAAAATATGGAAAAGGTAATAATTAACATTGTACTTCCAGTGCATGTGGTGGCTCTAAATAGCTTATGGGCTTTATGTACATCTAGAAGCAATAAAATCGTGTTTGTTATTGTTGGATGAGACGAAAGAAGCCCCTCGGATCATTACATATGAAGATGTCTTTCACAGTGGCCAGCAGAACCGTGGGGAAGAGCTACCTTTCTTTCCCTTCACAGTTGGCCTGAGAGCCAGGAGGATGGGCAGAGAATCCTGGAAACCCGGCCAGCTTCTAATTGTGTCTTTACAGCCAACTAGGCTACCAAAATGATTATCTTCTTCTCTCTGAGCCTTACTGACCTGTGGCTAATGAGATTTGTGCTTCGATTAGTTGTAGAACATAAATTACCTAATCAATGGCGATGGATTCGCATTTCTCATACATGAGTTCTGCTGCAGCGATCTGTATTGAATATTCAAATCAATTTTGAATCCTCTGCATGAGTCCGCTAACGTGGCCTGCTGGAATCTGGCCACAGCTGTAGTGTCCTCGTGAGCGGATGAGGGCTAGGCTGAGCCCAGCTCGTGCACCCGCCTCTCGTGGCTGCTGGAGCTCTGCAAGCTACCTTGCTTTCCCTTACACACGGTGAGGGCCAAATAGGGTTTGGGACAAAGGTGTGTGGGAAAAGCAAGAGAAGCTCCAGGGGAACTCATGGTCCGAGGTGGCCTCTTTCCTGAAAAGGAACAGAGCTAAATGGACAACAAAAAGCAGACAGCTGGTTTCAGGTTTCTGAGGCGCAAACTTTGCAAAGAGTGAGATCCCGGTTCGGTGTCTTCACTTCTCAGCACGGGGAAGCGTATCGTCACTCTTTGCTGTAGTTGTCTCGTCTGTACAATTAACCGGCATCTTGGCATAAAATGTGGAAATTTGTACAGTCTTCAAGGCATCTGTGGGCTTTATGGTACAAGTTCTGTTAGTACTGAAGCCACAGAAAATTAAATGTTCCCCAAAGAACTTCCAGATGTGCTTTATTCTAATGGGGTCATTATGCAGTAAATTAAAAAGCAGGGTAAATGGAACTGTAAAATTTAAATTACTCTAAAACCACATCTCTTTGCTTTGAGCATTCATTTGTGGGGTTGCATTTGCAATAAATGTGAATTAGGCAGCTGCAATAACTGTTAATCATATATTTATAAAATAGTAATGAGGAAATGAATAGCAGAGTAAGACAGCTGCACATTTCTCTGATAGTGTGTCAACTGTGAACATAATAAGATGTGGAACATTGTTTGGAGCTGGGCTGATAATACAGCTGAATGTAAGAGATCGCTTCAGCCTCTTAACTTTACATGAAATTATACATAAAATCCATAAAAGCCCATAATAATGCATTATGCGTCTGAATTGTATTCAATATTTTTCTTTGCTTTGAGTTTCTGAAATAAGCTCTACTTTCACCAAAGCCATCTTCCAGCATCAGTGAGGCTTTTGTTTCAGGCGATGTCGGGTTTCTAAGATTGCAACTGGATTTAAAGAAAGCAGCGCTGGTGCAGGCAAGGAGTTAATGGTGGTGCTTTGTTTTGTTTTCTCGGAGTTGCCGTACGTGGCTGGAGACATGCCCTGTCCCGGGCGGAGGACAGTGTGTCCAGGCCTACCCAGCTGCCACCTGAGATCAGGATTGGGGAGAGAGGCCACTCCCAGTTCACTAGAGCCCCTGGGCTGCTGGTTTGACCTGGTGAGAACAGGGACATGGCCTTCAGCCACTGTCTAGACAACATCTACTCTGGGGCCAAGGCTGGGCGCTCCAGGCAGGTCTAGAGAAGGGGGTGAGTGTCCTATGGGCCTGCGTTTGGGAAGGATTGCTATCCTGGTGGCCGAAGTGATGACCGTTACTCAGAAACTTCCTTGTCCTGGTGTTTGAACAAACCCTCTGCTGTGACCATCTGAAAACTGGGGCTTTGAGGCCGACTTCTCCCTGAGCACAGAGAGGCAGGGGAGGGGACACGCGATCGAGTGTCCACGAGGAGCTGATCCTGGCCAATCTCTGCCTGTCCGTCCATTATATAGCATGACTGGGATGAAGCAGGTGCCCATTACTGAGCACTCAGGGCTCTGCTCGGCCTGGTCCAACCACCTCTACCCCGCCCCGCGTTGAACACCCGTAGGGTCCCTGATCTGCCATGGTCTCGAGTTTGGTGGCTTGGAGTATGCGCTTCTCTTGGTCTGGAATATTCTTCCCTGCTTCGAAGATTCCAGTGGCTCCCGCACTTTCCCCCTGTGAAGCCATCCCAGACTCCCAAACCCCTATTCTTATTCCCCTGGTGTTCATTGTTCTGTCTACCTCACCATTACAGCAGCAGTCTTATTGCATCTCGGGGTACTGTAACTTAGGGTCAGTGTCCGCCTCAGACTGAGGGCTCCCTGAGTGGACCCGAAGGTCTGGTGCTTGTTACGTCTTGTTTTGGAGAATGAATGCAGAATGCAGTCACTGGATGTTGGTGTAGGATTAGAGAAAATGGCCTGGGAGGGTCCAGTGTGAACCCTCTTGGTGTGTCTACAGTTAGACCAGGTCCTCCGTTTCTCGGGGCGGCCCCCACCTCTTGGGATGAATGGTGGTTATCTGCAAGGGGCTGGACGAGGAGTAGTTCTAATGGGAAGAGTGGCCCCAAGATGTTCAATGTGGGATGCTTCAAAATGGAATGTCAAGCGTCCGTAATTGTACTCCGCATCAGTCAGCACTTCTGTAGGACACTCACCGAATGCAGTGCATTGTAGGAAACTGGGGGTCACTGCTCTTCCTGGGAAGGAGGGAGAGAGGGAGAGAGAGAGAGAGGGAGACAGAGACAGGGAGACACAGAGACAGAAGAGGAAGAACAGGGGTGAGGGGGGAGGAAAAAGATGGTTATACACACATACAATGAGCATCCTGTAATCTCTTCCTAACCCACACTCACTTCCCAGTATTTCAGTATCAATTTTCGTTAACCAATAATTTTTTTCTTGTCACAAAAATACTATATGGTCATTATTGTAATGTACAGCATAAAGAATTTCATAATTTGTTGAACCATTCCCTTATTTGTTTAAAAATTTCATTGTTTATTTAATTATTGTCTATGTTTATTCTCTTACTATTCATTTAATCATTCTTCATTTGTTGAATGTTTATGAACATTTTTTTTCTCCTTTAAGTAATGTTATTAAAATCCTTAAAATCTTTGCCAGTTTCATAAGTACAGTATGATACCTCATTGTTATTTTAATTTCAATTTACTTTATTTCTAGTAAAGTAGAATTTTTCTCTTTTTTTTTGCTTATTTATATGTATTTTTTCTCTTGAGATGATTAAGTACAGCTTTCATTAACTGAGGGAACAGCGCCAGCACCGAATGTTTTATGGGATGTATTATTTCATTTAATCTTTATGTTAACCCCATTCATAGACCCTATGGTCTGTATGAGGCTTGGCGAGGTTGAGGACCCTTCCTGAGATGCACGGTTAGTAGGCGCTAGAGCCTGCTGCATTGCAGGGCATGTCCCATCATTTTTCTACTGGGGGCTGTCAACTTTCTCTTTAACTTACTGGAGCTGTTTGCATATTGAGTGTTTAATTGTCCGTGTACCTACGGCATAGTCTTTTTTTTTTTTTAATTGAAGTATAGTTGATTTACAATGTTGCGTTAGTTTCAGGTATACAGCAAAGTGATTCAGTTATACATATCTATACATATCTATCTAAATCTCTATATATCTATTCTTTTTCCAATTCTTTTCCCTTATACGTTATTACAAAATATCGAGTACCGTTCTCTGTGCTATGCAGTAGGTCCTTGTTGTTTATCTATTTTATACATAGTAGTGTGTATATGTTAACCTCACACTCCTAATTTATCCCTCTCCCCGCCCCCTGCTTTGGTAAACATAAAAAAAAAGGGAACCCTTCATGAATATGTGTGTCCGCTTTGCGCAGGGGCCATGCTAATCTTCCCTGTACCGTTCCAATTTTAGTATATGCACTGCCGAAGTGAGCACCGGCATAGTCTTTTAAACAGAGGGGTAATGTCCCAGTGTTCCCATCAAGGAAGGGGAAAGGCCACCCCCAAGAAACCCACCGCTCTCCCCATTTTGCCTTTGTTCAGAGGGTCACCTTTTGGTGGCTCCGCTTTCAGGATTCTTCCTCGTCATCCTCTTATGTCTTCGCCCTTTGCAAGGTGGGTAGAATGATGGCTGTTACTTGTCTCATTCATGTGAGAAAACTGAGGACTGCCCAGGGTAAGAGATTTGGCAGGGAAGCCAATGAAAAACAGACAAAACCTAAACTAGCACTAACAAAACCCAACCAAATCAAACCAAACTGAACAAAAAATACCTCAGTAGAGTGAATCGGTTGGTTTGGATATGGGGTAGAGATGCCAGGTAAAATATAGAATGGCCCAATAAATGTGAATTTCAGATAAACTACCGATACTAAAATTACTAAAAATGGTAAAAAAAAATACTAAAAAAATTCTGTGCAAGGTTTGGGACATACTTATCCCCCAACATTATTGTTGTTAGAGGTTTGTTAGGAGACTTTCAGTCTGTTTTCAAATATAATTTTATTGGGAAAACTAACATATGTAACAGATTAAAAGGACTGTTTAAATTTATTTTAGAAGTTCAAATGAACAATATTTAAAAATCAGTCAATAAGAGCCATAAAACTGTTATGAATCTGAGTTTATGAGTGATCTTTGCCACTTAGAGCAGCCTCAGCTCCAATTCACGTTAGATTATTTTTTTAATCCGGTGAATAAATTTTGCTTGCAAATGATGAAACATGGCTTGCCTTGAGATTTAAGGATACCCATCAATTAAACAGCGATAAAGGAGAAAATTTATTCTGGGATGTGCTCAAAAACAATGCATTGGAGGGTCTCCACTGTGTCCTGGTTTGGAAGGCACATGGTTATGATAAAAGAAAACAATGTACAGTAAAAGATTAGTCTGAGTCAAATATTGGAAGACTCTCTGAGCACCCAGAAGAGCCCCAGGCTAGAGCAAAGCTTGGCGTATCCTGCCCCTGTCCACGGCTCTCTGGACAGCAGAGTGTGTTGTGAGGTTGGGCTGACCAATGTCCAGTCCAAAATTGTTGGTCATCTTGGCACTAAGAGGCTCTTGTTGGAGACTGAGCCCAAGGCTTGGTGTGAAAGCATCAGCACTGGCCCCACGTGTGGACCCGCATCCTTCCCCGGAGCCTGTAGGTGATCCGTCATTGTTTGTTTTTCCCTTCAGAACAGTAATGGCTACCATTTATTGAGCAACTACTAATGCCAGGCCCTGTGTGGTAGCTTTACATCAATGGAAGCTTACTGTGATGGAGAAATTAAGTGTCCCTACACTGCTCCCAGGCAGAGGAGTGAATGTGGCTGGAAGGAACACTCCGGATAGCCCGTTGGGGTGAGGTGAGGGGCAAGCCTGTGAGTGACCAGAGCTAATGGGCTTTCTGGGAGGGTAGGTCTGGCTAAGCCCAAGGCCTTGGTTTTGACGAGTGGGCTAGTCCAGTGCATGGCGGGACGCTGTCCCATGGCCTCCCTTCTCTGCCTAGCTGGGCCGGCAGTCAGGGCATAGTTGTTGAGGAATGAATGAATGGTGTAAAACATTAGCCTGCCAGAGTGCCTGTGCACGCAGTCCAGCCCTGATGGGGCATAAACAGAGCAGTAGTTTGAAGATTGATGTCAGAGGCCACCCCTTATGACCGTGAGCCTGGAGTGCAAACTTTCTGAAGTTCAGTTTCCTCATGTAAAGAAATGGGGCAAACAAAGATAACAGTGATAATAGTCAACAGTTATAAAGGATACGTCCCCTATACCATCTGCCAGGCATGGTTCGAGAAGTGTTCTATTAACTCATTTAATCCCCACATTAACCCTCCCTAGGAGACAGGTGACTTTACCACCCCAGTTTACTGGTGAGGAAACAGAGGTGCACAGGGGTTAGGACCCTTGCTCAGGCTCCCACCTGGGCACTCTGGTATCCGAGTTCATGCTCTTAATTTTTATGTTCCCCTGCTCTGGGCAAAAGGTACCTTTGAGATGTCTTCCAGGCTCTTCTCCCCTTCTCTGAGGATTGGCCCCAACCCCCCCATGTCCTTGCAGCCACATTTATGTGATGTGATCTGTTCCCTGACTATAAATTGGACATTAGACACAAGCTGGGCCTTCAGGTTCTAAGAATATGGAGCTGGGATGCTGAGAGATGGGTTGCTGTCCACTGTTTGCTTAAATGTGTGGAGTCTGGCGGTGGGGATGTCCCTGTTTGCCCACGTGGTAACCAAAGCAGAGAAAGGAGGGAGTGGGTATCTGTTTCTTACAAGAAAAGGGGCTCCAATGTGAAGACCACATTAAAAAATGTCTGAGGAAAATGTTTTATATACTCTTCTCTTGGGACAAAGTGTCATTTATAATGCTTTAAAAGTTAATAGGTATTAAGCCTTGGCATCCTTCATAATTTAAGGTTGCCCAAGATTAATCCTCTGTACTCTGTTAACTTGCTAAAAGTTTCTTTATTTTAAGGAGAAGATATATGCCCCCGAGGCCATTTTGCCACATGGGTGGTGGATGTGGACACCAGTGAGACTCCCCAATATAGCCCATCTCCCCAGCAGACTCTTAGTCACATGGTCTGAGTTCCATTAGTAATGTTCTGGCTGCAACAAAGAAGGAAGGGTAAATAGATTGGTGTGGGCCCTTTGTGGAGGACTGTTAATCTCCCCAGATTACTGCCCTTCGAATCTGGACTGCTTCCAGCGTTTTTTTGTATATTGGCTCCATTTAAAGTGATTAAAGGGGAGATCTGATTGGATAAGGTCATCCAAATTCTGTAAAGGCCACTTCCTCACGAATGAACGCTTGCAATCAATTTTTCAGATAAAATGATTAAATTGCTATTATTGTTGGATCATTTTTTATTAAGAAAACCTTTTAAAATATTAATTATTGGGCCCTCTGAAACACTTTCATCTTTCCCGACTTTGCTCTTGAGAAGAAAGTGTCTGCTTGTTTCCAACACCAGCCAAAGGGAAATGCAGGTTTCCCTTTTTACACCTGCAACCATTCTCCTTACCTCTAATATTTATGTGAATTTAACTTTAATTTTTCTTCCTTTCATCTTCTGAATTAGTTGTATAATGCACAGATCACTCCTTCACCGCTTCTTTCCTGTTTATTTGCCTTAAAAATAGATTCATTAACTAGATTTGGATGCTCAAGCCATGTGACAACATCCATTTCAAAGGAAGATTTAATGGCATTTCATATTTTTCTACATTAAGGAAGATTAAAGTATATTACAATACCCTTTACTGTCCTATTTTCTTCATTTTAGAAGTGGTCAGTTTAAAATTTTTTTCCCCTCTCTTTCTTTCATCTGCAGTGTTCGATAAATTGTCCGGGCCTTTCAGATGACAGACCCAGCAAATTGAGTTCTATATTACAACTCAGACACATTGTTTAGCCCATCAGCAGTCAGATGAAGCACCTTATTCACACAGGACATCAAAAGAACAAATATATGTGCGAAGTGGCTAAGAGAGCACTGAGACTCAGATACTTTATTTTCTTAATTGTCAGTGATTATTTGGCTAGTTTCAGGGTGGTCACTCTGCTGACTCTGAACCTATACTTACTTGCCTGATGTAACAGTGGTGTGAAATCTACATCCTTATCTGCATAGATCTAGATCTGGATTCATGACCGCAAGACACGTGCATCATCTTTTAATAGCCCAAGGGGCAGTCATACTAACATTTTAATAGTGGGCAGTAATATGAAATGCAAGATCCAGACTTATGCCTTTTTATTTCAGCCACCTCGTGATGGAGACTTTAAGGCATTCGCAGGCATGAACAAGGGAGATATTAAGATTTAAGCTTTTTTATTTTTATTTTTTGTAAGGTAGAGGAGGTCATACCTGTCAGGTACCCCTTGGGCTGAAGTTTTATACAGGTATGCCACCCATCAGCTTGAATCATCGCAGGGAGCCTTCCCACATCTCAGTAAATGCAGCATAACCTTGTAGGACACTAAGTCTAAACAAGGTTTGGGGATGTTGGTAAGATGTGGGAGGAAAGAGCAGAAGACAGATTTTACGACAGTACGATCATGGGGTGTAGGTTTTAGTCAATAAGCGGGTAGCCTAGTTTTCTCAGAAGAAAAAAGAAAATAATGGAAAAGTGTAACATTCATTCGGTGCCCTAACAGGCATAAAAATCCCAATTCCAACTGTTATAGGTCCCTGCAGGAGTCTACAAAAGAACTAAGCTTTTTAAGTAAGAAAACTAGATTCTGGCCCACAGGGTCCTGTCACTGCTGCTTAATGGATGAAACTCTTTGGATATAAATATGCTGTTTACTCCTCAGCTTCAGCTTTCATAAAATATAACCTTTCTATGATTTACGACCCACAGAAAAACTGGAGGATGGATTTTTAGCTCTGAATTGGTTGGATGTCAACAAGAAAAATATAGATAACATATCGAAGTAGCGGGGTGTTAATGCCACACAAAATGATGAAATTATTTTTGTTTAGGAAAGTTAAGTTTGTTCTTAAAGTTGTTGGTGGATGGCAGCTGTGAAAGGTGGGGCTGAGGAAAACCTATGAAATGTCTCTCATTTTTAAGTCCTTGTCCAGTGGCTTATAAGTTTGGGTATAATGACTTCAGTTCATAATCAGTAATGTCTTGTTGAAAAGTTTGGGCTGGGCCTCCCTGGTGGCGCAGTGGTTGAGAGTCTGCCTGCCGATGCAGGGGACACGGGTTCGTGCCCCGGTCCGGGAGGATCCCACATGACGCGGAGCGTCTGGGCCCATGAGCCATGGCCACTGAGCCTGCACGTCCGGAGCCTGTGCTCCGCAACGGGAGAGGCCACAGCAGTGAGAGGCCCGCGTACTGCAAAAAAAAAAAAAAAAAGTTTGGGCTAACCACAGATTTTTCACAAATGGGAATGGCCGTTCTTTGCCTAAATCACTCGGGTTTTTCAAGTGCTAGATTTCCGTTATGTCTTCCAACTTCAAATATAGAGGCTGTGCCTGACCTTGCAGACAGGAGATGACAGAACAGCCTTTTTGCACAAAGGTGATTGGAAAAAACGAAAAGTGAAAAACAATAAGCGAACAAACTAAGCCCCCAAATAAGCAAAAGCAAGCAAACAAACAAAAGCAAACCCCTCAAATTAACAGCACCCACAAGCTCTCCCCGCTATGCGCTCACAAGAGCCAGCCCTGTCCTTGGTTGTTGGGTTGGAGAAAGATTGCATGCCAGTTTGTCATTCAGAGATCTGTATTCATTTTATAGCTTTCTGGTCTGGTTTGATGCTTGAAAGAGCCTGGTTCCAGATGAATTGGCAAAGAAGTTTGCATATACTATCACCAGCCAAAGGGATGAAGTTGTCAAAATTGAAAACGTTTATTTCTCTCTTGATTCTCTGAGCACTGAAGGAAGGGAATTCACACTGTTTTTCAAACCTGCCCTCAGCAAATTAAAACCTCATGCACTAGAGGCTGGAAGACCAGATCTTTAGTCTTCCCACAACCTAGAAAGACCAAAGGTGTGAGGCCGAGCTAGGGGACTGTCCCACGGTGACCAGAATGGAAGGGGTCCTTCTTACCCACTGGTCTCTTGGTTTTCGATGGAAGCGTCCATCGAGAGGAGCCCCAAACATATCCACTTCCTTGAGTGGCCAGCCATGCACAACCTCTGTCTCTGGGAGAGATGTGTGGTCTCAGAAGGTAGAGCCATGATCTGTATTGGGTGTTGGGGAGTTACTAAGACAAATTTCCTCATATACTCAGTCTGTAGAGATTGCTACTATAAGCCAGATGCAGTGCCAGGTGTTTGGACCTACAATGGTGCTTTCACTCCTCATGGAGCTCACTTTCTGGAAGCAGTGACCTACAAGCCAACAGGCAATTACAGTCTAAGGTGATCAGTCCTTAGATCCTTAGAGGAGCACCTGGGAAGGGCCCTAAATGCACTTTGATAGGGATGGGGGTGGGTGTCAAGGAAGGCTTCCTGGTCAGAGAAGCAATGGATGTTTTGGGTAGCAGGGGAACCATCATGTGGAAACACTGGAGGTCAGAGACATTATGGAACAATAAAGGAACAGAAGAAATTTAGGATGGCCACAGGACACAGCACACTTAGATTAGGTGGCAGGTCGTAGTTCAGAATGGTGTTTCCTGATATTTCATGGGTGTGTGTTTGGGAGAGCTCTTGAAAATTACGGATTGCTGGGTTCCACCCACAGCATGAGCTGCCCCCCACACCCCCTCACAGCCCAGCAGACATGGCCCCAAGCCTCAGGCCAGAGAGCATTCAGAAGGCTCATCAGAGCACATGCCCCAAAGGCAGAACCTGGCAAGAATCCCCACTCAGTAGGTGAGGCAGGCCTGAGACTGGCCCCGATGACATCCAGGGAGCATGGCAAACCTTGAGGGGCAGGGTTCCTGGTAGCCCTGTAACACCTCATGAGCTTCTCCCTCAACACTAGGGGCCAGACTAAGCCCACAAGCAGCTTCCAGAGCAAACTAAGAGGTTCACTCTGCCCCCAGTATAAACAACTTCCATTTATTCAGCACACATTGGGCCCTTCCCCAACCCTATGGTGTGGGAAGGCCTTGCTTCACCAGCTGGGGGTCCAAAACAAGGTCTCATTACTTTTCCTATTTTCCCCACGGCTCCTATATCAAGAATGCCCTTTCTGGCTTTCCAAGGACCTTCATCCCAGGAGCACAGGGTCCATTGTTGAGCCAAGGAGCCAGTCCTGTGACTGCCCCCTTCTCAGGTCTTATACCCATAGCTGCACGTGGTATCAGAAACACTGTCGTCATCATCGTCATCACCATCACCATCCTTACATGCACCGCTGCACGTGATCTCCCGAGCAGTGCCGGGGAGTATGTGGTGTGGGATTATTGTCTCCATTTTACAGATGCACAAACTGAACTTCAGAGGTTATGGCTTGTCCAAGATCACACAAAAAGGGTGATCCCTTGCTCACGATGAAGCGTAGAGATATCAGGAACAAAAGCTGGAAGGACTGTTGTGGGGACGGGGGCAGTGAGCAGGGGCTGGGACTCGGGTGTGGCTGGCTTTCTCTGCTGTGCAGATCTGCCTTGTGGAGAAGAGCGTGTTAACTGTCAGAGCTGCTCCCGACGAGCTGGCTGCCTTTGGTTTGTCTGGTTTATCTGGGTCAAGGCCCCATCAGAGGGGGTGGACACAGGCAGCCAAGTTGTGGGGAGAGAGGTCTCTTTGTCACCTCCAGGGCTCAGTCTAGGAATTCTGGAAGGTCAAGCAAGACTGAGGCTGGGGATGTGGCTGAGGCTGGGCTGAGGGCTCCTCAAGAGGGACCTCTTCCCTAGCATCCCAGCAACAATGCCCTTGAATTATCTCTGCCCAAGTCCTGGGGCAAAAAGCCTTCCAGACATTCTCAGAGCAGGGAGAGCCCAGTGTGGTCCTCCAGGGAAGTTCACACGCCTGTCCTGGGGGCGCCTGTGAATGGGTGGAGGATGAATCTCCTTCACTGCGGGGGTCTTGGGACCTTGGGGTGCTGGGAGCCAAGAAGGGCATTCCTTGTGCATGGCAAGGGAATGAGAACCCCTTCCTGCCCTTGGGGGGAGGGTAGGAGGTGGGAGGGGTGCTGGGCATTTCACTCCCAGGTGAGAGGTCACGTAATGCAAACATCAGAGGAGCCTGTGAGGCACCAGCCCCCAAAACACTGTGCGCAGGGGCTGGAAGACCAAATAGGGACAGAGGGACAGGTGCCCTGAGTCAGAGGAGCAGGAGACCCCTTTCAACTGGGGTGGGCAGGGGACAACTCAGCCGGAAGTCGTGGTGGGGGAAGATGGGGGGCTGGGGTAATGGAAGAGACAGCGATGCAAATAACCAATGATGGCCAACATCCAGCGACAGGGCAGTAGAGTCAGCGGGAGACTTGATGTCTCTACATCTCACTCTCTTCCTCGAAAAATGGGGCTCCTAACATGTCCCGTCACACAGAGGTCACCATCGGCGTGGGGGCGGTTTTCTTCCTCGGCTGAACGAGGCTGGTGGTGTTTTACTCTTTGCCAGCCTACGTTTCTGAATGAGGGCCCAAGGGTGCTCGATAAATATTTGTTAAACTCCTGAATAAGGGAGCAGGGGCTCGGGCAGCCTGTAGGATAGATGTGGTTATAAGGGATCAGGAAGCCCTGCAGGCCCGTCTAGACTTGAAGTGACAACTGGACTCAGTGAGCATCAGTCAAAGGGGAAGGAGGTGAGAGGGGCAGGAAGGATCGGCAGCTGGGAGTCCGGCGCCTGAGTTCTGTTCCCATCCCACCAGGGGTGACGTTGGTTCCCAAGCCAGTTTCCTTAACTAGAAAAAGAGGAGTTTGGCCAGATAGCCTTCAAAAGGCTCTTCCAATTCTGATGCTCTGAGAGTGTGTTTTGTATTGAACTACTATTGACTGACAGCCTGCTCCCTGCCAGCCCCTCTCACCCAGGCCACCATGCTGTGAGATAGATGTGCCCATTCGACAGATGTGGGAACTGAGACCAGGGCGCAGATCTGGTTGTCTTCCAATCCAGTGCTGGGTCTTGCTCTATCATGGCAGGTGGTCATAAAACTCTGTCAAATTACAGATGGGAGCCTCAGGACGGACCACAGGACATGGTCCCACTGCTAATGGGGTACCAGTTTCCTGTTACCCATTTTCCTTGTGCCGAGAAATCCGTGCCATCATGCATATGAGATGCAGAGTGGAGAGCAACGCTGGGGACCTGTGAAGTGTCAGTCTTCTTGGGTCAGAGGAACATTGGGCCAGGCTATCATTTCTTTCTCCTGTTCACTCCGGGGTGTGGTTGGAGGAATAAGGCGAAGCTGGAAGTCAGATAACTTGTCTCAAAATAAAAGTCTTCTTTCTCTTTTCCTCTTGGAGTTCTTTCATCTTGGAACACAGGGAGTTTTTTGAAGGTGGGAGCTCAGACTCCCATCTCATATGACTCCTTTGGTTGAACTTTGGGAAAATCCATCCTCATTGCTTTCTGACCTTCAGCTGTTCTCAGAATCCCAGGCCCAATATCCAGGCTAACCCTGACATATCTAGCAATACCCAAAAGGAACAACTGGTAGGAAAAAAAAAAATCTTGGTGCTTTAATTAAAAATCCATGTTTGGCTTGTGTTCAGAGGCATATTTTTGCATCTGAAAATGTTTCTTTTCTCTTTGTAGTTGAGCTTTGCTTATAAATAGAGAGCTGGCTTGGAGTCACATTAATTTAATTTTATCTGTGATCCAGATCAGACTAGAATGCTCTTAATTTGGATCTGACTGCCAGCCGCAAACAACATTCACTAATATCCACTTTTTAGCTAGGTAATCGTGTAATTATTAGGATGCATGTTGTACATAATCTTGATTTAAATAATCCTCGCTTACTTTTTTGTCTACATAGATAAAAAAGCTATTTTGTCAGTATTTTGGAAGTAGGAAATCATCTTGATTATTTTAATCAAAATCAGCATTTGTGAATTGTGGCATTCTTTTAGGAACAATTAATGTACAAGGCAGAGATTGGTCTCTCCGCCCTGCGTTGTAGATCTGTCACGAATGCATGAAGACAAAGCAGAAGTGAACGTCTCAGGGCCCCAAGCACGAAGGCCTTGGCCTCATCTCTAGATCTTGGTGGCCTGAGGGTTAGCTTTGGAGGAAGATCTACGTGATCTCAAATCCCAGTCCTGTCACACTCAGGAATTGGAGCCTCGGACAATACTTGAATGACTGCATCTCAGCTTCCTCATTTGTAAACAGGGAGACTGATACCTACGTGGGGATTAGTTACAGCCTACTGAACTCACCCGCAGCGTCATTTCTTTATGCTTTTCTCACCAAGAGGCAGCATCTCAGAGTGATCTAGAGCAGAGATCGGCAAGCTTTTCCTGTAAAGAGATGGGCAGTAAATGTTTAGGCTCTGCGGGCCATGAGTTCTCTGTTGTAGCCACTCATCTCTGCCCTTGTAGCTCAAAAGCAGCGTAGATGATACATAGATGAATGGGCAAGGGTTTGGTCCACAGGCTGTGGTTTGCTAAGCTCTGATCTGGAGCAAAAGGCTTTGGAATCAGACAAACATAATTTGGAATCTGTCTGATACTCAACTATCGATGGTGACCTTGGAAAAAGTATGTAACTTCTCACTTTTCTGTATCTACCACGAGGCTGGACTGAGGATTAGATGAAGAGATGGAGGGAAGCCCTTAGCACAGAGCTGGGCACAGCTCAGTAGCTGTCGCTCATTTTCTCACCTGTGATTGCCTGTGTCCCTTTTCTTGAACTTATCCATTTCTTTCATTTGCTCCGGTTAATAGAATATGAAGTAGTGGAAGTTGCAGGACCAGTGGCCTGGGCTCCAGGAACTTTTGGGGTGGACCGGGAGCTCTGGAACTGGAGAAGCTGGAGCTGGACATGTGGGATTCTGGGGCTGCTCCCAGGACCGACGCCCAGCTTGGCGGAGTCTATGGTCACTTGTAACAAGTGTCATTTTCAATCTATTGAGTGCCATGATTTTCACATTTATTTTGTGCTTTTTGTTGGTTATTTTAAAACAACCCCAAGTCTAGTGCTGAAATGCTGTGTAGTATTCCTTAAGTGCAGGAAGGCTGTGATGTGCCTTACAGTGAAAATATGTGTGTAGATGTTTCATTCAGGCACGAGTTATAATGCTGTTGGCCATAAATTCAGTGTTAATGAATAAACCATATATAGTAGATACTATGCCTTTAAACAGAAACACACATAAAAGAAGGTTGTGTATTTACTGATGTTTGAAAATGTGCCCAGAGGCTTGCAGAAACCTAACTCTGTATTCCCCATTGGGGCAGTGATTCAGTATATGCTAATTCAGTATTCACGGTGACCTCAAGGAACATTACCACAAATGAGTATCTAGTGTATTTAGTCATCATATACCTTAGCAAGAATGGTCCTGGTTGCATATTAAAAGTATGATGGTGTTTTGAGCATTGAATGAGAGGTGCAGAGGGTAGAGGGCAAGTGGCTATAAAGACATGGCCTCCAAGAAGCGGGAGTGAGACAGGGAGACTAGAGGGGCTGCTCTATACGTGAGAGGTGCTCTTTGATTGAACTGAGAGACAAACCTGAAATTCAAGTTTCTTATGTCACTTTGGAAACTCTTTCACCTTGAGTATGTAATTAAATTTCTGTCAAGAATCACCCTGAAGCACATTACATAGAGTTGCCCATGTGAGAAGCAGTTTGGTTTCAAAACAACAGCTTGGAGCATCTACCTCTGTGGCTTCCAATTGGGGACTCACATTTGAATGTTGTATTTTTAAAACCTATCTGGTTAGCGTTGCCAGATAAAATATAGAATGCTCGGTTACATTTGAATTTCTGCTCAACAGCAAATCCTGATTTTTAGCATAAGGATGTTCCATGTACTGCTTGCTGCATCTGGAAACTTGCTGCATATGGTGACTTCATATGTTTGACCTCTCTGCTTGGGCTGGTGTCCCTCTGGCGTCTCGTGGAACTCCTGCTTCAGTGGACAGAGGGATTTGGGGTTTCCCCAGCACTTCCCCCTGAGTACATTTCAATGTTACACATAAGACACCTATTAAGTCAGACCATTGCAAACATACTAAAAGTCCAGCCTGCCAATTGTGGGTGATGTACAAACATTCAGAAAGAGACCTTATTTCATTCTCATTCCCAAGGTGCTTTTATTTTTTTCTGGCAGCACAGTGGGGAATGAGGCGCAGTTGACTGTGGATGTGGAAACGTGTGGTCCATCTCAGCCGTGTCCCTGACATGCTATGTGACCTTAGATAGGTCACTTCATCCTTCTGGGCCCTGGTTCTTTGGATCTGAAAGCCAAGGCATTGAATGAGGTGGTCCCCAAGGCCCCTTCCAGCTCTAAAACTGAATGAAACATTGAAAAGTAGGCAGATATCATGGTCTTAATTTAAAAACCTAGAGTTTTTCCATCTGGAGGGGGAACTTACTTGGGCGTGATTAAGGAAAAAATAGATGCATTATATTTGTTTCCTAAATGCTTCAAAACATGATTAACTGTAAGGAAGAAAATCTGCAAACCCTTCAGGAAACATTATATTTTATAGTGTATTCTCTTTTCCATTGAGGGAAAATTTACAATCTGTTTAGGGTAGAGGAGTGTCTGAATCATTACCATGACTCTACACCAAAGGCAAGAATATTCTCCTGCTGAAGAATGCCTGGCAACAGATGCTGCTGCCTACGGGCAGCCATGCAGATGGATCCTGGTGTAGCAGGCTGTAAAGGCAGCCAAGGCTGAGGCCGAGGGACACACACCTGGAGTAATTAGCACGGAGGTGGTGACAGCAAAGGCTTCCTTGTGCCTAGTGCTTACTTTGTACTGTTCTAGGCACTTCACACGTAAGACCTTCAGTTCCCACGATAGCAAGCATCGCACAGCAATCAGAGCCTCTTCAGGAAGGGGAGTTGGCTTGGGAGAGCAGGGAAGGGTAGAACGATTCGTCTTCTAAGGCTGCAGACGAGAGACAAAATGATCATTATTCTTATTTTATTTTAGTTTAGTTTAAAAAAAATATTTATTTATTTAGTTGGCTGCACCGGGTCTTAGTTGCAGCGTGCACGATGATTGTTGCGGCATGTGGAATCTAGTTCCCTGACCAGGGATCGAACCCGGGCCCCCTGCATTGGGACTGCAGATCACCAGGGAAGTCCCCATTATTCTGATTTTAGAGATGAGGAAACTGAGGCTCAGAGTTATCCTGCTAGGACCTGCTACGTCTCCTGAACACCAACGCCAAAGCTAGTGCTAGGACCCAAGATTCTGGCTCCAAAGTGCCCCCGACTGTATCTTCAGCCTGGTCACAAATAGGGGAAAATTCAAATGGTCTTTCTGATGTTGATCCTTTTATTTCCAGGACCATTAGAAAGGAAGAGCTGTGAAGTCAAAAGTGTTGGCTTGATGACCAGCTCCAGGAGGTGAAAGCTTATTTGTGATTCACACATAGATTGAATTTCTTGAATTAGACCTGGCGAACACTTTCATGGAGTGGACTCTCTGATTTAAGGTAGAGAGCTGTAATTAAACCTAACAATCCTTGTGAACCACAACAGACATACAGTGTGCTAGTAAGTCTCTCCTGGGGTGCATACCTTGGGTCTTTAACTATAACGGGTACCACATTTGCATTTATTTGCATACAGACTTGACGTTTTGAAACAGTGCATCACTTCAGGGTTGGATTGCCTCATTCCTGAGGACTCTGGTGGTGCAAATAAAGCCACCTCTTCCATTTTGAGGAGGTAATAAAACCAAGACTAGACATCTGTATAAAGCAGCGTAGTGTCCAAAAATGTTCCCCTCACTCTGTACAATTATATGCTCACCAGGAGAATTGACCTAAGGGTCCTTTATAAACATTTGTAATACTAAATAAGAACTAAAGATACTAAAAAAAAATGGTTCTTTATTAAAAAAAACAAAACAAAACTAGAGAGTGTGGGACCAGGACCTTCTAAGTTCAGATCTTGCCTCGGAACCCTAGCCTCTCTTGAGGTAGAAAGCACCGTCGTCTTCCACCTCTAGGCAGGGCCTTTGCACAAGTGGCTCCCCCTGCCTGGGATGCTCTCACCACATCTGCTCTCAGGACACATGAAGACATTCATGGGATGGGGAAGGGGTGAGTCTGGACTGAGCTGAGGGAGTCTCCTAGCTACATCACATTAGGCAGATTTCTCTCTTTCTCCTCAAGGGGAGCTGACCTGGGTGACCAGGGAAGGCAAGACTTATTTACTTCTAAAGCTGCTAGAGGCCGGGCTCAGGGGATGGATGATGGAGGAGGTGGGACTTCATCCAGAAAAATCCACAAGCCAAGAGGAGATGAGGTGCAGGTGCTCAGCGAGGGGAGGAGAAAGAGGTCCTTGGAAAATTAACCAAGGGGTACTGAATTCACAGACTCTACCCAGGGGGCGTTTTTGTCTGTGCAATTAATTGTGAGAGTGTAACTCCTCACTTTGAGATATGAGAATTAGGCTAGATTCCTCTATCAGGTATAAACCTCCCATAGAAGACCTGATTGCCATGTAATCTGAAAACCCAAGGTGTAAAATTTGGTTTAATAAAAATGATCCAATGGATTCCAAAGAGATCATGCTGATATTGGGGGCTAGACCTGCTAAGTGCTTCACAGGGAGTATCTCATTTAATTCTCACCACACCACTGAAGACCTAGACACTTACACCCATTTTACAGGTGAGGAAATTAAGGCTCAGAGGCTCAAGTAACTTTCTCAAGGTCACACAGCTAAGTAAGTAGTGAGGCCAGGTTTCAAACTCAAGTCTGTTTGGTTCCTAAACTCAAGCTCTTTATCACTGTAATAAACCACTTTAAAAAAGTTGAGAACAAAGGAGCTTGATCTGACAAAATATGTAGGGCTCTGCATGAGGTGGAATCTGTAAAAATCACTATTATAAAATGCTTTTTTTTAACATCTTTATTGGAGTATAATTGCTTTACAATGGTGTGTTAGTTTCTGCTTTATAACAAAGTGGATCAACTATACATATACATATATCCTCATTAGCCCTCCCTCTTTCGTCTCCCTCCCACCCTCCCTATCCCATCCCTCTAGGTGGTCACAAAGCACTGAGCTGATCTCCCTGTGCTATGTGGCTGCTTCCCACTAGCTATCTATATAAAATGCTTTTAAAAGTTAAGATTTTACATTTGACTTTTAATTTTTTAATTTCAATTAAAAAAAAAACCATTATGTGAAAGGTGGGAAGGTTTCATGCATGGGAGCACGTTCTCCAAATTCTTGTCTAGAGGCAGAGTAGACCTGGAGAAGATATCTCATCTCATCAGGACTCCTTCTATGGGGTAGTTAAACTGCAGGGGGCTTCAGGACCTTGGAAGTCATCTTGTCCTGTGGGTCCCAACATTTCCAGCTCAGGGATGCCCTTTGAACATCAGTTTTTCCTGGGATGATAGCTATCCTTTCATTTGGCCTCTAGACAAGGCTCCATGAATGCAGGGGTTCTCGAGGCCTACCAGCAGTAATTCTGCAGTTACCCCAACCCACTGGGAACCTCAGAAGTCCAGTCCTTCTGGGAGTCCAGAGGTGGGACTGACTCAGGGGCACAGGGTGCCATCCCTAAAGCCCCTCAAGAAAGTGTGGGCAGGGGCTTCCCTGGTGGCGCAGTGGTTGAGAGGCCGCCTGCCGATGCGGGGGACGCGGGTTCGTGCACCGGTCCGGGAAGATCCCACATGCCGCGGAGCGGCTGGGCCCGTGAGCCATGGCCGCTGAGCCTGCGCGTCCGGAGCCTGTGCTCCGCAACGGGAGAGGCCACAACAGTGAGAAAAAAAAGTATGGGCAGAGCTGGCTCTTGGGCCCAGGCTCTTGACCCCTGGGTTTGTGGGCTTTTTGCAAGGTCACACAGACACTAACCAGTGAGACAACCAGGAAGGAGCTTGCACGCCTGAGGTCCTACAGAGCTGGGAGCTCCTTCTAAGACAACACAGTGTTACTTGTTTGCTTGGGAAGTTGGAAGTGTCAAGAGCATTCTCCTATTGTTGACTCTTGAAAGCCTTGGGAGTGGTTATCAGAGGCTTCTAGGCTTTCCTTCCCCAGGGTTAATCTTCCATATTTTAGATGAGAGTGGAATGATGAGACACAGGAACATGCAGGAGGAAGGAAAGGGGATGGTGAAGGGTCTGGGAGCCCAGAAACACGTAAAACCGGAGAGCGTTCTGTGTGGGGAAGGCTTGGGGTGGTTGGGCACAGTCATTCTCTTCAAGTACACAAAGGGATACTGTTAATACTTAATGACCATTAAAAGGGCTGAACTGGGACCCCTTGTAGATCAGGTGAGCCTTGAGCTCCCTCCCACGTCTGAGGCTCTTTGACTTGCTGTGCCCAATTTCCCCTTCTTCCCTTTAATTACTCTGATCTCCTTCTTCAGACTGTCTCCCTCCCACCCCATAGAGACCAGAATGGATCCTCATACTCTAATGTATAATTTAAAATAATAAAATAACCAGAGATACTATAATAACTGGCACAGAAGCTGCAAGACAGGACAATTCAACTCCTTCATTTTCCTAATAATGAATAAAATCACACCAGCAATTTCCCCTTGAATACATTTGTCAGTCGAAGACCCAACACTTAGAGAGCTCCCCCCTAGAGCATCCTCGAGGTACTATCTGTAAGCGAGAGGAAGCACACTTCTCAGTATCGTTATAACTGGAGCAAATAGGCTGAGAGCTTGTTTAATTTTTTAAAAGAGGGTTCTCCAGCTTTTGGTTGGTCTAATGAACACTGGTCTGGGTCTACTTTGGCAGAATCCTTTGCACAATGACACTGCCCCCTGTCTATAATTTATGCTAATTGCCGCTTGAACAAAAGCCACCTTGTATAGCTTCTCAGCTGCTCTGTAGTCTCAGAGTAGAACTGGCCAGCATGTCTAAAGCATTCTCATCATGAAAACTTCTTCTCCAGGACTGGCTGTACTTATCTACACTGCAGAAGCTGACAGCATATTTTCAAACTGGGTCTGAGTGTGTTCCAGAAAAAGAAGAATTTAAGCAGAGACCATGAGTTGGCAACTCAAATATTTGTACACTGACGCCATCACCTTTTAACATTTCGGCAGAGTAAGAATAATTGGGACTTAATAAGTGAAGGATGTGAGAATTTCTGTTTTGAAATGACCTTATTTGCTTTAGGAATTGAAGGGATTACATTGGGGTTTGGAGTGTCCAGGGAGAGTCCAGATGAAATGAAGTTAGAGAGATGAGGCATGAATCTCTTTTATACCCTTGGGTTCTCAGCGATTTCATGAACGTTCTCTGACTGTCCAGGGCTCCCTATGTGGGCTCAGACAACTATCCATGCACAAAGAACCTTCTGTGCTTGGGGTCTTGAAAACATGATGGCTTGGAATTGTAGGGTTGGAAAGGGACCTTAGAGGTCATTTCAGTTCAATCACTCAACTTAACTTCAGTATCCTCAGACTAAATTAGAGGTTGGTCACCTTTGAAGAGCGATAAAAACTGTGAAAACTATTCCCAGTTTTAGGTATTTCACAGACATGTAGAAATCTAGACACAAACTGCTTCAATTCCCCCCACCCCCTCAAGGAGCACACTTTAAGAAGATCTAGCCTAGTTACTTGTGGTTGATACAAGTACAGGGTCCTCATGGTGACGTAGCTGAGTCGGGGCGCTGCTGTAGACTTTGTATTTAACAAAGCAATAACCATAAAAAAACTTAGAGATTTTGAGATAGAACTGCCAATTTTAATTTTGTTGGGTAAAGATGTAAAAACAAGATCATCTACTATCACCAACGTTCCATAAAAGACATTTTAATACCAGAAGAAAAGCAGTAAGGGCATAATCTGGGCATAAAGGAGAATCCTTTAATTGAACAAATCTGATTTTATGAAAAACAGATGGTATTGTTCTATTTTTTAAAATTCACCAAAACTTTATCAAACATTAGTCCTGGTGTTTGGCAACCCCAACTGTAAGGATTTGGGCCTTTTTTCTTTCTTTGGCAAACAGTGTGGAAGCTACACAGCAAGACTTTTGTTCAAGGGGCAATTACAGGCAAGACGGAACAGGGCCGGGGCACCCTGTGAAGGATTTAGCCAAAGCAGATTCAGATTCCCTCTACAGCATCTTCCCTTTCCATGGTGACTGGGCTACCTCTTCCTGAACTCAGGCAGTGAAGGGAAACTTACTACATCAAGACTGAGTTTTGGGCTGGCTGTAATTGTTTAAAAGTCCTTATGGTGAACTGAAACCCACCACCCACCCTTTGTCCCTTGATCTACCCTCTAGGGCCATAGGAAACAAATTTAATTCCTTTCCTTCCTGACAGCCCTTCACAAGCCTGAAACAGCCAGCCTGTCCTTCCTCCTCACCCCCTTGCCCTTCACTGTGGGAACATTTCTAATCCTTTCATAATTTCAAGGCACCATCCTGGTGGTGGTACCCTGGAATTCAGTCCAATTTGTCTTTAAATGTGGTGGGCAGAACTGAACTCTGGACCTTGGAGAGACTCAACTGTCTTAGAGGAAAGAGGAATTAATTATTGCCTTCCTTGTTCTGGATGTTATTTTTTGTTTTGTTTTAAAGTAAAACCAGTCTGATATTGAATTAGTATTTTTTTAACTCAAACTAAAATTGTAACTAAGACCCAGTAAAGTTTCTATTTGTATGCAACCATTCAGTTGGGTCTCATTTTATAAATGTGCTAATTCCACCTTGTTTTCCCTACCCTGTTTCTGCCCTTAGCACTCTCATTATACAAATTTATCTCTCATAAAGCCACGGTTATCCTCATAAAAAAAAAAAAAAACAAAGATATTACAAAGAACAGACCAATACTACAGTTCAATAAATTTTGTGAATATAGATGCAAAAATCCTTACCAAATGTTAGTAAATTGAATTCAGCATTATATAAAAATGATAATACACTATAATCAAGTGGGATTTATACCACGAATGTAAGATTAGTTTAACATTAAAAATCAATCAAATTTAAATCACGATTTACGTTGAATAAGGTAGAAAAGCCATATGATTATCTCAGTAGATGCTGGAAAAATATTTTATTTATGATTTTATTTATACAGCAGGTTCTTATTAGTTACCTATTGTATACATATTAGTGTAAACATGTCAATCCCAGTCTCCCAATTCATCCCACCACCACCACCACCCCGCTTTCCCCCCTTGGTATCCATACATTTGTTCTCTACACCTGTGTCTCTATTTCTGCCCTGCAAACAAGTTCATCGGTACCATTTTTCTAGATTCCACATATATGCGTTAATATACAATATTTGTTTTTCTCTTTCTGACTTAGACTTCACTCTGTATGACAGTCTTTAGGTCCATCCACCTCTCTACAAATGACTAAATCTCGTTCCTTTTTATGGCTGAGTAATATTCCATTGTATATATGTGCCACATCTTCTTTATCCATTCGTCTGTCAATGGACATTTAGGTTGCTTCCATGACCTCGTTATTGTTAATAGTGCTGCAATGAACATGGGGTGCAAGTGTCTTTTTGAATTATGGTTTTCTCTGGGTATATGCCCAGTAGTGGGATTCCTGGGTCATATGGTAATTGTATTTTTAGTTCTTTAAGGAACCTCCATACTGTTCTCCATAGTAGCTGTATCAATCTACATCCCCACCAATAGTGCAAGAGGGTTCCCTTTTCTCCACACCCTCTCCAGCATTTGTTGTTTGCAGATTTTCTGATGATGCCCATTCTAACTGGTGTGAGGTGATACCTCATTGTAGTTTTGATTTGCATTTCTCTAATAATTAGTGATGTTGAGCAGCTTTTCATGTGCTTCTTGGCCATCTGTATGTCTTCTTTGGAGAAATGTCTATTTAGGTCTTCTGCCCATTTTTGGATTGGGTTGTTTGTTTTTTTAATGTTGGGCTGCATGAGCTGTTTATATATTTTGGAGATTAATCCTTTGTCTGTTGATTCGTTTGCAAATATTTTCTCCCATTCTGAGGGTTGCCTTTTCGTCTTGTTTATAGTTTCCTTTGCTGTGCAAAAGCTTTGAAGTTTCATTAGGTCCCATTTGTTTATTTTTGTTTTTATTTCCATTACTCTAGGAGGTGGGTCAAAAAAGATCTTGCTGTGATTTATGTCAAAGAATGTTCTTCCTCTAAGAGTTTTATAGTGTCTGGTCTTACATTTAGGTCTCGAATCCATTTTGAGTTTATTTTTGTTTATGGTGTTAGGGAATGTCCTAATTTCATTCTTTTACATGTATCTGTCCAGTTTTCCCAGCACCACTTATTGAAGAGACTGTCTTTTCTCCATTGTATATCCTTGCCTCCTTTGTCATAGATTAGTTGACCATAGGTGCGTAGGTTTATCTCTGGGCTTTCTATCCTGTTCCATTGATCTATATTTCTGTTTTTGTGCCAGTACCATATTGTCTTGATTACTGTAGCTTTGTAGTCTAGTCTGAAGTCAGGCAACCTGATTCTTCCAGCTCCATTTTTTTCCAAGATTGCTTTGGCTATTCGGGGTCTTTTGTGTCTCCATACAAATTTTAAGATTTTTGTTGTAGTTCTGTAAAAAATGCCATTGGGTAGTTTGATAGGGATTGCATTGAATCTGTAGATTGCTTTGTGTAGTATAGTCATTTTCACAATATTGATTCTTCCAATCCAAGAACATGGTATATCTCTCCATCTGTTGGTATCATCTTTTTTGTTGTTGTTATCATCTTTAATTTCTTTCATCAGTGTCTTACAGTTTTCTGAGTACAAATCTTTTACCTCCTTAGGTAGGTTCATTCCTAGGTATTTTATTCTTTTTGTTGCAATGGTGAATGGGATTGTTTCCTTAATTTCTCTTTCTGATCTTTCGTTGTTAGTGTCTAGGAATGCAAGAGATTTCTGTGCATTAATTTTGTATCCTGCAACTTTACCAAATTCATTGATTAGCTCTAGTAGTTTTCTGGTGACATCTTTAGGATTCTCTATGTATAGTATCATGTCATCTGCAAACAGTGACAGTCTTACTTATCCTTTTCCAATTTGTATTCCTTTTTTTTTTTTTTTTTGCGGTACGCGGGCCTCTCACTGTTGTGGCCTCTCCCGTTGTGGAGCACAGGCTCCGGACGCACAGGCTCAGCGGCCATGGCTCACGGGCCCAGCCGCTCTGTGGCATGTGGGATCTTCCTGGACCGGGGCACGAACCCACGTCCCCTGCATTGGCAGGCGGACTCTCAACCACTGTGCCACCAGGGAAGCCCTGTATTCCTTTTATTTCTTTTTCTTCTCTGATTGCCATGGCTAGGACTTCCAAAACTACATTGAATAATAGTGGTGAGAGTGGACATCCTTGTCTTGTTCCTGATCTTAGAGGAAATGCTTTCAATTTTTCACCATTGAGAATGATGTTTGCTGTGGATTTATCGTATATGGCCTTTATTATGTTGACGTAGCTTCCCTCTATGACCACTTTCTGGAGAGTGTTTATCATAAATGGGTGTTGAGTTTTGTCAAAAGCTTTTTCTGCGTCTATTGTGATGCTCATGTGGTTTTTATTCTTCAATTTGTTAATATGGTGTATCACATTGATTGATTTGCGCATATTGAAGAGTCCTTGCATCCCTGGGATAAAGCCCACTTGATCATGGCGTATGATCCTTTTCATGTGTTGTTTGGATTCTGTTTGCTAGTATTTTGTTGAGGATTTTTGTATCTATTTTCATCAGTGATATTAGTCTGTAATTTTCTTTTTTTGTAGTATCTTTGTCTGGTTTTGGTATCAGGGTGATGGTGGCCTTGTGGAATGAGTTTGGGAGTGTTCCTTCCTCTGCAATTTTTTGGAAGAGTTTGAGAAGGATGGGTGTTAGCTTTTCTCTAAACGTTTGATAGAATTCACCTGTGAAGCCATCTGGTCCTGGACTTTTGTTTGTTGGAAGAGTTTTAATCACAGTTTCAATTTTTTTACTTGTGATTGGTCTGTTCATATTTTCTGTTTCTTCCTGGTTCAGTATTGGAAGCTTACACCTTTCTAAGAATTTGTCCATTTCTTCCAGGTTGTCCATTTTATTGGCATAGCGTTGCTTATAGTAGTCTCATATGATGCTTTGTATTTCTGTGCTGTCCATTGTAACTTCTCGTTTTTCATTTCTAATTTTATTGATCTGAGTCCTCTCCCTTCTTCTTGATGAATCTGGTTAAAGATTTATCAATCTTGTTTATCTTCTCAAAGAACTAGCTTTTAGTTTTATTGATCTTTGCTATTGTTTTCTTTGTTACTATTTCACTTACTTCTGCTCTGAACTTTATGATTTCTTTCCTTCTACTAACTTTGGGTTTTGTTTGTTCTTCTTTCTCTAGTTCCTTTATTTTTTAATATTTTTAAACATCTTTATTGGAGTTTAATTGCTTTACAATGGTGTGTTAGTTTCTGCTTTATAGCAAAGTGAATCAGCTATACATATACATATATCCCCATATCTCCTCCCTCCTTCATCTTCTAGTTCCTTTAGGTGTAAAGTTAGATTGTTTATTTGAGGTTTTTCTTGTTTCTTGAGGTAGGATTGTATTGCTATAAACTTCCCTCTTAGAACTAGTTTTGTTGCATCCCATAGGTTTTGGATCGTTGTGTTTTCATTGTCATTTGTCTCTTGGAATTTTGTGATTTCCTCTTTGAATTTTTCAGTGATCTCTTGGTTATTTAGTAATGTATTGTTTAGCCTCCATGTGTTTGTGTTTTTTACGTTTTTTCCCGGTAATTTATTTCTAGTCTTATAGTGTTGTGGTCAGAAAAGATGCTTGATATGATTTAAATTTTCTTAAATTTACCAAGGCTTGATTTGTGACCCAAGGTGTGATCTATCCTGGAGAATGTTCCATGTGCACTTGAGAAGGAAGTGTTATCTGCTGTTTTCAGATGGAATGTCCTATAAATATCAATTAAATCTATCTGGTCTGTTTTGTCATTTAAAGCTTGTGTTTCCTTATTAATTTTCTGTCTGGACGATCTGTCCATTGTTAGAAGTGAGGTGTTAAAGTCCCCCACTATTGTTGTGTTACTGTCGATTTCCTCTTTTATAGCTGTTAGCATTTGCCTTATGTATTGAGGTGCTCCTATGTCGTGTGCATATATATTTATAATTGTTATATCTTCTTCTTGGATTGATCCCTTGATCACTATGTAGTGCCCTTCCTTGTCTCTTGCAACATTCTTTATTTTAAAGTCTATTTTGTCTGATATGAGTATTGCTACTCCAGCTTTCTTTTGATTTCCATTTGCATGGAATATCTTTTTCCATCCCCTCACTTTCAGTCTGTATGTGTCCCTAGGTCTGAAGCGGCTCTCTCGTAGACAGCATATATATGGGTCTTGTTTCTGTATCCATTCAGTGAGACTCTGTCTTTTGGCTGGAGCATTTAATCCATTCACATTTAAAGTAATTATCAATATGTATGTTCCTATTACCATTTTCTTAATTGTTTTGGGTTTGTTTTTGTAGGTCCTTTACTTCTCTAGTGTTTCCCACTCAGAGAAGTTCCTTTAGCATTTGTTGTAGAGCTGGTTTGGTGGTGCTGAATTCTCTTAGCTTTTGCTTGTCTGTAAAGCTTTTGATTTCTCCATCAAATCTGAATCAGATCCTTGCCGGGTAGAGTAATCTTGGTTGTAGGTTCTTCCCTTTCATCACTTTAAATATATCGCACCACTCCCTTCTGGCTTGTAGAGTTTCCTCTGAGAAATCAGCTGTTAAGCTCATGCGAGTTCCCTTGTATGTTGTTTGTTTTTCCCTTGTTGCTTTCAATAATTGCTCTTTGTCTTTAATTTTTGTCAATTTGATTGCTATGTGTCTTGGCGTGTTTCTCCTTGGGTTTATCATGCCTGGGACTCTGCGCTTCCTGGACTCGGGTGACTCTTTCCTTTCCCATGTTAAGGAAGTTTTCAACTATAATATCTTCAAATATTTTCTTGGGTCCTTTCTCTCTCTCTTCTCCTTCTGGGACCCCTATAATGTGAATGTTGGTGCATTTAATGTTGTCTCAGAGGTCTCTTAGGCTGTCTTCATTTCTTTTCATTCTTTTTTCTTTATTCTGTTCTTCAGCAGTGAATTCCATCATTCTGTGTTCCAGGTCACTTATCCGTTCTTCTGCCTCAGTTATTCTGCTATTAATTCCTTCTAGTGTATTTTTCATTTCAGGTATTGTACTGTTCATCTCTGTTTGTTTGTTCTTTAATTCTTCTAGGTTTTTGTTAAACATTTCTTGCATCTTCTCGATCTTTGCCTCCATTCTTTTTCCGAGGTCCTGGATCATCTTCATTATTATTATTCTGAATTCTTTTTCTGGAAGGTTGCCTATCTCCACTTCATATAGTTGTTTTTCTGGGGTTTTATCTTGTTCCTTCATCTGGTACATAGCCCTCTGCCTTTTCATCTTGTCTATCTTTCTGTGAATGTGGTTTTTGTTCCACAGGCTACAAGATTGTAGTTCTTCTTGCTTCTGCTGTCTGCCCTCTGGTGGATGAGGCTATCTAAGAGGCTTGTGCAAGTTTCCTGATGGTAGGGACTTGTGGTGGGTAGAGCGGGCTGTTGCTCTGGTGGGCAGAGCTCAGTAAAACTTTAATCCGCTTGTCTGCTGATGGGTGGTGCTGAGTTCTCTCCCTGTTGGTTGTTTGGCCGGAGGCGACCCAACACTGGAGCCTACCCAGGCTCTTTGGTGGGGCTAATGGCGGACTCTGGGAGGGCTCACACCAAGGAGTACTTCCCAGAACTTCTGCCTCCAGTGTCCTTGTCCCAATGGTGAGCACAGCCACCCCCCACCTCTGCAGGACACCCTCCAACACTAGCAGGTAGGTCTGGTTCAGTCTCCTGTGGGGTCACTGCTCCTTCCCCTGGGTCCTGATGCGTGCACAACTTTGTGTGTGCCCTTGAAGAGTGGAGTCTCTGTTTCCCCTAATCCTGTCAAAGTTTTGCAATCAAATCCTGCTAGCCTTCAAAGTCTGATTCTCTGGGAATTCCTCCTCTCGCTCCCGGACCCCCAGGTTGGGAAGCTTGATGTGGGGCTCAGTACCTTCACTCCAGTGGGTGGATTTCTCTGGTATAGTTGTTCTCCAGTTTGTGAGTCACCCACCCAGTGGTTATGGGATTTAATTTTATTGTGATTGTGCCCCTCTTACTGTCTCACTGTGGCTTCCCCTTTGTCTTTGGATGTGGGGTATCTTTTTTGGTGAGTTCCAGTGTCTTCCTGTTGATGACTGTTCAGCAGTTAGTTCAGTTAGTTGTGATTCTGGTGGTCTCACAAGAGAGAGTGAGCACACATCCTTCTACTCCACCATCAGCTTTACTTGACCTCTCTGTGCCTTAGTAAACTGGGAGACATGATAATACCAGCCGGATAATATTGCGTCCTGTAGATCAGAAACTGAGCATGGTGTTGGTTGATTCTCTGCTTACAGTATTACCAGGCTGAAATGAAGGTGTCAACAAGAATCATGAAAAGTATTTGAAAAAAATTCAACACTCATTAATGATTAAAAAGTTCAGTATAACATTACTGATAAACTTTTAAAAACTCTAAATAAATGGAGAGATATACCATGCTTATGGATAGGAAAACTCAGTATTGTTAAGATGCCAATTCTCCTCAAATAAACCTGTTGATTCAGTGGAATCACAATCAAAGTCTCACAGACTTTTATGTTGTCGTTGTTAAAGAAATTGACAGGCCAAAACAATTTAAAAAAAAAAGAAAGAAAAGTGTTGGAGAAGTTAGATTATTTAATTTCAAGACTTACCATAAGCCTACAGTAAACAAGAGACGTTAGTATCAGCATAAGTGTAAAAATATAGGTCAGTGGAACAGAATAAAAGTTGAGAAATACACCCACATATTTATGGACCACTGATATTCAACAAAGATGCCTAAATAATTCAGCAGGGTAGGGATAGTCTTTTTCAACAAATGGTGTTAGAACAGCCTGATATTTAACATAGAGAAAATAAACTTCAACTTTGACTCATACCACAGTAAGCCTAAACTCAATATGTCTCTACCTGAATGGAAAAGTTAAACTATAAAACCTCTAGAAAAAAATACAGGAAAATCTTTGTGATTTGGGAGTAGGCCAAGTTTCTTGGGCCACAAAAAACCACAAACCATAAAAAGAAATTTGGTCAATGGAACTTCGTTAGCATTCAAAACTTCTGCTCTTTGAAAGACACCATTAAGAAAATGAACAGACAAGTCCTAGACAGAAAATATATGCAATATATGTATTTGACAAAGGTCTTATATTCAGCATGTACATAGAACTCTTACAACTCAATAATAAGAAGACAAACAACTTAATTTTAAAACTCTTTGAAAAGATATTTGACAAAAGAAGATATGTGAATGGTCGATAAGTATGTCAGAAGCAACTCAGAATCAATAGTCCCCAGGGAAGTGCAAATTAAAATCACAAGATATCCTACTCACTCACTAGAGTGGCTAAAATGAAAAAGACTGACAATATTATGTGTTGGTGAGGATGTGGAAGCAAGTAGAACTCTCACATATTTTTGGTGGGAGTGAAACATGGAACAACAACTCTATAAAATAACTTCAACATATATTTACCTTATGACCCCAAATGCCATTTCTAAGTATTTATGCAAAAGAAATGAAATCATACCCCACAAGAAGGCTTGTCCAAGAATATGCACAGAAGCTTCACTCATAATAGAATCAAATATCTATCAAAGGTAAGTGGATAAACAAATTGTGCTAGACCCACACAAAGGATTACTGTTTAGCAATAAAAAGGAATGAACCACTCGTCCATGCAATGCGGATGATGCTGAACAGAAGAAGCCAGACACAGTACCTAATGTGTGCTTCCACGAACTTGATATTCTAGATTAGGCAATGCTAATGTATGGATGACTGACAGGTCAGTGCTTGACTAGGGCTGGGACTTGGTGTGTGGACCAGCTGCAAAGTCACGTAAGGAAACTTTTTGGGCTGATGAAAATGTTCCAGATTTTTATTTTGATGGTGGTTATTCAGGTGTATATATATTTATCAAAATTCCTTCCAGGGTACCATTAATATGGGCGTATTTTATTATATGTAAATTATACCTTGATAAAGATGCAAAAATCCCTTACATCTTCGGTATCTCAATTCATCTGGGCTCTTGTTGTAGGAGTGAGGGGTAAATGGTTAACTCAGTCAAGCGATCCCTTAACATAAGACTTAAAAGACCACAAAGAGCAGAGTTTCGGGAGCATTCTCTGGCAGTGCAGGGTGAGCACACGGTCTTGGTTGGTCTGGGATAGTCTTATCTTATTCCGGTTGTCCCTGCCTTAATAGTGTCAATAATAGTGTCATTTCAGGCTCTCAGACTATTTCTGGTTTGGGTGATAGGTTATTCGGCTGCCCATTTGTCCTGCCCCTTCCTTAAGGTGCTGAGAAATCCGGACCTCAGCAGTGTGATGATGAGCCCGTGGGCTGCTGACAAACGTCTCTTGGACGCCCTTATCCCGATACCAGAACTAAGATTCCCTCTCATCAGCTCACGATTACTGAGAATTGCCCGTGTGCTGGGCACACCAGCGCTGAGTGCTTCATGTGGCCTGATGACTTTCAGTCTTCAAACCAGTCCCTGGAGGGAGAGAGACCCTCCACTTTGTAGACCAGGATTTTGAATTTTAGAGATGCTAAATAACTACCCCGATCATCACCCAGCTGGTGGTGTGGTGTGGGTGATGGTTGAGGCTGGATCTGAGCCTAGAGCCCGCACGCTGGACCACGCAGTGTATAATGCAATCTTTATTCAGACGGAAACGCAGTCTGATTTGCTGCAGTCATAAGATCATTTTTAAAGCAAAATATTTTTCTTCTCCCTCCTCCTCCTGGGAGAATAATTCTCCTTTGGGATGGAACCCTGCATTCTGACTGAAGAGAGGGGAGGTGGTTCCGTGCCCCGCATGCTCAGCTCCTGCGAGAATGGTCAGTCCGTGAGTGTCCGGGCAGACGGGACACATGGCACACGCTGGAAGTGACACCTGGCCGCTGGCCCTGCCAGGGCCTCCAGAGAGCGGGTGTGGGCGGGACAGTGGGGTCTAGAAGGGTCCCAGATACACGCACGCCTGGGGGAAAGTTATTCCCCGCTCACCTTTCAAATTTTCTGATTAACTCAAGGAGAAACGCTCAGTTCGGGCTGACGTGTCTCCGACACCTCTCTAACTTTTCCTGGCACCATTTTGTTTGTTGTTTTTGCTTTTAAACAAAGGGAGCAGGCCTCAGGTCAGAGCCCTCCTCAGGTATGCCCATCTAGCTAGCATTTTCAGAGTCAGTGTTATGGCTACCTGTGATAAATAAGCCCCTTTTCAAAATTATAGATTTTTTTATATGTATGAAAATAGTGTTGATATTTTAGAAAAAATTGAAAGCATAGAAAAAATAGAAGAAATATAATCACTCATTATACCACCCACTGTAATATTTTGATGCCTTCCTTTCTTTTAAATACAGAAATTGAAATCATATTCTTTTTATCCTTTTGTTTTTTCCCACTAATATAACTGCACACCTATTTAGACATTATCATAAGTGCTCTGTAAACATAGTATTAAAGGCTTATTTCTTTTTTGATTATAAAAATAAAATGTAAAAAGGGCACATAAGAAATAAGACTCTAAGAAATAAAAATAATACAAGTTCTTAGAGAATGTTACTGCTAGGATTTTAATGTATTTCTTTTTCTTTTTTCTTATATGTGTGTTTTTGTAACAAACACGTGTAACTAAAAAATTGAGTCACACCGTTTTACAGTTACAGTTTTCATGGTTGCCTAGTATTTTATCCTATTCTATTTTTTATGTGCTGTACCATAAATTACTTAACCATTCTCTATTACTGTGGTTTGGGGTTATTTCATGTTTTGTGTATATATGTTGCTATAAATAAGATTTCACTAAACAACATTGTAAGCAAAGCATTTTAAAAATTTCAGATTATATGGTTGGTTTAGGGCCCCCAGAGGAATTATTAATTCAAAAGGTGAGTGTTTTTAAGGTTCTTGTATGTATTACTAAATTGTTCTCTAAAAGAGGTGTACCAATTTATTTTCCCACAAATAAAGTGTGAAAGTTTATCATTTCCCTTCCATATGTAGTGCTGTTACTTATGAAATTTTTACTAATTGGATAGGCAAAAGTCTTACTTCAGGTTTTCAGTTTGCATTTGTTAATTACTACTGTGGCTAACGCTTTCTCTCACGTTTGCACAGTTCCTTTTTTCTTATTTATGCTAGTGCTATGGGTCCTTGGTGGGCTTTTCAGGTCAGGAGCTTGGGGTTTGTCTTAGTTATTGGGTAGAAACGTGGACTCTTAGGAAGGTACCAGGAGTGCATGGGCTGCCTTTGGCTTCACCACATTTCACATCACCAGTAAGTGGCCATGACCTTTGCCAAGGCCTCTTCACCTAGAGTCTCAAAAGCAGAAATTTCAAACCACACTTCTTTGGTATCCTATGATGGAGAGAAGTGACAGCAACAGGTAGATGAGCAAAAGAGATACGCAGGCTGATGAAGATTTATGAAAACAAAACAAAAAATCCCCTTGCAATAGAAAAACGTCCATATCCCAGGCTATGTCAGGGTTGGTGTGGTTCTACGCCAAACCCCGGCATAATCTAAGGAGACAGAGTGGGACTGCAGGGTGTGCAGACAGACCTGGGTTAGAATCCTGATGCTACCACCATTGAGCTGTGTACACGTGGACCTGAACCTGAACCCAGGCTCTGCATTTGTAAACGGGCTAATGGACCTTTCCTCTCAGGGCTTTGGAGGATTAGGTTAAACAACCTTCATTAAATGGTTAAAACCAAGGCTGGTACATGTAGGCATTCAATCAGTTAGAGCTGTAAAACAATTCCAGGTCCAGGGTTTTGCAGTGTTAATGGTAACAGTGGTGAACTGGAGGAAAGATAAGTTTTGAACTATGTTCTGAATTATCGAAAAAGAAAAAGAAAAAAAAAAGGAGCCCACTGCACTTTTGTAGTTTGAGTCTAAGTATCTTCATTGCATTTTGATACTTGAGCAAATTGGTGAGACACTGATATTAGAATTTTATATTCTCAGGAGCTTTCAACTTCCCCATCACGGATGAAAGTGGGCATTTCAGTATTTACTGCAAATCTGGAATTTTCAGGAGTTGATTTATCACTACTGAGAGTAACAGCATTTAGCTTTCTTGAAACCCAAGGAAAGTCACTTTTTCCAAAATTTTGTCTTTTTAATTGTTCAGCAGATCAAAGTTGTGCCCTTAAATTGCTTTCATTACTGGTCAGGTTTCATTAAGTGGAAGGATGGTACTTCCTGCCTGCCACACTTCATCCCCCCAACGCACATCCACTCACCTCTTGGGAATTCACTGAAGTCAGGATAACAAAAAGGGCGTTTGGTGATGCCACTCAGGGCGGGGCAAGTTGCATCATGGGACTCAAGAGGTGTGCTAAGGGGAGGCCGTCCCCGGGCTGTTAAAATACGATGGTCCTGCAGATGTGCTAAGACTGGCCTCCAAAGAGCCCCTTCCTCTCTCTGCTGGGCATCCTTCCTTCCCGTCAGCATGGGAACAGATGGAGATGAGTGAAGGCTGATACTGGTGTGTATAGGGGCTGGGAAGAAGAAAGGGGTGGGGTTTAGGGAAAGGAAAGGAAGGGGGACAAGGAGAGGAGAGTCTCCTGGAGGAGGGTGTTTGGTTTACAGTGACTACGCATGTGTGTTGGCTGGGGGCATGAGACAGACTAGCCTGAGACAGACTAGCCTAAGACACCCGAGGGGTCATGAGTGGAAGAGAACCAGGAAGCCTGTCGTAACTTCCCACGTGCCTGGAGCGCTGTGTGGGTGGACGGTCTGGCTGGAACCCAAAGGCAAGGGCAGCTCTGCACCGCAAGAATGATCTGGCACCGGGGTTAGGGTTTGGCAGATTCACTGGATTCATTCAACTGATATTTTCTGGGTACCTGCTGTGTGCCAAGCCCTGTGTGGTCAGGCTGGGGGTACACGAGGCAAGACCTGGTGTGGGGCACAGAGATACAAATCCAGCAGAGTGAGACAGAGGTGGCCAGGGCGTGCCCACGGAGAGGGGCTCAGGGGAGGCTGCACAGAGGACAGGATCAATTCAGTGAGTCTTTAAGGGTAAATTGGCATTTCCCATGCAGATTGGGGCATGCAACACACTTTGTGCTTTGGTTTTGCAGAGCCTAATGGGTGAGAGACATAGCCCTGGAAACAGGTGGAGCTGGGTTGGAATCTGGGGGGCTCTGTCACTAACTGTGTGACCTCAGGTAAATGACTTAACCCTCTGAGCCTTAGTTTTCTCACCTGTAAATTGGTGAGAAAATACTCCCTATGTTGTAGGGTTGTTTCAAAGACTCCACAGCAATATATTACACGATCAGTGAAACAGTTGTGGCTCTGATTCTGCCACAATCCAAGCAAGTCACATCACTTCTTTGGATCTGATTCCCCATCCATAAAATGGACATATTAGATTAAACAACCTCCAAGGTTCCTTTCGGCTTGGACATCCTATGATATATTGCTTTGCATTACTAATTATCTTCTTCTGTAGAATCTTTCTCTCCTAGGTGCTCTTTGAGCCTTTGTTTGAGACTAGAACAGTGCCTTGCTTCCAATCTCAGCTTAATAAATGAGTTGAGTAATTATCACAAACTTGCTGTTTGCTTAAATACCCATGGTCATAAACATGGGTTCTTATTTAAGGGTTTCTTTATTTTTTTTTAATTTATTTAAAAATTTTAAATAAAATCAACTATATATACTATATATATATATATATAGTTGATTTTATATAAAATCAACTATATACCTGACAAGTATAGTTGATTTACAATGTTGTGTTAATTTCTGCTATACAGCAAAATGATTCAGTTATACATATATACATTCTTTTTTATATTCTTTTCCATTATGCTTTATCACAGGATATTGAATATAATTCCCTGTGCTATACAGTAGAAACTTGTTGTTTATCCATTCTATATATAATAGTTTGCATCTGCTAATCCCAAACTCCCAATCCATCCCTCCCCCACCCCCCTTCCCACTTGGCAACCACAAGTCTGTTCTCTATGTCTGTGAGTCTGTTTCATAGATAAATTCATTTGTGTCATATTTTAGGTTCCACATATAAGTGATATTATATGGTATAATTATCTTTCTCTTTCTGACTTCACTTAGTATGATAATTTCTAGGTCCATTCAAGTTGCTGCAAATGGCATTTTTCCATTCTTTTTTAATGGCCGAGTAGTATTTCATTGTATATACGTACCACGTCTTCTTTATCCATTCATCTGTTGATGGACATTTAGGTTGTTTCCATGTCTTAGCTATTGTGAATAATGCTACTATGAATATAGGGGTGCATGTATATTTTTGAATGATAGATTTGTCTGGATATATGCCCAGGGGTGGGATTGCTGGATCATACAGTAGCTCTAATTTTAGTTTTCTGAGGAACCTTCACCTCCATACTGTTTTGCATAGTGGCTATACCAATTTACATTCCCACCAACAGTGTAGGAGGGTTCCTGTTTAAGGGTTTCTTGAGGCATATGTCAAACTTCAGCTTTTAAAACAGAATGAATATGTTCTTTACCTGACTGAAAAGAATGTGAGGCTTTGAAGAGTCTGATATATAGCTATATTCTCAGGGCAGATGCAGGCAAAATGCTTGTTTCTGGAACCCAGAGGTTCATGTGAAGGAAAACGCAAAAATGGTACATGATTGGAGGTGCTGTCTGTTCCTGTTTGAGAAACCTCCTGGGAACTTTGGGGAGTACCTGGCATCCCCTCACCCCTCTGCACAGGGTGGTGATTCTCTGCTCATTAGCTTGGGGCCCCAGTCCACTTACCTGCCTTTTTTAGTTCAATGTGTAGGTGTTTCAGGCTGTGAAGAACCACCCTATTGTTCCTGGGCATTGTCAGTCCAAATTTCTATGTTCTTGGCCATGAATTTTCAACAAGAGAGATCCTATAGCCAAAAACTTTCAAAAGGCGCAATCTCAGTATATGAATTATGTCTAATAAAAAAATTGATGGGGAATAATATCTGAATTAGGAGGTTTGAGGAAGCACACAAAAAGAAGAGTAAAGTTGTAATGGTTGGTATTGTTCAGATCCCACTCTTTCCAGATCCCCCATCAGGAGACACAGAGAACATTATTTGAATGTTCTGAGTCACTGACACGACTTCACTATGTTTGTAGGTGGATGAAAAATGTATCCTATTAACGAATGTTCTTGGACTTTATTAAAATTGATACCACTTTCCCCTTAATAAGAACAGAAAATGGCCTAAATGTGAATCTGTTCTCATAAGGAAGATTGTATCAAGGTCTGAAAATGAAACAAACTTTTTTTTTCGTATTCCAGCCTTTACTTTTTCATCTTGAGGACTTCTTAGGGCTCTGTCCTTCCTTCCTTTCTCCCAGCCGCTGCATTTACTGTGCGATGCGATGATACAATTCTTCCCTCTTGTCACTGCCCTGACATCTCATGTTGTCTGGGGGGCCCCAGGGCATCCTCCAAGTCCCTAAGTAGGTTGAGTTGAACAACTCTGCAGTGGGTTAGAAAATGCTCTGCCATTCACGGGATGAGATTTTGCATTGAATAGCTACTGAGTAACCCCATGTAGAAGCAAGAATAGGATGTGTTTCTACCTGCAGGCGGCCATGTCGACTCACAGCATTGGGCTTACTGGGATTTTTGAGTTATGCTGATACTGGGTCCCTTGGCTTTAAGTAAAAGGAGGGGTGAGAAACCCACCCAAATCCCTAAAACCTTTTCGACATCCATAATGTCCCATTTCTGCCAACCAGAATCTCATGCCAGTGATTTGCTCAACAGCTGGGTGATGACATGCTTTTTGGGTGCGATATATACACTAGGCCATTAGTCTGCAAGCAGCAGTTGTCAGCTTTGTTCCCATTTAGAGTAATTTTCTCACTAATATGGCATATTCTTCAGGGATAAAATGCATTTTCCAGCCAGATAGTCCCCCTAATAGTCAAGTTGGTTTAATGATCAGATTTCAGCCAAAGGGAAGGTAAGCCTGTGATTGCTGCTGGTTGTATATTGAAGCTACCCAAAATGAAAAGGCTTATTTTAAAACACATTCACATGAACAGATTCCTTTCCAGATAAATGAAGCTCATTTGAGGGAAAACTGAGGCACAAATTTAAGAGCTAAGTAAGGTACTTAGAACCTTTTGGTGCAGAGCCACAGATAGGTCTGTATTTTTGAAGCGTGATGATGGATGGTGGGGTTTTAATAGGGGCCGTGATGACCAGTGAGCTACGAAAAGGGCAGGTGTCTTCAGGTCAACTGTCCCTGAAATGGCAATGTATTTTTTTCCCCTCCACGTTTAGGCCTTGAATATTCAAATCAATTAAACAATTAATTCCCACCCTGCAAACCTGCATGTCAAGCTTCAGCCTGTGGCCAATTTATTTGGTTGAATTATAGCCCCCCTGAAGAGCAGCGGTTCCTAATGGAAAAGCTGACGGAGTCTTAAGTACATGTGGTGAGTGGAGCTGCTATAATTAACTCTGCTTTGGATCCCCCTCCCCCATTAATATTTTAAAGGTTTTGAATTAAAATAATTACATGAATTTATGAAAAATACTCAAGCACCTAAAGTATTTCTACATTGCCCCAGTCTCTATGGTTCCCTTTCCGGGTGTCACTTGGGTGTGGATTTCACCCTGGTCAGTACCACCCTGGCCCCGCGGTGCGGTACGGGTTGGGGCGAGAAGGGGGGATGGCGGGGGGGGCATTTATTTCTGAAACTGAGACCTCCTTCTTCCTTTACCTCCGTAATCTCAGTGTTAGCAGCAATATGTCCACAACCAGCCTTCTCGTCTTGCTCAGCACGGATGGGTCTTCTTTTTCTCTGTCCTTTTGTTTCTCTTTTCCCTTTATTCCCGCTCCTTTTATTCTCCTGGGACGATACTCTGGAGACAAAGATGATACTCCTTTCTTTTCCCTTCATCACTTTGTTTACAGAACTTCCAAGGCAGTAGAGTGTAGGGACCAGCAAACTTTCTCTGTAAAGGGCCAGACAGGAAAGATTTTAAACTTCATGGATAATATGACCTCTGACCCCGCTCAACTCTGCCATTCCAGCACGAAAGCAGACAAGGATCATATGTAAATAAATGAGCATGGCTGTGTTCCAATAAGGCTTTATTTATGGACATGGAAATTTGAATTTCATGTAAGTTTTACATGTCACAAAATACTTTAAAAAATTTTCTTTCCAACCATTTACAAATGTAAAAACTATTCTTTGCTCCCCAGCCATTTTGAGACCTGCAGCAGGTGGGATTTGGCCCTTGGACCGTAGTTTGCCCACCCCTGGTGTAGTAGCTTGACTAAGAGCATGGCTCTCCATCCAGAGTCAGACTGCTTGGCTGTTTTGGCTGTTGCAACCTTCTAGCTGTGTGACTAAGGACCAGGGGTTAGTCTTCTCTGTGCCTCGGCATGGCCGTGTAGAACATGGAGCTCATGAGGATGGCGCTGTCCTGGGCATCTGGGTTTGATGATTCAATGTGATGACTTACAAGAATCAGGGAGCACGTGGCCTGGCATGTCCTAAAGCAACAGTAGCGCTCACTGAGGGGTATCTCATCTTGCCCTGGCTGTGTGACCTTGAGCAAGTGATCAGATGTTTCTGGACCTCAGATCCCTCATTTATTAAACAAAAAACCCCAAACCAAAAAACCCAGGTTGGACTAGAATATCCAGGTACCACAACTGGCCGCAGGGGACCTGATCCCCCTGGGAATGAGTACTGCAGTTACTGGCATCAGGATGGTGGTCCTTGGGGTGCTTGGCTTCTAAGTGTGCTCCAGTTCTGCCATTGTTAATCAGATATGCCTGAAATACAAGACATTTGGGTCCTGATCTAACATCTCTGGGGTGCTCTTGGGAGAAAGCCCTGGGGTCCCTTGTGTTTGTGACTGGCCCCTGTTTGTTGAGCATCCCTGGCACTGCAGGCATTCTGATGGCTCAGTTACTCCCATGCCTAGCCCTGTGTTATACATGAGGAAATAAACTTAGAGAGGTTAAGACTGACCCCAGATCACTCGGGAATTTGAACCAAGGCTGTCCTGGCTCCAAAACCCAAGCTTTAATCATTCTTTTTATGATTGTTGCTATGTCTATATATCATCTGTACTATTGCCTACTTAATATTTTAAAAATAGACTCACTATTTTTACTTAGGTTGTTTTTTTTTTGGCCACGCTGTGCAGCATGTGAGATCTTAGTTCCCCGACCAGGGATCAAACCTGCATCCCCTGCAGTGGAAGCTCAGAGTCTTAGCCACTGGACCGCCAGGGAAGTCCCTACTTAGGTTCCTTTTTAAAAGACTTCCTTTAAAACCAAATTTATTTTGTACTATGGATTTGATGTGCCATTTATAGCTTAACTAATAAAGATGAAAATAAATAAGGTAAAAATGAGTTCATAATGGGGGCCATTGAAAAAAATCATCTTAAGGAAAATCAGTCGTATATGTCGGCTCTTCAGAAAACGTTGCAGGAGGCTTCTGTGCTCCCAGCTAAGTGTGGCCAGAGGCTTGGCATCTGGCCGGCCCTTTGGATGGCCCGGCCCTTCCTATGAAGGGCTACCATTCCCAATTCCTGGCTGTCTCGTGCTGGGACAAGCACTCGTGAAGAGGCTTCCTCCACCTCCTCCCGGCCTGTCCCCAAAGCCAGCTTCTGCAGCTGCCAGTTAGATTAGCTCCCTAGTCACCAGACTGGATTCTAGAACTGGTCTTGCCGTCCTTCCTGCCACCACCCTCATCCCTAGCACAGACACACGCTCCGGACCGGAATGGTCTTGACTTCTGAGTGTCTAGGTAAATGTCTGTTTTTGGTCTCCCTGCTCAACACCTTAGTGCCAGGGAAAGATTTCCAGATTTCCACTGAAACCTGTGTTCTCCTCCCACCTGGCCTCTTGCCAGCTATGTGGTCTCACTCACACAGGCCCGACCCCCTGTGAGCCTCTGCCTGCTCAACTGCAAAATAAGAGTATTTAATAACACCTGTTTCCCAGAGATCTCATGAGAACGTACAAGAGAAATGCCTTGAAAGTGCTCTCGAAGGAAGAGGAAGCACTGTGGACTGGTGAAACGCAGAGGCTCTGGAGACAGACCTGCGATCCAACCCATCCCCTGCCCCCCGCCCCTGACCTGACCCCCCGGCAGTGTAATCTGGCACGTGATAATGTTGATGATAGTCTGACAATGGAATAATAGATCCCCCAGCACCTCCTTCGCTGGCTTCCTTTCCCCCGTGGCATTGCTTTGGCTAAACATGGCTCCCCTTTGGATACATCCGCAAGTTGACTCTTCCCCTGGAACCCTGGAGACGTCCAAGCAATGAGGTTGAACGGCCACAGCCTCCCACCTGCCCCCACCTGTCTGAGAAAGCAGGAGGGACATCCCTCTGCCACTCCACATGGGCCAGACCCCAGCCCCGTGCTACCATTGACTCATACTTGAATCCAACTCATCTTGATTTTATGAGAACCATCCCTGAAAATCCCCATGTTCAAAAGACGACACCGGGGAACCATGGAGCAGGCTCGTGATTTGAATAATCAGCCATTTAGTGACATGTCTAGCCTGGTTTAATGACTGAATCAGTGAAAGTATGACCCTGAGTGCCGGTTAACTTTTAAAATAGCTGTGCCCACTGCATGACGCAGCCAACAGGAAGCCATTAAGGCGCTAGCAATTACCACTTCCATCCATCGGCGAAGTCCCTATTTTATTTTAATCTGTGTAAGTGCATTTTCTGCACGAGGTTAAAATATAAATCCCTTCTCCTGAACAAGACTGGTTTTCTGGCTGACTTGAGAGCACAATTTACAACTGATTTAATTTGTTCTTCGCAAACATTCCTAATGACATTACCCCGGTGCATATACAGACTGCTTCCTCTTATTCCATTAACTCCCAAATCGGGTTTAAAGACCATATTGATGCTAGATGTTATTATGGGTGATTATCAAAACAACAGACAACTCGGCAAAGTGTTTACTAACTGGTTTATATATAATTTCTGTAATAACGACAACAGATGGTAATGCTACAAACACTAAATCACGCTTTTCGCCGCTGAAACAAATTGGCAGCCTGCAGTACAGAAATGGTGTACGTAGCTATATACAGATGTTTCACTCATCAGCTATAGTGTTCATCTTATTAGGAAATGGGTCTGTTACCGCTATTACAGGTAATCTTTCCATTTACAATTACAAAATGTATATTTTCAATGAAAATGGTTTTCTGCAGCTAAGCTGCCTGAAGGATATTTCCCTCCCCTCCCCCCAATTACCACCCCAGTGACTGTGTGCTGGGGCCAAGCCACGCACAGGGGTGTGTTTGTCCTAGTTAATGGTGGCGGCTGCATTTCAGCTGCGTGGAGATGAGTCTCCTCTCTAAGACCCTCCACCTCTCGTCGGAAAAGCCACGATGCAGCCCCAGGAGGTGAGTCCATCAGTGCTTTAGAAGCAGTGGGTGAACAGGGTGAAAAGCAGCTGAACACGGAGGGGACTCTTCCTCACATTACTGTATGTGGCCTGCAATTCTCCAATCCCCTGAGAAGGAGAGAGTTTTAGATGTGGGCGGGACCCCATCCTTGATAAGCTCCGCCTCCTCCATCTTTTTAGGCTCCATCTTTTGCATGTGGGAAGCGGATTTCCAGAAGGCCCACGGAGGAAGGGACTTGACCAGGTCATGCGGCGGCAGGGCTAGGATGCTTACCGCAGGCCTTGATTGGGGACCACGGTGTTTCTTTTGCCCCATGTGGGACCCTCTGCCCTGCCAGGCACTCTGGGTGCTGCCACGGGGCACCCAAGGCTAAGAGAGACGGCAGCACTCCGAGTCTCCGTGGCCCCATCGTGAGCACCGCACATGCGTTCTTTCACTGAATCTTGCAGCCAGCCCTGGCAGGTGAATACCTCTGATCCTGCCTTCCAGGTGAGGAACCCGTGGGACGCCAGGGTACAGTCAGTTGCCTAGGATCCTGTGAAGCTGTAGGGCTGGGATCTGAACTCAGACTAGTAACTGATTCCAAAGGCGGTGGGCCTAACCACTCAGCAATAGTGCCTTTGCAGAGCTGGGCCTTTGCTCTCTCAGAAAAAACAAAACAGAGCAACACTGAGGTGAACATGGGGCCAAGGGCAGGCTGCACTGGGGGCATTTCTGTCCTCGTAGAGGGACTAGCCTTCAGTTCCTTGACCTTTTGCTTTTCGCATCAAGGTGTCAGCTGATTCCCGGCCAGGACGCTGAAGCCGCGTGTGGGGCTGGTGGGAGAAGAGGTGGCGTGGACGCTGATGGAGTGGGATTGAGAGTGGGGCTCTGGGCCCGCCTGCTGGGCTGTGGCTCAGCTGCTGACCCACCGTGGCCCCTTCAGTGCCTCACCTCCACCTCCGAGGCCTCATCTGCAGAGGAGGACTAACTGTGGTCCCCACCTCCTGACGGCAGTGCAGGATGGAGGCAGGTCCCCATAGTTCATGAACAGGAGGGAGGTGGGGTCTGGTAGTTCATGAACGAACATAGGGAGTCAGAACAATGCTCCGCCCGGAACAGGGGCTCTGAGAGTGTTGCCCATCCGCTGCGGTCACCACTGTTGCTAGGATGACGGCTCTTGGCTTTGGTTGGCCCCTCGTGGGGTTGGGGATGTTTGCCTCTGCTCGTGTGGCCCTCGTTTCTAAGTGCTCCCCACCCCTGGCTCCCAGGACCCCATATTAGTCTTCAGTGACTTTTGGTGAATTCCTTCCTTCCTTCCTCCCTCCCTCCCTCCCTCCCTCCCTTCCTCTCTCTCTCTTTCTTTCTTTCCTACTTGAGGCCCTCCCTGGTCTGAGCCCTGATCACCGAGGTGCCGGGGCTACTACGTGCCTCAGGTCACAGACACAGATGATGTCATGGAGCGGCATGGGTGCATAATACAGACGAGGAAACTGAGGCCCAGAATAGAAGTGGCTCGCTCCAGGTCCTGCAGAGAGAAACCAGGCCTTCTCCCCGACCTCCAAGAGTCATGAGGACAAAAGGGGACCAAGGATGGGTGTGCCTGGGCATGGTAGTCACTCGGGAAGCGTCCAGCCCTGCGCCTCTTCCTGAGATGTGTAACAGAGTGGCCTGCGGGATCCTCGTGGGACCAGGGCTCTATCTGCCACTTCTCTGTGGCTCACACGACCTGGGTTCCCACGGTCCTCACCAGGATGCCCAGATGCCAGGCCAGCAGGGGTTCCACGCAGCTGGGGGAGCGGCCTCTTTCTCGTTTTTTGGAGAGTGGGGCGAAACCTTTTGGTCCCGCCCACAGCTACCTCTGGGGGCAGCGACCTGCCTGCCCCTGAGCCTTGAGCAAGGGCTCAAAACAGCGCCAGAAGGTTTCTGATGCTGGAGACAGGTGAGTCAGAGAGCCTCTCGTTCCCGGGCGCTGCAGGTACTGAGCCAAGCTGGGCTCAGGTGGCCAGAGGCCTCTGCCTCTGGCTGGCCCCTCGTCACCCTTTTATCTGGGTGTTCTGACATGCCTTTGTGTGAAACACATTTCTCGGCTCCTCCTGGGCAATGAGGGCTGAAGGAGACTAAGAGCTTCCTGTGCTCAACTCACGCCCACTGCGGTGGGGACGCCGTAAGGCCCCGTGGAGTCGCCCTGAGGATTGACCCAGGACAGGGCCTCGCCACGCTCCAGCGAGGAGCCAGTCACACGCTTCTCGATGACCACTTTGTGATGGGACAATGAATGGTTTCCTCCCTGTAATTTTCTGCATGGAGGTCTCGCTACTGTCCCCCGGCCACTTCCCTCTGACCTCAGAGGTAGCCCTGTGCCCTGGCCACGCGGCACCTCTTCTCAGCTGCACAATGAGCTACTGTTCTGAGGGCTTGTCACCAAAGAGCAGCGCTGTCCTCAGTGGGCTGGGAGGAAGGCCTCGGTCTGGGTAAACGTCCAGAAGGACCCCGCCTGGGCCTGGGGCCTCATCGGCAAGGCTTCCTGGACCTTCACCTGGCCAGGGCTTTGTCAGGAAGAGAATGGATTCATAGTGTGGGACGCATAGGCCCTTCTCTCGTTTTCTACTCTGGAATTGGTCCTTTGCCTTGGGAGGGCCGGGTAGCTGGTGGGAGAAGCCCTTTGGAAGCGAATTGGAGTTTAAAGCCCAGCTCGTGGCTTATTTGACCTTGGGCACGTAACTTCTTTCTGCCTCAGTCTTTTCATCTTCAAAGTGGGGGTAACAGAACCACCATGTGACGAGTCAGCACAAAAGAGGCTCTCACAAAAGGGAGCTCTTATTATGAGCCATTTCTGTGACCTCCACGAGATTCTTGGGATTATCATGCATTTGACCTTTTTTTCCAGAATCCAAGCCAATGGGAAGGTATAGTACATATCTAGTACATATCTCTAGTACATACCTCTGTTCCTTCCACAGAGGACGTGATCTTGAAAAACTTTCCTTGGCCACATCCTAACCGAACTCAGAGTCATAGACTGACTTGTATGCATTAACCATGTCATAGACTGAGTCATAGAGTCATAGACTGATGTGTATGCGTTAACCATGCCAAAGGAGGAGCCTCTTTGTATTAAACGTAATATATTACTTTGGGGCATGTGAAAATATTACCTGGATTATAGGAAATATTTTACTTCTAGTGAATGAAATTTAATCCCTTATGACAATATTTTCTTTCAATGGGAAAGGTTTTCCTGAGATGCCACCAGATGAAATATTATGACAGAGTAGACTGGAATTTGCCAAAAACACAGGACTGGGAAAAAGTCCTTGCTGTACTCTATCCTAGTCTGGGGACCTTGGGCCTCAGTTTCCCGATCCATAAAAAGGCGGTGGGATGGGGCTGAGGCTCTTCCATACCTAAGGATCTCGAAGCTCTGACATTTCCTGTGTTGGTGACTATTGGGAAGTCCAGTAAGCAGAAAAAATTCCAGTTGTCAGAAGCTGCCTTTGGGACCCACCGTCTCAGCAGCAAGCAGGCTCTGTGACGTTTCTGGGCTGCCTGAGCTGGCTCAGAACCGCCTTGAGTACATGGCACAAGATGACTGCAGTTCTGGCCTGGACCGTGCCATGTTGGCGTAACGAACAGTTGTTGCAAAGTGTATGTAGCAGATCTTAAAAAATACCTCCCAGAGATTATAAAAGACTTTAATTAGAATTCCACAAAGATGGAGTCTGAGGTTCGCTAATTGCCGTTCCAGATATTTTTCAGTGCTCGGCACATCTTCGGAGATACGGGGCGAACAGTGTTTTAAGGCCAGGGTACAATGTGACAACAGTGATAGATATGCTAATTTCTTCATTCACTCCACTTCACTTCTTTTATTCTTTCCAATTAAAGCAAATACTACTGAAACTGTAATTAAGCCAGGGCTGGGCCCTGACTGCCTGCCGTTTTAATGAAACCCTATTTTCTTTTCTTTCTGATGGCCACATGTGGTGCTCGATGGTCAAACACATGCCCTGCTATAGTGTCCCCAGCAAAACTTAATTTTGGCCTGGTAAGATGGGGGCCATCTTTCAGTGTGTAAGGCTCCACCTGTGAGGCCACACTAGGAGGAGAAACACCCACAACTCCGACCATCCATCTGGAAGGAGCGAAATGCCTTCGCCAAGAGCTCCAGCGTCCTTTCATTCTGGTACTGTTTCCATTTCATATGCAGCGTGTTAGTGAAACTCTAGTGGCTTAACTAAGCTGGCTGTTAAAATATGGGCAGTTTGGAGCCCGGGAAATATATATTCTTGACAGATGTTCACAAGCTAGAGAGCAGTTTTAGAGACAAAGTAGCGGAAGAACATTTTACTTCTCTTTGGCATTAATTCGAGAAAGAAGTTTTTCATGAAATGTCTTTCTCAGGTGATTCTTGCACTTACGGCCCGCTCACTACAAATTGTGAATATTCACTCAAGAACCTGGCCTCAAATCATCTTAAGGTTTCCATGCAGACTCCTGGATGCCCTCATCTCTTTGTATAAGAAAAGTCATAGAGAAGATTGGATTCTCTTTACAGAGATTCTCTTTACCTCTCTGTAAGGAAGGCATTACTTGTTCAGAAAAAAACCAATTAGTTGTTGCTTCGTGGTCACTTGCATCCCTGCTGGCACTGCTCAGGGTCAGGGAGAAGCCTGGTTCTGAGATGCTGCAGGGTTCTGGAAGCAAAGTAGCAGATGGTATCTTGAGAGTGGTTGCCAGGGCAAAATTCCCTGGAAGAGAGAAAATTTGGAATTGCTTAAAAAGCAAGGGTAAGTTGTCTTAAAGCTGCTATTCCCAGGGCTGACCCCCCAAAAGCAGAGCATTTAAGGCTGTTTCCCCACGAAGTGTGGGTGAAATAGAAGGAACATGGCTTCTCTTTCATAACATCTATTCAGAAAGAGCTGGCTTCCTATCTGGGCAACAAAATCCCTCCCTTCTCACTTGCTTTGCCTTCATTTCATCTTTCAGGAACCATACCTATAGAAACAAGCCATTTTTGAGAACCCCTCAGAACCAGTGACCTTTTTACAGATGAAGAAGAAAGCCAGATTTTTAAAATTGGTTTTTAAAAAATTGCATGTACTTTTGACAGAGACGAAAGACCCTTCTCCTGGGTGTTATCTCTGACATCTTCCTTGTTAGGACCAGAGAGAGAAAAAAATGGACCCCAGGAACGGAGCTGCAGGGACCCTAGAAAAAGGGGACACCATCACGCCACCTTCGAGTTCCGTCAACTGTCAAGTTAATTAGGACGAAATTAAAAACACATTTGCCAAGATGTTCCGTAGCCAAACCAGTTAAATAGAGATTTTAACAAAATTGAAAGCATATTATACTGAGATTTGTGGATCCTGGCCCGGTGAGTGAGTGCTGAAAGTGTGATAAAATAACAAAATTGCTGCCTAATAATCTATAGAATAATATTGTCAACTAATGGATTATAATAAAATAAAAGCTGTTATTAGGGTAAAACATTATAACAAAAAATCCAACTTTTATTTGCAGCACCTCCCCCTTAATGGTTTTGAGCATTTTGAAAGGTAATTTAAACAAGTACATTGTATCCTTATTGAAACTGCTTCATCTCGCTGGCTGCTGAAAATGGCTTTAACCATCTCTCTGAACAAAAGCACCCCTAATAAGACAACAAAAAGCCCCAAGCAATGGCCCAGCAGCTTCGCGCTCTGGCGGAGGAGCAGAGCCTCTGAGGCAGCAGCTTTCTCCCTGCTTGTAATTAGATGAATTAAAAGGACAAAGTGGTTAATGTAACTGTTGTCCCGGGGGTGGGAGTGGGGTGCCCAGCCCTTTTCATCCCGTCCATTTCAGACAAGAGCCTGTGGCTTCTGCTTCAGCAATGCGGAGAAGAATGTTGGCGGGGAGGGAAATTAACAAGCTTAATCTGCAAGGAATCTGCTCTGAGTCATGGATGAAATGTATCTCGAGCAACGAAAGGCTAGTCATTCCTGCTTCCTTTTATATACCTAATAAAACTTACAATAAATTAACTGCATTCTAGTTTGCAGCCAGGCTTTAATCAGAGATGAGGCGCCGGGGTAGTCAAATTACAAGGAGCCTTCAACTGGTGCATTTCAGTCATGTAGGAAGGAGGGTGGGGTCCACGCTAATTAGCCTTCCTTCCGATGTTGACATTCGAGTACTGGTTCATCATTGGGGTTCATGTTTTTCAGTAACAGGGTAGTGAGAAGGCAGGTGCATCCAGGTCACTTGACTGCGGGGGGAGTAGAGTTCTTGGGAGAAAATCTTTGCAAGACAAATTGATTCTCTTATACTTCGACATCTAATTGATTCCATGACGTCTCCTTGATTAACTCTGCACATTGTATTCTATGAGCACATTGTAACTTTGCACATTGTATTCTATTCTGTTCTTCACGCTGACCTATTAGCAATGCTACCATCGTGGTTATATCTCACCGTAAAAAGGAAAATGAATTCTCGTTCAGGTCCCGAGTTCCATTCTCTGTGGAACTGGGAAAGTGACCCAGTTGGGTGCAGTGCCTGAGAAACTCCAACAAGTGTGGCAGGATCAGTGAGAGGGATAAACTCCATCCCTGCCTGCCATTTTGTACTCTTGGCCTAACCTTGACTCAAAACAGCAACATGGAGCCTTCCTTGACCTGTGGGCAAATTATGACTTTGTTTTATTATAAAAAATAGAAAGTGGAAAATTAAATTCAGTAGCTCCAATTACTAAATGATTCATCTGGCTGGTTAATGAAGCTGCACATTATGCTAACAAGATAAAGGCAAAGAATAACATGTGGGGATCGGTGGCTACAGGCCAGCTGTGCATGGCGCCGTTGAAAACGCGCAGCTGAAGAGCCTGTACCTGGAGATGGATGGCGTGACACGGGGAGCTGGGGCGGGGGAGCCAGAAGGGGGAGGCACGTGCTGGTGGGGGGGGGCATTTGCTTCTCAGAGAGACCTGAGGAGGCTAAGTCAGGGGCTGACAACACTCCAGGGGGCTGGGGTGAGCCTTTTTGGTTGTGTGAAGGGCCAAGCCTTCAGTGGGAGACCTGTGCCGCTGACGGAAGCAGTGCCGGGTTATCCGGGGAAAGGCTGGGCTCAAGGCTGAAGGCCCCTCGAGGCTCTGGAACTTCAAGTAGCCCTCAGGTTGGGGAGATGGGAGCATTAGGAACAGAGAGACTGTGGGAAGGGTCCATGCTGTCTGTGTTCTCAGCCATTTCCTAAGCCATTGTTGGGATCTAGGCTCACAGAGGTGAAGGATGGGGCCCTGGATTGATCCCTGGCTCCTCCAGGTCCCAGCTTTGGAAACTCAGCAGGGCATGCTTTTCCTCATCTGTAAAATGGGCACAATCACAGCAAGCACCTTGTAGATCTAAGTATTATCATTTGTTTCGGTGTTGTTAGCAGTAGTTATAGTCATATAGCTATCATATCCCGCAACCCCCCCACCCACCTTGGGCCTCTACCGCAGCACGTGTTTCCCAACACTTTTGTTCTGATGACATCCTTTGTCCATGTTTCCGGGGGCGGGGGGCACTCAGGTAACCCTAGTGCCCTCCACACTTCTGAGCCCAGGGAGGCCCTTGATGAACACTGCTTATGTAAGGACATTTCCAGATTTTCCCATTTACTCTGCTGAGCAAGCACTTGGGTCATTTCAGAAGGTGCCAACAAGAACAGGTCTGTCCTCTCACCAGACTTACTGTCTCCACTTTGCTTTTTGGAATTCTGGTTCTTACTCTCGGGTTTTCCCGGGTACTCGCTCCTAGGCTGGCCTCCAGCTGCTTTCCCAGCGGCCCTCAGATGACTCTGTTATTCCCACTGCTTGAACGGAATCAGCCTGATCCTCATTCTATAAAAAAATACTCATCAGATAGCAAGAATAACCTCAATTTTAAAGGCAACCTATTCTATGCTGCATGGTGAAAGGAACCTGGGATTTTGAATTTGCATCTCAGCCCCCTTGTGAGCTGTGGGACCTGAGCAAATCCCTTCACCTCTTGGGGATTGGTGACAATGATGTACCTTGCTTCTGTCAGGTGGTTGTGAGCCAGGCTCTTTGGAAATGGTGAAGTGTTAGGTTATGTGTCCATGTCCGCATGTGAGTTCTCTTTCCCATTCTCTGGAGTGGTGGGAAAGTGGAGCATGTGTTATGTTTATCAAGTGCCTGCTTCCTAGAAGTTGGGCCCAGGGACTGGGCCAGTGAACTTGCAAATCACCCTTAGCTTTGACGCTTCCTGCGTCATGGGCGCAGCACCCAGCACCCAGCACAGTCAGCCCATTGCTTGTGCAGAGGAGCAATGCCAGGTGAACCCTGCCTAGAGGTTTGCCTCCTGCATGCACCTGTCAAAGCCCCCTCCCCTCTGTGAGGATTAGAGCCTGTATTACTTTCATTGTCATCAGAATTGTCCTAGCTCAGTCATAATCGTCTCAACCGTGACTGGCTGAGCATTTACTGTGTGCCGAGACTTTAGGCCTCAACGACAGGTTAAGAGAATTCAGGCATTCCTTGCTCCCAGTTTGGAAAGACTTGTTTCTCTCTGTCTCTAAGGTACAAAAGATAAGCAAGACATCTTAATCCTGGGGAGAGTGTGAGTCAGAGAAAGTTTTGGATACCTGAGGTTCACCCATACCTCCCACTGCCATCACGCTTGCTAACAGCCCATGCTCCAAGTGTTGCAAGACCAGGATGGTAATCGAGGGGCAAAATTTGGGGCTGGGGGTCTCTGGACAATTCTGAATATGGCCAATAATTGTGGCGATCTGGCTTCTGTAGTCATTAACTATCTTTTTACTAAAAGATTATAATTTTGCAAAGTTAATCCAATTAACAATGTGAGTGGACTTAGGATGTTGTGTAAATGGTCATTGTTTAATTGAAGTATAGTTGGCATACAATATTATATTGGTTTTAGGTGTACAATGTGTTGCTTTGACATTTATATACATTACAAATTGATCACCACGCTAAGTCTAGTAACCGTCTGTCACCATACAAAGTTATTACAATAATACTGACTATATTCCTTATGCCGTTCGTTACATCCTCATGACTTATTTATTTTGTAACTGGAAGTTTGTATGTCTTAATCCCCTTCATCGATTTTGCCCAATCCCAGCGCTCTCCCCTCTGGCGACCACCAGTTTCTCTTCCTTCATTTCTGATTTTATCTATTTGGGCCCTTTCTCTTTTTTCCTTGATGAGTCTGGTTAAAAGTTTGTCAGTTTTGTTTATCTTTTCGAAGAATTAGCTCTTAGTTTTATTGATCTTTTCTATTGTTTTTTAAGTCTCTATTTCATTTATTTCTGCTCTGATTTTTATTATTTCCTTCCTTCTACTAACTTTGGGTTTCGTTTGTTCTTCTTTTTCTAGTTCCTTTAGGTGTAAGCTTAGATTGTTTGAGGTATTTCTTGTTTCCTGAGGTAGGCCTGTAGCACTATAAACTTCTCTCTTAGAACTGCTTTTACTACATCCCATAGATTTTGGAACATTGTTTTTTCATTTGTCTCAAGGTGTTTTTTGATTTCCTCTTGGCTTTCTTTGTGGATCCATTGGTTCTGTATATATCTATTAAATTCACCTGATCTAACATGCTTAAGGCCAATGTTTCGTTATTGATCTTCTGTTTGGATGATCTACCCGTTGACGTAAGTGGGGTATTAAAGTCCCTTACTGTTATTGTAACACAGTCAATTTCTCCCTTTCTGTCTATTAGTATTTGCTTTATATATTTAGGTGCTCCTATGTTGGGTACATAGCTATTTACAATTGTTATGTCCTCCTGTTGGATTGATTCTTTGATCATTATGTAGTGCCCTTCTGTGTCTCTTGTTTTGAAGTCTATTTTGTCTAAGTATTGGTACCTGGCTTTCTTTTCATTTCTATTTGCGTGGAATAATTTTTTGCATCCTCTCACTTTCAGACGGGGTGTGTGTGTGTGTGTGTGTGTGTGTGTGCCTTTAAATCGGCAGTGAGTCCCTTGTGGGCAGCATGTATATTGGTCTTGATATTTTAAATCTATTCAGCCATCTGTGTCTTTTGATTGGAGCATTTAGTCTATTTAAATTAATTATCAGTAAGTATGCACTTATTGACATTTTGCTACTTGTTTTCTGGTTGTTTTTGTAATTCTTATCTGTTCCTCTCTTCTCTTGTTCTCTTCCCTGGTGATTTGATGACTTTCTTTAGTGTTATTTCGTATTCCTTAAGCTTTATTTTGTGTGTGTCTGTTATAGGTTATTGGTTTGCAGTTACTGAGTTTCATACATAACAACCTATGTACATAGCTGTTTATTTTAAGTGGATGGTTGCTTATGTTTGAGAGCACCATAAAATCATTAAATTTTTACTCCCCCACCAGGTTTTATGTTTCTGACATCATATGTTATGCCTTTTAACTTTGTGTATCACTTAGCTGATTATTTTAGATATAGATGATTTCACTACTTTTGTGTTTTAACCTTCATACTACTCTTATAGGTGGTTGATCCACTACCTTTACTATATGTTTGCCCTTACTAGCAAGATTTTTTTTCTTTCATAGTTTTCTTGTTTCTAGTTATGGCCTTTTATTTTCTGTTTAAATTAGTCTCTTTCATATTTCTTGTAGGATCAATTTGGTGGTGATGAACTCCATTAGCATTTGCTTGTCTGGGAAGCTCTTTATCTCTCCTTCAATTCTGAATGATAACTTTGCTGAGTAGAGTATTCTTGGTTGTAAATTTTTTCTTTTCCGTGCTTTGAATATATCGTGCCAGTCCCTTCTGGCCTGAAAATTTTCTGCTGAAAAATCAGCTGATAGTCTTATGGGGGTTCCCTTGTATATAACTAGTTGTTTTGTTTTGTTTTTGTTTGTTTTGTTTTGTTTTTGTTTTTTGTGGTACGCGGGCCTCTCACTGCTGTGGCCTCTCCCGTTGCGGAGCACAGGCTCTGGACGCACAGGCTCAGCAGCCATGGCTCATGGGCCCAGCCGCTCCGCGGCATGTGGGATCCTCCCGGACTGGGGCACAAGCTTGCGTCCCCTGCATCGGCAGGCGGACTCTCAACCACTGTGCCAACAGGGAAGCCAGGAAATGTGCTTTTGCACACGCAGCTTGGGTGGATCTTGGGTGACTGCTGGGCAGGGCTCTCAGGGAGGGTTGGGCCTAGATTCCAAGTTCTGAGCAAAGGTTGGGCATTCAGCCCAGTCCTGTAGTCCAAGATGTCTACACACAACACAAGAGTCAAAGCTTCAGGGACAGAGTGGGCAGTGGGTCTGGGGCAGGGGGCCAGGCAAGGGCAAGGCTCACCAGTTGGTGAGCCCCGGAGTGAGGAGACTGCAGCTCTAGAGAGTGCGAGGTTGTCCTCCTTGACCTCCTTTTGGTATGTCCATGACCTTCAGCTTGCAGGTGTTTGACAGGGCCCTGGTGCCAGAAAGGGGATTCCATGGGCCATAGGAAATCCTGATTCTGGGATGCAGGAGCACGCGCTGACTTCCAATACCTGCTTCTGCTTCCTGGTAGGAAGGTGGATCGCCAGACCTTTCATCTCAGAGACTGGACTTTCAGGGGTGCAGGAAAGGGGAGTCTGTAGGCTCTAGGCTACAACAGCTGCTCTTGCGTAAAAGCAAAATCAGGACTGGTGGAGGGAGCCATCTTCAGACGTGTCCTTGGTGGTTTTAACGCTCACAGACGAAGTGGATGCTTCTGATTGAGGCCCTGCTGTGCTGATGCCTGACTGGTTATAACAGAAACCAGTCATTAAGGCTCCGATAGTTCAGTCCCACTGCGAAATGGCTTGTTCCTTGGCTCCCAGTTAGGAAGCTGATTGATCAGAGGTGCGCGGGAGGGAACGCATAGGGAGTGACTCAGCAGTTCCCTGAGGCTCTTGTGCAGGCCTACAGCTGGCTTCATTTGGGCTGCTGTCACCCATTTGTAGTTCTAGAAGTTTGAAAAACATCTGCTGTTTGTCTTTCCCCTCTGTCTAGAGATCTTTCAGCAATGCCCTTCTTGGGTGTGAAAAGTTCCCTCTGAGATGCTCTGGAAGCAGACACTGGGTCACCGTTCCTTCCCTTCCCTCCTCTGATCACCTTCCAGAGCCCCCACTGAGCAGCCAGCTGGCAGTGCCCTGAGGCTCCGGAAAAGCTGGACTGTGGGCACGCAGGTCCTCTGAACTCTGGTCGGCGTGGGCAGTCCACTCCTTTGGCCTCACCTAATGGACCGGCTATAACTACAAGCCACAAATGTTGCAGAGAGATCTTGGGTACCAGCTACCACTACTCTCTGTTCTTTAAATGCCACTGGTAGGTAGGCTGAGGAGCAAAAGCAAATACTCCCGGCGCTCGCTGTCCTGCTGCCTGGGCTGCTTCATCGACTGGCAGCTTATCTGAGAGGCGTGCCTCAAAATAGCAACCCTCTCTGTCCTCCATTTTTTTTTTTTTTGCCGTACGCAGGCCTCTCACTGTTGTGGCCTCTCTCGTTGCAGAGCACAGGCTCCGGACGCGCAGGCTCAGCGGCCATGGCTCACGGGCCCAGCCGCTCCGCGGCATGTGGGATCTTCCCGGACCGGGGCACGAACCCGTGTCCACTGCATCGGCAGGCGACTCTCAACCACTGCGCCACCAGGGAAGCCCCCTGTCCTCCATTTGTATTTTCCTCCAGGATGCTATCACCACCTGGCATCCTATGTGTTCCACCTACCTATCTGTTTCTTGTGTGTCTCTCCTCACTAGAATTCAGGCTCCATGAGGGCAGGGCTTTGGGTTGACTTGCTGCTGTATTCCTGACACCTAAACACGGTCTGGCATGCGGCATATACTCCATAAAGATCCGTTTAAGGAATTCATGATTGGGCTTAAGGAGAATATGGGGCATAATAGGCCCCGGGTGGCTGTGTTGAAGTCCTAACCTATTCTTCCACAGAAGCTGCCTTTGGTTATTTCCAGCCTGCGTGTTGGGGACTGGGGCTTTTTAAAATTTTATTATTTATTTATTTACTTATTTGGCTGTGTTGGGTCTTCTTTGCTGTGCATGGGCTTTCTCTAGTTGTGGTGAGCAGGGGCTACTCTTCGTTGCGGTGCGCGGGCTTCTCATTGTGGTGGCTTCTCTTGTTGTGGAGCACGGGCTCCAGGCGCGCGGGCTTCAGTAGTTGTGGCACACGGGCTTCAGTAGTTGTGGCACACGGGCTCTAGAGCACAGGCTCAGTAGTTGTGGCACATGGGCTTACTTGCTCCGCAGCATGTGGGATCTTCCCGGACCAGGGCTCGAACCCGTGTCCCCTGCATTGGCAGGCGGATTCTCAACCGCTGTGGCACCAGGGAAGCCCCTGGGGATGGGGGCTTTGGGCCCGGCATTTCCTGCTGTGGAGCATCCTCGGCTCACCACACATGCCGCCATTTAGACTGTACAGCTATTTAGTGAAAGGGCAAGAAAATCATAAAACTCCTGCTAAGGCCAGAGAGATAACGGGTCAAAATGAAAGCAGCCCGCCCAGTCCAGCCTGGCTGAGTTTCTCACTCAGTTTATCTGTTTTATTCATTCAGCAAATATTGGGTGTCTCAAAGGGGGAGGCACTGTGCTGGGTGGGCCCTGGGGGCATAATAAACAGAAGTGGGGTGCTTCACCCCTACATTGTGCTTGCATTCCATAGAGGAGGAAGGCCCTGATTAAAAAAAATCACACAACCCAATACATTTTGTCACCTTATCGTCGGGGCAAGGAGGAAAAGCAGACAGGGCTGTGCTACTGAGTCCCGGGAGCCTGACGGCACCAGTGGTGGAGGTTCTGGGCAGCCTTCCCCGAGGAGTGACGTTTGAGGTGAAATCTGAAGAGAAGCAGCTAACGAGGCGGGGTGGTGGTGGTGGGGCCATCAGGGGAGAGCTTTCAGGCACAGGTCACAGTATGGGGAGGCGCAGAGACAGGAAGTATCATGGCACACCTGAGGAATTAAGCAAAGACAGCACGTGCTTCCCACCTTCAGCCTGATCCTTACGGAGACACCTGCTTCTTTCTTGCTGGGGTCGAGATTTGAAGGTGAACTTGCCTTTTCCCAAGCTTCCTGAACTTAAATATTTGTGCCTCTTCCCGAATGTTCTTGGCACCTTTTGGAAAAGCCATGCCTTCCTTACACCCCTTCTGCCTGGGAAAAGCCCTACGCAGGGAGGAACTGGTAGCCAAGCCTCTCTCCGTGGATACCTTTCTGTCTCTGCACTGTAGCTGAGTTACACCCCAGAGCTTCCGGAAATCCCTCCAGTGACATCTCGGCTCCATTTCTTGAGGAAATGTTCAGTTCAAGGGTAATGGGCTGGAGGTGTGAAAACAAAAGCCGCCATCGGTTGACACAGCGATGCCCCTTTTACTGACCGAGCGATAGAGCATGGAATTAACATTCTAGAGCTTCTAACATTAATATATGAAATATAACATCCCAACTGCATGCTAATTATTTAGTAATATAGTTAGTTAGGTCTGAGTTGTGAAAATCCTGACCAGGGTAATTACAGTGCGTAATACTGTAATTAATGGCATTAGAAGATCCGTTTTCTGAAAATTAGATTCTCTCTGTGACGGTCATGAGCAACGGCACCATCTGGGTGGAGGGAGAGGGTGGCTTTCTCAGGGACCAAACTTGACCTTGGTGGCTATTTCTAACCAACTGTCATTGACCGCCTGGAGGAGAGGAGCACTTGCCCCACAGACCACCTGGCTACAAGGCTAGAGACGATCCCTAAGTCACGGCGGCATCTTTCTAGCAGCGGGGCCTGTGTGGGTGTATCATGCCTGTAGGTGGTGAAGGGCAAATATGTTCTAATAATATGGTCTCCACTTTTGAAGAGCGCTCAGCCATTCACCCATTTCACAGAGGTGTTTCTTGAGCCCCTGCCGACTACCAGGCTCAAAGTGAGAGCTCCTGCCCCAGCGTTGCTTCTCGGTGGCAGGACAGGCAGGCAAGGGAGCAGGCACTGAGCTCTAAGTGTGAGTGCAGGGTGTGCACGGCCACGTCTCCATCCTGAGCACCACCCAGGCCTGAGAGAGTGGCCCCTGGCCTGGGGTTCTCAGACATCTAGAGAACCAGGGAGCTTGAACACAGTTGGGAGAGCAACACGTGGCTGGTTGGAAACCCTTGGTCACAGCAGACTGGTGCTTGGGAGACAATGCTTTTGTGTGATGAATGTGATTTTTCAATTTTAAACTAGCTGTTTTGGCTTGGTGTGGACAAAACTCCAGGGAAAGCAATAATTAAGTATTGAACCATCTTCTGCGCTGACGCAAACAACCTTGGTGACTGCAGGTCCTGTGCTATGTCACTGAATGGCTGATTTGATCACAAATCCTCCCTCACCGGTGGAAACGTCTGAAGAAGGACCTGTTAGTTCAGACTAGTGGCTGCTGATCTAGGTGCCCTTGTTAATCTGTACCACAGCCTTGTTCTCTTTTACAACAGATGTCTTTCACATAAGGACAGGATCCCTGCCATAGCCTAATTTGTGCAAATTCAAGACTCTCGCTCTCTTGAGTAAAGGCTAAGATAAATGGAAGTGGTGAGACACCACGAAGCTTTGTTGTAAGTGTTTCCTACTTGAGAGGGGAGGTGGTCTGCGGTGGTTATTGGCCGTGTGTGTCCAGCATCCTTTCCTTTACCCTCCTTTTGTGGGGACGGTCCCTCTTTCCTTTGGAGACCCCCTTCTCCACCCATGCAGTCGTGGTGGGTCTGCGACCCTCGGTGTGCTGCCCCCTCCTGGCCATAGGGGGAAGTACATGACCTAGGAGGTCCAGGGGCAGCAACGCACCATCTTGACACGTGAGGAATCCTAGCAGTGGACGTGTGAGTAGAGCTGGGTGCCCCAGGGTCCGGCCCCAGGGCTGATGTAAAAATGGGAGAAAAAAGAAAGTCTCTCTCTTTCTCTGTGTCTCTCTCTGTTGGGCTGGCTTAGCTGGGGCTGCTGGTGGTCATGTTCCCCACCTGTGGGGAGGGACCATCTGTGGCAGGAGCGAGGAGAAGCAGAGGCAAGGGGAAATGTGAGGCGGGTGGTTAGCTGGCTGAGTGGCTGAGTGGGAGAGAGTGTTAGGATGGAGAGATGGGGAGAGAGAGGTAGAAAGAAAGACTAACAGAAGATGCAGAAGCCCCTCCATTCACCCCCATCTTCCCACCCACACACAGCTGGGGTGCAGACTCAGTCCCCAAGGTACTAATTCTTTAGCACACACTTAATTTGGGTTCCCCAATATCCCTTATACCCTGATGAATCTCCTTTATATGCACAGTAGTTGGAGGAAGGTGGTGCTCACTTGAGAACAAAGGAGTTCTAACCACTCTGAAGAAGCCACAAGAAAGAGAATGTCTTTTAGTTGAGTGATGTCACAAGACATCTTCAGAAGGGATGCAGTGCTTCAAAGATTCTAGAGCATCAGTTTTGGAAAGGACCAGAGCTGCCATCCTATACAGTAGCTTTGTGGGATTTAAAAGATATTTCTTGAAAAACATTTGGTGGTCATGAAAGTGGGAAAAGGTGGATGAAATAAGCTGTTTAACAAGTTTATTGCAGGACTTCTCAGAGCCTTTACAGTGCTGAGGAGCAGTGAACGTCTGCAAGAGGGGAGTAGAGAATGCAGCATTTCTCAAAACATTTAAACGCGAGAGCCTTTTAAAATTCGTTAACATCGCGCAGTCGCAATGTAGTTCAAAGTCGTTCAAGTCACTCCAGTGGCTGAGACTTGGATTTTGAAGCCACACAGCTGGAACACAGTTACCATCTGACCCGGAAGCCGGGGCCCTGTAAGAGCTCTACCATCGCTTTCCACCTTCTCTCCTGCAAGTGTGTTGTGGAAAACAGACATCCAGACTTGACAAGGGGTGCCCTACTGGCGAGACCCTCGCTCTGAGCAAAGGTGGTGTGTGTCTCTGGCAATGACATGAAAGCATTGGCTGGGACACAGAGTGGCCAGGTCTAAAAGTGATTTCCCCAGAGCATTCTCATCTAATTCTAACAAGCGGAGTGGGTCCCAGGAGAGCAGGGTCTAGGTGACGTATGGCCACCGTTACGGCACCCAGTTGGCCAAATGTCTTCAGTGGTGATGGGCGTTCACCTGGAAGGGCATTACCGCAGGCATTGGAAGCGCCCCCTAATTTTAGAAACACTAAATAATTCATATCGGCCACCGAGAAAAAATTCAAGGCCAGTCTGTGTTAACTCACCCAGAGTGAACTTTGACTTATTACTGTTGTTGCTGTTTGGCGCCATGGAACAAGTTATGGCAAAAGAGTGGCTTTGTGTTTCTTCTCCTGCAGATAAGAAATGAGGAGATCCCTTGTGATGGTGTATTACTGTTCAAATAGGGAAAACAGTGCAAAACCCAGTGTTTTTTCTAAAAGAGAAAAGTGAAAGATTTACATTTTTGAGTCAATATTTCTCAATCTAATACTTACATTTATGCACACGTGTGTATGTAGTTCATTGGAGCCGTCCTACGATGGTTATTTGAATGTTTCTTTAGGATTTCTAGCTAGAGAGGCCAGAAAGGCCAGTAGATGCACCATCTCTGTTTATTGCCCTAATAAGGCACAGGGGCTGGGGCCCTTGGTGAACAAAGGGATGCTCAGATGGGCTTCTGGTGGTCCTTTCTCTGAGAGCAGGGAGAACAGCCCCAGTGACTTGGACTATTCAGAACCCCCCCAAAAAAGGAAGGAGAAGAAATCCACTTTTGGATTATTTATTATAATTATTCAGACACAAGCCCAGGGGCTGGAATGCACTTGAGGAAGCCCCAGTTTGGTGGCCCCGATGTCGTTCCCTAAGAGTTTTCAGGAGTGGGTGTGAATCAGTCAACTGGAATGCCTCTCACAAACGGGACAAGAAGACGAGGACAGTCACGGGGCTCCACCTGGAAGTCGGAAGACTAGTATGGAATATAAGCCACCTAGGCTGGATACATGCATCTTAGATGATATTGTGGGTCCCTTTAGAGGCAATTAGCATCATGACGTACGATGACAAAAAGTACAATAAGACAACAACTACAACAATAACAACTAACGAGGAAGGGGCCCTTTCTATGTGCCTGATGTGGTCAGTACTGGGCACTTTATATGGAGAGAGCTTGGCCTTGGGAGCAGTGTGAACTGGGCTCAAATTTCAGCTCTGCTGCCTCTTACTGACATGTTCGCTGGCGAACCAGCCAACTTCTCTGAGCCTCAGTTTCTCCATTCCACGAACGGAGATAATGAAATCTTCCTTGTAAGTTTATTGTCAAATATAAATCCATGCACATGAGACGATGTAAACCAAGTCCATTGCAGAGCACCTGACACATAGTAGAAGCCTAATAGGGACTTTTCTTCTCTATTGGGAGAAACTATTAGGGCTGATTCTCAATGTCAAATGAAGCTCACCTTGTGAATATTACAAGGTTCAATCTCTGAATGTGCCTGGACTCAGAGCTTGGATCAGGCTTGACAACATGATTTGGCCTGAGCTTAATAATCTGCAGCTGTGGCACCGGAGGGTCTGGGTTGGTGGGTTTTGTTCACTCCCGTTCGACCTGAGCCTGTGTAGAGTGCCAGTACCCACGCTGGGCACGGGGGACTTGTGGATGAATCAGATATGTGGTCCTTGCTTAGCGTAGATGGATCCCGTAAGACCCTCTCCTTTGGTTCTGGACTCGAGAAGTCTAGACTGAAGTGCGTTCCAGCCCCTGGGCTTGTGTCTACAAGGAGAGGGGTGGCAATTGTCTGAATAATTGAGACAAAAGTGGATGTTTTTCTTCTTCCTTTTTTGGGGGGTGTTCTGAATAGTCCAAGTCACTGGGGCTGTTCTCCCTGCTCTCAGAGAAAGGACCACCAGAAGCCCATCTGAGTATCCCTTTGTTCACCAAGGGCCCCAGTCCCTGTGCCTTATTAGGGCAATAAACAGAGATGGTGTATCATAGAGGCCGTTGTCCCTCTGCCAGCACTAAATCATTCTAGTAGCTGCTTGATGGGGTAAAGCAATTATGATGCATTTTTCATTCAATCAACTGAATCAATTAATTGCTTTACTCACATAGGGACCAAAAAAAAAAAAAAAACAAATCCCAAAGCTTTCTTGTTAAACAGTAAGCATGCTAGATAGGCTGCTTTTAAATCCAGCATTTACATGAAATTATCTTCTTATATAATTAACAGCTACCAGTTAATAAACATGCCTCAGATAAAAGAGTAGCCCTATAAATGAACAAAATGAAAAAGCACCATTTAGCAAGTAAAGGTAATAGGCGAAAGCAGGCTCCGTCAGGGCTGAGAGATGTTTCCGGAAGAGCTGTTCTCAGAGGCCATGTGGGCAGCTGAAAATTGAGAGAGAGAGAAAGAGAGAGAGAGAGGAAACCTATCATTTAAATATCTCCTGGATGATAAACATGGTGCCTTCCTTGAGAGATGGGGAGTGGGGGTGTTCCCCTAGAAGAATGCTTCATCTCTTGGTAAATATTTTGTTCCCCCAAATAGGAAAAGGTCAGAATTTCCTGGATTGCCCACAAAAAGGGAAAATTGAGAGTGATGGAGATGCAGAGGCCCTTCCCTAAGCAGTCCTTCAATGTGGTTGGTCAATTACCCTGAGACTAGCTGCAGCATTTGAAATGAAAGGGCCTGCATTACTTCTTGGGAGCTCTTTTGCAAACGAGCATGTCAGAAGAGGCAAGGCTACCGTAGCTGTGGACGAGATTTTACCCAAGGGGATTCTGCAAAGTGAGAGGCAAACCATTCCACCTCTGGGATGCAATATTTATACCTTCATCACGGGAAGGCTCATGACCCTTTTTTTTAGTTGCGAAGGAAAAAAGGATATATATTAATTTTCTTTCTTGAAATAAAATCTCTCTCTTAATGAAGAGGGGAACTCTCAAACATCAGAATGGAATCCAAGATGGGACACCCTGTCTGGGTATTTTGAAGAGGGTGATTCTTCGGCTGCCAATAAGACCTGGCAGAATATTCGAGATACTTGGCAGGGAAATGGCTTTGTGTCAGGTTAGGATGATTTGTGTGATGTTCAGGTGCAGTTATACCCCAGTCCTTCGTCTTATCCCAATAATTCAGGGGCTGTAGGCAGAATGGTGGAGCGCCCTTGCAACTCTGAGAGGTGAAACCGTGTGAATCACAGGATATGTCATTCAGGATCTTAGTTTCCCGACCAGGGATTGAACCCACGGTCCCTGCTGTGGAAGCACGGAGTCTTAACCACTGGACCGCCAGGGAAGTCCCAGGGAAACATCTTCTGACATTGGCAACGGTGTTCCAGCTCTGGATATCACACAGACACGGTGACCTCCTAGTGACCCTGCTCTCCAGGCCCTAAGGACAGGGACCTACACCCCAGATCCAGAAGCAGAACTCCCTTTCCACTGCAGCGTGGGAAGTCTTCCCTCTAAAGAAGTAATGCCTCTCTCTTTCCTGGGAAAAAAAAGACCGCAGTGGGGAGGGGAGGTGGTCCCAAATCTCGAATCCAGCGGTGAGCAACCCAGATGGGAGTCTCTCGTCTTTCATAGTGTGATCAAACAAGATAATGGAAGGCAAAGTGCTCGGGGAAGCCTCCCAGGCCACCACAATGTAACATAATTAGTGTCATCATTTCCTATTTGCAACATAAACCCAATTTGCTTTCCTGGTACCTCCATAGGTGATGTGCCTTATACAGGTGTGAAAATTGTAGCTTTCCTTGTTTCTTCAGCCCCTTTGTCTGGAACCAGCTGGAAACTGGGGGTGGGATTGTTCTGCTCTTCATCAAGGCTTTATGTAAAGATGTGCAAATGTTTTCTCCTGCTGAACTCTGGCTTGGCTCCCTTGGTATCCAGAGGCCATCCATGGCTCTACAATCTGTTCTGTGGAGGGTACATTATAGTGGTTTTTACCGAGTGCTTACTATGTATTTGGCACAGAGCTGAGCATTTTACATCTATTGTGGTATCCTTACAACAGACGCATGAGAGCAATTACTATTATCATCTCCATTTTTACAGATGAGGAAAACTGAGGCTCAGAGGCATTGAGTAACCTGCCCAAGGTCACACAGCTAGCAAATGGCTGAGCTGGGATTCAAACCTAGGTTTTTCAGAATCCAAAGCCCCTAATAATCCTCACCACTAGGCTATACTACCTAATAGTTGTAATAAAATTATAAGTATAAGTATTACCTTATGTTTGTATGTTTCACGTGAGCAAAATATTCCAGGACTTATGCAGGACAGGGACACACAGGAAAAGCCAGGTTTGGTCCTTGCATTTGAGAGGCGATCACTGGAGTGGAGGAGTCAGACGTGTAAAGGAAAGATTATACCACAGAGCAGTGTGGGGTGGGGGGAAGCCTGGAGGGTTGGAGGCTCAGAGGGAGGGAGTGGCTGCTGAGAGTGACTGTGTGTAGGAGGGTGAATGGGGCTGTGTGAGGGAAGGCAACGCAAAAGAGTCTTTAAACTGGTCCTTAAGGGATGAAAAGGTGATTTTTTCCCATCAGAGAAGGGATGGGTATGTATCTAAAGCTAAGGCACAGAACCAGGAAAAGCCTTGAGGCACTGGTGGAAAGAAAGAAGGTCTGAGGTTCTGCAGCGTTGGGGACGTGTTGGACAGCAGGAAGGATGGACAGGGGGCAGGCCTTAGGGAGGCAGAGACTCCTTAATGGGACAAAAAGCACTAATCAAAAGGGGGAAATTGCCATATGGACTATATTAAGGCAAAAAAGCTGGTCTTAGTTCAGGCTGCTATAACAAATACAATAGACTGGGAGGCTTAAACTCCAGACATTTATTTCTCACAGTTCTGGCAGCTGGAAGTCTAAGATCAAGGTGCCGGCAGGTCTGGTATCTGGTGAGAGCCTGCTTCCTGGTTCATAGATGGCCACCATCTCTCTGTGTCCCCACATGGTGGGAAGAGAGATTATCTCTCGCTTGTCTCTATTCATAAGGGCACTAAACCCACTCATGGGGGGCTCCACCTCATGACCAGATTACCTCCCAAAGGCCCCACCTCCTAATACCATCACACTGGGCGTTAGGGCTTCAACAGATGAATTTAGGGGGACACATACAGTCCGTAGCAAAACTTATGTTTATCAAAAGACACTCTAAAAAGAGTGAAAAAACAAGATACAGAGAGCAAGAAGAGATTTGCAGCATCCCCTAGCAGGGCTGAAACTTAGAAGAGGGAAAGTCCCAAGAGCTGGTGTGGACGGGAGAACTCTCCTATTCTGCTGGTGGTGGTGTAGCTGGTACAACCATTTTGGAACGTGGTCTGGCTGTATTTTCTAAAGCTGAAGACACTCCATGCCCAGCAAGCGGCTCCTGGTCACGCTCCAAACGGTGCTGTGTGCACACGTGCACCAGGGAACACAGAGTGTTCCGAGCTGTCTTCGTCATGGTAACCCCAGGCCAGACTGCACCCAGATGCCCATCTACTGTAGAAAAGATAAATATGTTGCGGTTTCCACACATGATAGAATACTGTACACAGTGTGGATGCATCATCTTCCATGACATGCAGCACTGTGGCTGAATCTCAAATGTAATGCACAAAGAAGCCAGACCCAGAAGACAGCACAGAGCACGATTCCAATTATACAAAGGGCAAGAGAAGGCAAAACTACTCTGTGCCACTAGAAGTTGGGAGGGGACATCTTCCTGGGGAGGGGATAGTGGCTGGAAGGGGACATGAGGGGACTGTTGGGAGCGGGGAAAATTCTGTCTCTCCATCTGGGTGCTAGTTGCATGGGTGAGTTCTGTTCGTGAAAATGTTGAACACTTGTGATGTATGCTCTTTACTAAACACGTATTAGATCTCAGTGTAAAACAAAAAGAAAGTTGGGGCCACTAAAAATTGGCCGGTTCCAGTGTAGTGGGATGAATGCTGGCCCCCAAAATGTCGATGTCCTGACCCTCAGAACTTGTGAATTCAACTTTAGTTGGAAAAAGGGTCTTTGCAGCTGTGATTAAGTTAAGTGTCTCAAGGTGAGATCATTACGGATTATTCAGGTGGACCCTAAATCAATGACAAGTGTTCTTTGGAGAGACACATGCGGGAGAGGAGTAGGCTGTGTAAAGACAGGCAGAAAACAGAGTGATGCAGCCACAAGCCAAGGAGTGCTGGGTCCACCAGAGGCTGGAGGAGGTGAGGAAGGATCCTCCTCTAGAGTCTTCAGAGGGAGAATGACCCTGCCATGATTTTGGAATTCTGGCCTCTAGAATTGTTGGACAATAAATTTCTGTTGTAAGCCACCCACTTTGTAGTGATGATTACAGCAGCCACAGAAAACTAATATAACTAAGTCAACTCAGTCTATATGGGGGTGAGAATAGAGAAGATATTTTAGGCAGTTAGAGACATATTTAGGGTGGTGATTTGGAATGATCATCTGGTTCTCTTGTGGAGAACGGATAGAAGGGAGGGAGACAAGAGGCAGAGACAACTTAGTCCTTTACTGTTTGAAAAACATGACCCCATGCATCAATTCCTTTTTAAAATTTGATTTTCTTCTCTGATCAAAGTTTAGGGGGTGGAAGGTGAGAAAGTGGCCAGACCCCTCTTCTTTCCTCCCCTGGACTCAGTGTAAGGCATGTGGCAGAGTAAGGACTTAGTCAATGTTGTTTTATTATTTCTTTCTCAACTTCAAGTTTATTGAGGTATAACCTATGTAGAGTAAGAGTATAGGTCTTAAATATACATGTTGATAGTTTTTGATGAACATATACAGTCATGTAACCAATGCCTTACTGAGCATTTCCATTATCCCAACCTCCTGCCCCATTCAACCACTGATCTGATTTCTATTAGCATAGATTCATTTTGCCTGTTCTTGAATAAATGTCATATAAATGAAACGATACATTTTGTCCTCTTTTATGCCTGGCTTCTTTCATTCAGCATAATGTTTTTGAGATTGATTCATGTTGTTGCTCAGCATTTTGGACATTTTAATTTTTGAGTAGTATTCCACTGAATGGATATACCATAGTTTATCAGTTCCCTTGTTGATCGACAGACATTTTGGTTATTTCCAGTTTTTGTTATTATGAATAGAGCAAGTCTTTGTGTGGACATATGCTTTTATTTTTCTTAGGTAAATGCCTGGGATGTTAAGGGTATGATTGCATAAGGTACTGCCAACTGGTTTTCCAAAGTGGTTTTGTCACTTTGGAATTTTTACAGCCACACCAGGAGGACATGAAAGTTCCAGTTGCTTCACATTATTGCCAACACTTGTTATTATCAGTCTTTAATTTTAGCCATTCAAGTTGTTAAAAAGTGGTATCTCATGTGTTTTAATTTTCATGTTGCTGACAACTAATGATATTGAGCATCTTTTCATGTGCTTCTTGGCCATTTGTATATCTTCTTGTGTGAAGTGCTTGTTCAAGTCTTTTGCCTCTTTTACTTATTACCCGTTTTATTGATGGATTGATTGATTGATTGATCTGTCTTATTACTGAGTTGTAAGAGTTCCTTATATATTCTGGATGTAAGACCTTTGTCAGATATATACATTAAGATATTTCCTCTCAATCTGTGGCTTGTCTTTTCATTTTAAAAATGGTTTCTTCTGGGGGCTTCCCTGGTGGCACAGTGGTTGAGAGTCCGCCTGCTGATGCAGGGTACACAGGTTCGTGCCCTGGTCCGGGAAGATCCCACATGCCGCGGATCGGCTGGGCCTGTGAGCCATGGCCACCGAGCCTGCGCTTCCAGAGCCTGTGCTCTGCAACGGGAGAGGCCACAACAGTGAGAGGCCTGCATATCGCAAAAAAAAAAAAAAAAAAAAAAGGTTTCTTTTGAAGAACAGACATTTTTAGTTTTGATGAAGTCCAATTTATTATTTTATTCTTTCAGGGCTAATCCTTTCTGTGTCCTAAGAAATATTTGTCTACCTTGAGATCATGAAGATTTTTCTTCCATGTTTTCTTGTAGATTCATCTCAGTTTTAGCTTTTATATTTAGGTCTGTGATCCATTTCAAATTAACTTTATGTATGGTGTGAGGTAGGGGGTCTAGGCTCATCAGTATTTTTCAATGGAATTAAAAGGCATAGGCCAGGTGAAGAGGGCAAGTGAGAGGAATGTTGGTTTTCAACCATAAGCTAACTAATTCAACAATTATTTTGAGAAGTTACTGGGTGCCAGTCACTGAGCTAAGCTCTAGAGTTACATAATAGTATCTAAATAGACACGTCTCCTGCCTGTATGGAATTTATTTTCTAGAAAATAGATAGACAGATATGAAAGAATTACACAAATAAATATAAATGACTACTGTGGTAGGAATTAAGAAATAGATGTCTCGTTTCACGTATATTTGGGGAAAGGCTTTCCAGGAAGATACATAGACATCATGACAGAATCGAGATCTGAAGGAAAACTAGGAGGTAATTAGGCAAAATGGGGTGGTGGATTGAGGGACCAGGGTGTGTTGTGTCTGCTGGAGGTCCACACCTGGGGTCTGGTAAGCAGTGCTGAGTTTTTGGTTTTGTTTTGTTTTATCCTGAAAACAGTGGGAGGACCCTGAAGTGTTTGAAGGGGTGTGTGCGTGCCATGTGCATCTGTTTGCATTTTTCACACATTCTCCTACTGCCTGAGGGGGATAGAGACACAGAGCATGAGGCTCTGCGGGATCACGTACTAGGCTTGTGTGAACAGCGGGGTGCAGTTGCTGGGGAGAACTTGCACTTCACTGTGGGTGAACCTGGTCTTGGAACAGGAAATGTGGTTGATGCAGTTGCAGTGACTGCACCAAGGTGGGACCTCAGACCCCATGGGGAACAAGGTGAGGGGACACTGGGGCCAAGTTCAGCTGTTTGCAGAGCTGTTTCATACCTAGGATCTCACTTCACCGCACAACAATTTGACCAGGGAAGAGTCATTGCTATTTGTATCTCTTATAGTTTCCTATTTACAGAGGAGGAGACCAAGGGTCAGAGAAGGTGGGGGCTTTGTTCATGAACGCTCTGCCAGGCAAGAGTCAACCTGGCCTTCCTGCTCCAAAGCCCCCTTCCTTCCCCAACGTCACCCATAACCAGGAATCATGACCAGTTACATGTTTTTCCAGGCTTCAAACTTTCCACTGGCTCATGCTGTGGGGCTATTTCCATGTCAATGGTGGGTCTGGGGATTGGGTTGTGGGCAAACCCTTGGTTCAGAGCAGGTGTAAGAAGACCGGGGGCTTCCCTGGTGGCGCAGTGGTTAAGAATCCACCTGCCAATGCAGGGGACACGGGTTCGATCCCTGGAAGAGTCCACATGCCGCGGAGCAACTAAGCCCGTGTGCCACAACTACTGAGCCTGCGCTCTAGAGCCCGCGAGCCACAACTACTGAAGCCCGCGAGCCTAGAGCCCATGCTCCGCAACAAGAGAAGCCACCACAATGCGCACCGCAACCAAGAGTAGCCCCCGCTCGCCGCAACTAGAAAAAGCCCGCGCGCAGCAACGAAGACCCAACGCAGCCAAAAATAAATAAATAAATTTAAAAAAAGAAAAAAGAAGAAGAAGACCGGGTCTGGCGATTTAGGGCTCAGAGATAGTCTTTTTCCGACGACTGAAAACCAACCCAGTGATCTCAGCAATTGTGCAACCACATGGGGAGACATGGACATGAGCATCCCGGATGGATCCCAAGAGGTGTGGTGGAGAGAACCTTGGATTTGAGTCAGGGCGACCTGCATCTGAACCCTGGGCATCTACTCAGCAGCCGTGACACTCTGTTTCTTTAGTTGTAAAATACAGATCATAGTAGTTGTGAGAATAAAACGGGATAATCATTTTATGTGAAAATATTATTCCAGCGCTCGGCTCACAGTAGGAGCTTAATAAATGTGAGCTGTTAATGGCGGCAGCATTATTCTTCCCGTTACTAGGGGGAAAAGTTAGCTCTGTGGTTGCGGTGCTATTAGCATCACCATTACTAAGGGGGAAAGGACACGTTGATTTATTCCTTGGGAAGTTCTCTTTTTGTGCCAGCCAAATGCCTGGTGTGGAATGCCATGGCACTCTGAGGGTGCTTACAGTTTCAAACCATAAGACTGATTTGCGGTCATAATCCTTTATGTGAATGTAGCATTTTTCGCTTTGCAAAGCACTGTCACCTCTCTTATTGCATTTTTATCACCAAACAACCCTCTGAGGTTGGCTGGGCAGGTGTGCTTATCCCTGCTTTCTAGATGAGGAAATGGAGACTTGGAAACGGGCATGATTTGCCCAGGATCCCAAGGAAAGGCAATGATAAAGGCATGATGAGAACTTGGTCAGCTCTTCTAACTTGTTCCCAGCAGCGTGTGGGCAAGAGGCACATGTCTGTGCAACATTCTCCCAGGAATAATCTTGACAGCCATCATTTATCAAGCACCTACTGCATATGGGGCCCGGGGTAAGTTAGGTGCATTCATTCATTTTATTCCCCTCTGTAAACCCATGAGGCTGATGTCGTCCTCATTTTACCTATGAGGAGGCTGATCTCCCAGAGGTGAGGTTAGTGGCCTGAGATTCCCCCGATGGTAAGTAAGGGCTGGTTTGGGATTCCCATCTGAACCAACCCAATGGCAAAACTGACTCTCTCTCTTATCTCTCGTAATCTGCCCCTGAGAAGAGAAAGGAACCACAAAATTATGAGCTGCAGGAACTGCCAGGATGGACATGGGTTTGAGTAGTTTTCTATTTTAACTGGGCTAAATGAAACCTTTATCTTCATGACCATTGCTATCATGGCTCGGTGGATGTCTGGGTATCTGTTTAGGAGCTAACAGGTTTAGTTTTATTGTTTTGTCAAAATACTGCAGAAATCAATATATCTCCATAATTCAGTGTTATACCAAGAGGAATTTTTGTGCCATATATAGCAAAAATTGTATTATACTTTTGAGATCATAGGTAATGATGACAAAGTGTTCTGTGTTCAATTCCAGCATTAACGTCTGGTTTGAACAAAGCTTGAAATATGATCTCAGAGCTAAGAGGCTTTAATATTAAGATCTTTAACTGTAATTTATGTGACAGAAGATAGGGTTTAGCATAATAAAATGTAATGGGTTCCTCAAATGAAGAGGACGAGAGACAATTGAAAACAAGGTAAAAATGGTAAATTATAAATAATGGTAAATCTACCTTTATGTTGTTACTTCATTTATTTTTGATTTGTTAGATAGGCTCTATAATTTCTCATTTTCCCATGTTTCAGAACAGGACATTTCTCAAATGGTACCTATTTGAAATAAGACCTGGACTCACCATTGGCCTTAGCTCTCTGTTTAAGGGGGTATGAAATTTCTGCCATAGTTCTTGTTTTCCCCTGGTGCTAAGGTTTGATCTGTATAATTCTATTAATCTATTCTGTTGTCCTTTTTCTCTTTGTCTCTTTTTCCTCCTGGTATTTATGGGTTGGTTAATATTTTAAAAATCAGCCTCTATTTATAAGTGCTGTAATGTAAATTTCTCTATAAGTTAGGCATACATTAAAGACTTTAGACCCCAAACTACGAAATCACAAAATGAAAGAAGAGGAAGCAGCTTTGTTTTATCAGAGGAGGGAGCACGTGGCCCTGTGTATTCACTTTGGCTTTTGAGCTACCCGGCTGCTGAGGCCGTGACGGTTTATGGAATTTTTATTACCCTCTCGAAAGAAAAAAGGTAGCATCTTTTCAGAAGAGAATTACCTGGAATTTCGCCTGTGAGATCTTGGATAATAAACTTTTACTTTTTAGTCACTCTTGCATTTTCAAAACTCTCTTTCTTTCAAGGTTTGGAAATAAACAGGCAGAGATGGTATAGAAAATGAAGGAAGGCCTTAGGATGAAATCTGGCCTCTGGGGCTAGGGTATTTTGGGGGAAGAGCCCTGATTCAGCCTGGATGAGCAGTGATGAGCCAGTGCCATCTTAGTGGGATGGGGTCGAATCTGAGCAGAAGTCTTGCCTCCCCGCGGGAAGGCAGGCGCGAGAGAGACCAAAATTCACCTCTCACCCATCCCAGTTGCTTCTGCACCCATTTTTGAAGCATTCACTTTGGCTTCAAAGTGACAGGAGAGGAATTAATTAGCCTGGACTCCCCTTCTTCCTTTGGGGCTGAGACGGGTCGCAGCAGCCTCAGCCCACAGAACAAATGTGAATGTGGTTTTGTCCTGGACCCGTTGATCTGCTCCCTTAGAGTGTCAGCAAATGCATTTATGCTACCTGCTCTTTATGCATTTGCCTAGAGGGAGTGACTCTGTGACACTTGCTTGAAGACGCCTCCCCCCAATCCCCCCAACCAAGCTGAGACTTTTCAAATGCAAACATCCTGGGAGGGCAGCTGTGTGTCATCAGATGCTGCAGTCTGGGTGTGAGCCGCTTGGGGCCCTTTCCCCCCAGGACAGGAGGGACCTTTAGGTATTCCAAGTAGAAAAGGGATTTAATACAGGGAAATAGAGGTTTACGCTGCCTTTGGAAGGGCTGAGGAACAGCTGCTTAGGAGATGCCCAGCGTCTCCCCTAGAAACTGCCCATCCTGGGCGTCCGTAGCCTCAGTTGGGGCTACCTCTGCCAGCCTCACCGCCTGCATCTCCGAAGTGGGGGATTGGACTTCAGCCCACAGATTCACCCTCTGTCCATATATCTGCCTGCAGCTGCCACTGGAGATTAATAATGGCTCCTTCCTCCTTTCCACCGTCCAAATCTTGCACAGCAAGTTCATCCGCCGAGCCTAACCCAGAACCACATGGCGAGAGGGATCTTGGATTCAGTCTGGCTTTGCCCGTGTGGTGCAGAGGAGGATGTGCTGGGGACCACGGAGAATCCAGGGCATTCCCTCGCCTCCGTCCAGGCACGGAGGCCCTCTCTTCCCCCACTGCCACCAGCCTGACTCTGGGGCGCGGTAGGGGGACCTTTGTTGGCCATGGCCACAGTCAGGTTCCTGCTCATCCACCCCTGCCTCCTCCAGTTTTCTGGGTCTGATTTTCTTTCCTTCCTCGCAGTCCTGGAACGCTTTCATGCCCTCACTTTGCCATTATCTTTCCAACTCCTGTTGCTCCCCAGGTCTCAGCTTCGATGTCACTCTTTTAGGGACACCTGACCCCTAAGCCCAGGCAGGCCCCATTGTTTGCTCTCGCAGGACCCTACACTTTTCCTTCATGGCTTGTAACACGTGTAATGAAAAGCTCATCTGTGTAATTACTTGTTTACTCTTCTGGTCCCCTGCCAGGCTAAATTCCACAAGGTCAGGAACTCTTTCTTGTTCACTGCTCTGTCCCCAGAATTCCCTGCAGTGTGGCCCTCAAAAAATATCTGCTGTTTGAATGGAGGGGTGAAGCCATGTTTTCTATTATTTTCAAAACTAGATCATTGCTTAAGAAGCTTTGTAGCACACTAGATCATAAAATTAAATTACAATGAGTCCTCATTCCTCCTGAGTTGTAAAGTACTTTACAGTTTACAAATCACTTTCTCTTCATTCATTCATTCATTCCTTCAGGCATCCATCTAGAAAGCATTTCTGGAATGCCTACTGTGAACATGACGCAGAGTAGGTCTGCAGTTTACCTGAGGCTCAGGTGGTGGATGGACCAGCCCCTTTCTAAGTGGCTGAGAATCAGTGTGTACCCACTGCCCCACACTGCCCGGGGCCATGGCAAGTGGGTGCTGGTGCGCCGGGAAGATGTAAATGAAAACAAGACCTGGGATTATAGTAATCCTTCGCGAATTGTTCTGGGCATGCCATCTAAGGGGTAGACTCATCACCAGTGAGTGCTAGAAATCGACTCATCAGTAAAAGCTATCAGGCATAGTGTGACTTTCGGCAACCTTCCCCCGACCCCCCCACCCAGTGCCGATGCAGCGTGTTTAGAACTGACCTTCACACTTTCGAAGGTATCAGCCTGCTGAAATCCCTTATTAGCAAGAACCCACTGTGGATTAAATGAAATTCTGTAGCCCAAGGAAACATATCTGTGGGTCAATAGTCCGGTAACGTGAGAAGTGTTACACAAGGGAATGTGATTTATGAAAAAGTTTTCTGAATTTGCAGCTGTTTTCTTTGAATCCATTAATGCTGAACATTTAGGCAATAGTCTAAATATTTACAATTTGCTGGAAATGAACTGCCACATCACGTGTTGGGCGTGGAAAGCAAAAAGCAGCGGGGCTGAGGTGGCCTCTTCCCCGGACCCGCCTTTCCCAACCCTGTCCCTCCCACCCTTGCATTCATCTGGCAGGTCTCAGAGTGCCCAGGCCTTTGCCAATCCCCGCTCCACTGGGCCACGTGAGGGAGGAGATGTTGCCTGAGGATGCCTCTCAAGAGAGAGACCCGGCAGGTCCCTGAATCCTGCAGCGAGCTGGGCGTCTTTTCAATTCCAGAATTCCATCAGATGCAGGAGGCGTCTGTGAGAGACTTTTCATGGCTTTGTTGAGAAGCAGTTACAAGGATGGTTATGTGATTCAGATAAAACAATCTGCAGGGTCTGGCCTTGGTTGATTCCTCAGCGTAAACTGGTGGTTGTATCATGGAGGTGTTTGTTCTGCGCTTATATTAGTCAGGGATTTCCAGAGAAATAGAACCAATAGAATATCCCTATCTATCTATCTATCTAGCTAGCTAGCTAGCTAGCTATGCTGAGAAGTCCCACAGTCTGCCCCCTGCAAAGTGAAGATCCAGGAAAGCTGCAGGTGTAACTCTAGTCTGAGTCTAAAGGCCTGAGAACCAGGGGGACCAGTGGAGTAAATCCCAGTCTGAGGGCAAGAGAGACCGCTGTCCCAGCTTATGCGGCAGGTGGGAAAGGACCAAATCCTCCCTCCCTCTGCCTTTTGTTCTATTCAGGCCCTCAAAGGATTGGATGGTGCCCACCCACGTGGGGGAGAGCGATCTGCTTTACTGAGTCCACATTCAAATGCTATTCTCATCTGGAAACACCACCACAGACACGCAAAAATAATGCTTCATCCGGGCGCCCCGTGGCGCAGTCCAGTCAACACATGAAATTAACCGTCACATGTGCTGCTGCTTGCTCCAGCCTGGAGGCATCTGTAGTGCCCAGCCACGCCCTAGCTCTTCCTCCGTCAGTGCTGCTAAGGAGAGGCCAGCAGGGGTGGGGCAGTCCCTAGCCCTCAGGACTGGATCACCCTGGCCAAAGGTTCTGTGAGGCCTCACGCTGGGCCTGGGGCAGTAGTGAAGGTCAGGGCCTGAGGTTGCTGCATGTGAGGCTGGTGGCCACTTGGATCTGGTAAAAAATGGATTTCATTCTGGCTGACTTTAAGCGTTGGATGTTTCCACGCAACTGTCATATGAAGACTGGCCTTTGGTTTTGAACCTCTGATTCAATTTTTCAATGATAAAAGAGTTCATTTATTTTGGGGCCCTGGCTGACTGCAGAATTCAACCACACCACGCTGGGGAGGTGGTAGGGGTGGCAGAGTTACACGTGGACAAAGTGCTCACCTGAGAAGGTCAGGATGAAAATGTTTCCTGAATGGGTTTGCAGCGCTCCCTGGAGAGAGGAGTCTTGCTGACAGTAGTCAGACTCTGTGGCTTTGTAGCTGCAGGAACACTGCCTCAAGTTTTGTCTTTTATAATGAGCCTGTGACGCAAGCAGCTTGGTGACCTTTGGGAAGCACGTGCTGCCTGTCCCACAGGGACCTGCATTGTGTTCTTGGTGAAGAATTTGGGGGTGGGGAGGTAGGCCTTCCTGCTCAGGCCCATGTCTCGTGGGGTCTCTGCTCAGAGCTCCTCCCTTGTGTTCAAGTGGGACCCACTCCTCCCCATGCCTCCCACCTCCTGACTGCTCTGTCCCCACACCTACCTGAAACCCCCTCCTGACCCCTCTCTCCCCTCTCTATCCGATCACATTCTATTGGGCCTGTAGGGTCAAGCTCAAGGTTTACCTCACCCACGAAGCCCACCCCAGCCCTCCTTGCCTTAATTCTGTCTCTGAGATGGGACCAGGGTCAACTGATCAGTTGCCTGTTCGTGGAAATATACACGGTTCCAGCACCCTCCTCATTCCAACCTCCACTCCCAACGAGCCTTGTGCCCCTATCTGTGTCCAGCTCGACACTGTCCCTAGGAATCAGGCCGCCAATCAGCAGTTTAGGTGCCTGGCCTCAACCCTTCCCCCAGTTCCACCCAGGTACCTTTGGAATGGCTTGTAAAATGCAGATGCTGTCTCAGGAGTGTAGGGGATTTGCCAGCTAGTCAGTCATGAGCCTGAAGCTCTGGAGGGGCTTCTACGTCTTCATGAAGACGGCCCGGTGCTCCTAGGGTTGCTGGAAGCCTGGCAGAGCCGCCTGGGGTGGCTGTGATCTAAGAGATGCAGAGAGCCTCGCAGGCGCCAGGGCCGCCTGCCACCGAGTGTGCAAGTCTGCAGGCCAGTCCCCCTACGAACGTCTGCCCCCGAGCCATCAGCAGCTCTCCCCTCTCCCTCCTTCCCCCAGCTGCCCACAAAACAGCAGGCTGTGGTCAGGTGTTTTCCAGGGCACGTCTCTCCTCTAGCTGAGGGACCTGGGCCGCTCTGGAGAAGAGCTGGACTCAAACAGGTCCGGAAGCGCTCTGGATCGGGCCAGCGAAGCGACACTATTGTGAGAGGCTGTGCATCTGCACACTCAGCTCCCACCTTGCTCCACTCCAGTTATCCGTCCCCAGATCTGAGGACAGTTTTGTGTAGACAGATTTCCTTAAGTGACAAAAATGTGTATGAATGACATTTGTTCTCAATGGGGTGGAATTAAAGATATCTTTGGGTACCACCTTAATATTCAGTGTGGAAAGGGCCTTTTCATGGATTTTCCTGGTATTTCCAAGGGACCAGTGTAGGTGGCAAGCAAGTCCGTTTGGTTGGGTGGGGCTGTTATCACCCACCATCTACCTGCACTGACTTCTTGAGAGGCAGAAACCCTCCCGGCCTGCGATTTCCGGAAGGAGGCCTTGCTTTCATCACCATCGTCATCATATCTTTATCCAAACTGAGGGAAATGGCTGAATCCATTTAACCATGTACCTTTAATTCTAACAAGCTCTCCATCCCCTCCCTCCCTCTAACACTTTTCTAAACCTCTGCTGTAACAGGTTTTAGAATTTGATTACAGCACCATCTACTGGGTGCTAGATTTCCCATTTTTCTAGGCCTTTCCTGCATGTTGGGTTTTGCTCCTTCTTCCTGTTCTCTCCTCCTCTCTCCTCCGCTCTTTCTTCCAGCAGAAGTACCGACTGTTAGCTTGGAAAGGTGCCATCGATTAATTCATAAAAGTGAGGCTCTTCTAAAACGACAAAAATCCCTCGCCAGTAAATACTTATAAAGACGATGGCCCGCGCTCACCGCGATGCGTTTCATACGATTATTTCCCGGGATCAATAACCTCATCAGTAGGCTCAGTGATGGGGACGTCACCGTAATGAATGGCTGGGGCCGCGGCCGTCAGCAGTGCTGTCCTTAGCCCTGTCACCTCGGAGTTGCCCAAGGGCATGACGGGAATCAGGGCTCTGCCTGGCCAAAGGATTAATCATAGTTATCCCTAACTCATATGCGTGTAATTTGCCTTCCTCATGCAGCCTGCCCTGAATTGATCAGCATGGATTTCTTGCTGCACAATAGGCCACTCTTGCAGTGGTGAGGAAAGTGGGAAGGACTCCGTGCACATGGCGGGCAAGGACAAATCGCATTAGTCACACTCAGGAGTTAACAAAAGCGGAACACACCAGAGCGTCCCTGAAGTGCGCTTATGGAAGCCAAGTGAGGACTTCTTAAGATGAGATGGCTCTGGGTGCTCACGTGTGCTCTGTCAGGGCCAGGCCTTGCTGTGGGCCTCCCTGGGTCGCTCGTGGCCACTGGAGGAGCAAGGAGCCAGGCCAGCAGGGGGAGGAGACCCTTCTCCTCCCAGTTTCCTAAAAGGCATTGGCCGTGCTTTTCCAGAGACCTGGTTAAAAAAAAAAAAAAATCCCGGGGTTTGGGTTCCCCTGAGATGCTGACTGATACGGAATATACATTGACAGAGGCCACGGCTTCGTGGTTACAGTGAGGGGCTCCAGTCAGATGTAAAACCAGCCAGCTTCCTCCACTTGCCGTGGCAAAGGCAACCTAATCACTGAATTTCTTTCACCCTAGATGTGGAAGTGATGGGTTGCAGAGGCACGTCTAGACCTGCAGAGCATCTCCTTCTCTTGGATAACTGTCCTGGCTGGTCCACTGGGCAAGGGCTGGCTCTCACCATCTCATACCCACAGAACCTTTTCTCACCTTTGTGCCTTTGTGGAGGCTGCTCCCTCTGCCTGGGATGCCCTTCTCTCTGCTCTTTCCCCCTAAACCCCAGCTGAACCAGCAGCTTTGAGTTGAGTTCCTCGCTGTCCTAGCAGGTAGTGCCCTCCCGCTCCCCAGTCCCACTGGCCTCGTTCACCTCTGGGGTGCAGAGTGTGCCACCTTCCGTGTTAGACGTCTGTCCACTCGCCTTCCCTACTGAGCCAAGAGACCAGGACACGCTGCCTCCTCATCCTGGTATCTTCGTGTCCCTGTGGCCTGGCACACAGGGCTCTCCATCAGTTTGTTCATTCATTAACTCACCCTTATACCGTGTGAGGAGCGCTTGCTTTGTTCTAGGTGCTGGGGCCCCAGTGGTGAGCAAAGCAGCCTGATCTTGTCCTCGTGGAGCGAGCAACCTAATGGGGGGGCAGGAAACAGACGTTAATCAGATGGACCACAATGAGGACGGGTACTAGAGAGAAGGGGACGAGCACAACAGGAACGGAGCTCAAAGATCAGGGGAGGCTGCCTGGGGCGGGGGATGCTCGACCTGAGTGGCAGCGTAGGACGGGGGATGGGATGAAGGTGGGTGGGAACGTGGGCAGAGCAGCATGTCCCCAAAGGGAAGAACGTTGCTGTCCCCTAGAGCCTTAGAGGGAGCGTGACCCTGCCAACACCATGCCTTTGGACTTCTGGCTCTAGAAATGTGAAAGAATTAATTTGTGTTGTCTTAAGCCACCCAGGTTGTGTTGCTTTGTTATGGCAGCGCTTGGAAGGTAACACAGCAGGTCTCAGGAAAGAGAGTACAGCCCAACGTGGCTGGGCTGCGGAGAAGGAGAAGCGGGAGGCTGGTGAGGTAGCGGCGAGGACCGCGGGGTCCTGTAGTCGTGCTGGAGATGTGTTCTCTGTCCTAAGAGCGAGGCATGTCAGTGAGGCCCCTCTGCCGCAGTGTGGGGAGTCCTGGAGGGGCAGGCTTGAGAGCAGGCAGGGCAGAGGGAGCCTGGGGGTGGCTCCACCGAGGGTGGTGGTGGAGGGGCCGATGGGGGCAGGGAAGTGGAGGGATTCCCGAGATACAAGGTGGATGGTCGGATGTATAAATAATGAAGGAATGATTGGGACCAAAACACCTACAGAGGAAGAGAGGAGACTGGCTTTCAGCAGAAATCGCCTGTGTACGTGGAGCAGAGAGAGGCCAGGCTGCCTTGGGACAGAGGCAGGATTACCACCCCTCCCCCATGATAATGGCCAATTTAAGCATCACAGTCTTGGAACTACCCCCCAGCCCCATCTGCGAGAGACACAGGAGGCTGCCGCCATCCTCAGGTTACAGATGGGTGGGTCCCAGAGAGGCTGAGTAACCTACCTTGGGTCCCCCAGCGGTGACAAAACTGGCACTAGAAACTGGCTCTTCTCCTAGTTCTTGGTCCAAATTTCTTCTCACTGTGCAACTGTTAGACGCCTCCTGACAATGTCCCACTTGTATCCATAAGCGCGTGTCAGCCTCTTAAGATGGTTCCTAATTCATTTTCTCTCCTAAATGCTTTTCCATCTGGTTACATGATCTGCATCTTGATTCTTTGCGGGGTGGAACAAGGGGAGACATCAATAAATGCAACAGATACACAACTTAAAGAAGCGGAGGGCCGAGTCAGTTGGCCCCTGCTTCCTGATGACACCGCTGGGGGTCAGCCTGTGGCCCGAGCATCTTCAGGACATGAAGTGCTTTTATAGAGGGGGCAGCCCGTCTACTGGGCAGATGTGTGATGGAAACTCCAGCTTCATGATGAGAGATGGAAGAGGAAGGGGGTTGGAGCCTCTGGGATCAGTCTTGGGCTGTCTTCCAAGAGTCTCCCTTATGGGAAGAAGGCTCTGTGGCCTTCATAGGCAGCCTGGGGCAGTGGGAAGAGGCAGTGACGAGACCCACGGTCTGTCCTGCGTCCACTATGTCCTAATGGTCTCTTTGGTTTTCTCTAGGCCTCAGTTTCTTCATCTGTAAAAGGGGGAATTGGACTAAGTGACCTATGGGGATATGTTCAACTCTAAAATGGGATGACCATAATCTTATTCTTTTTTTTTTTAAAAAACGCAGACTTTGTACAATCCTTGCAAATTTGAGTTATGCCTTGTGGAGTCACAGCCACAGAGCTCACCAGTGTTCTCTCGGTTCTGGTCTTAGCCCAAGCTCTCAATTGAAAGATGCAATTCTTGTGCTCACGTGTTATCAGAAGGTGATGTTTTCCCAGGTGTGTTTGTCAGTCTGCTGTTTGTGGTGCTCCTGGATCGGGCCCCGTCCTGCACAGAGTCCTTCCTTCTATTCCTGCAGCTCCCTCCCATCAACCCACTGCTTGTATTAGTTAGCTTTTGTCTCAAAAATGCTGCTTAACAAACCACCCCAAAACTCAATGGCTTAAGAGAACAATCATTTCTATTCATGGATCACTGGATTGGCTGGAGATCAGCTGATCTTGGCTGTGCCCATTCATGTGTCTGGGGATCTGCTTGGGATCAGACCATCTAGGCTAGGCTCCCCTGGGTGGTTCAGCTCTTCTCCACATGGCTCTCATTCTCCTGGGCCAGTGGACGAGCCTGGACGTATTCTCCTCGTGATGATGACAAAGACACAAGGGACAAACCCAAGAGCACAGGCACTTGTCAAGTCTTTGGCCACACATGGCCACTAACACTCCATTGGCCAAAGCAAGGCACATGGTCAAACCACAGTCAAGGACAGGGAGGTGTCCTCTGCCTCCTCAGTGGGAGGAATTGCAAAGTCATGTGGCGAAGGGTGTGGATGCAGGGAGGAGCGAAGAAGCAGAGCCCTTAATGTACTCTGTAGTTTTACAAATCACACGTACACACTGATACCACCTTCATTTCATATTTGTACTTCCCTTCTCCCAGGGACAACCATGGTTTTCACCAACACCAATCTAGTTGCTAATATGCTCTATCCTCAAGGCACCTAAAATACCATCAGAATACTGTCAGAATTACTCCCACCAATAAGAAAATCACCAAGTTAAAGTGGCAGATTTCTCCATAGCTCCTCTTGACCTTGGAATGCATCACAGTAAGGGTATAGAGTGAGAGGCGTAAGTTCAAAAATTCCTTGAATTTATTCTCTATTCTGAGTGGTTATGTTATAAATTTGCTATTCATTTAGATTCATTTGTTTCCTTTTGTCTTAGATTCTAGGGTTTGCTTTGTTCATCTTTGTTGATTTAATATTTTGAACATTGTATAATACACAAACATGGTTCAAAAGTCAGAAACCATATAAATGGGATTACTCAGGGAATCTCACCCCCAGCCTCTTCCTCCCACCCCGTTCCCACTGACTCTGCAGGTTGCCATTTTTATTAGTTTCGGTTTATCCTTCTTGTTTACCTTGTTAAAAAGTAAGCGTGTACGTATGTGTATACATGCATACATTTTACCTTCTGTCTTATACAAAAGGTAATATATATTAAAAGGTAATGTATATATTAAAAGGTGATATATGTATTAGAAGGTAATATATATTAAAAGTATGTATACATATATGTTTGAATCTTGCTTTTCTTCAATTAACAGAGATCCTGGAAATCACTCCATATTATCTGTAGCGATCTTCCTCATTCCCTTCTATGGCCGCAGAGCACTCTGTCTGGGGATGTGCCCTAGTGTGTCCAGCCAGGGGCCTATGGGCACGCATCTCAGCATGGCGGATTCTCATACTGTGACAGCTTGGCCAAGGGCTGAATGTTTTGCCAAATTCCCCTCCAGAGGGGTTGTGCTATTTTGTACTTGCACAGATAAAATATGAGAGTGAACAGAGGCCTGGGTTTGATGGGGACACTTAGGCAAACGAAATGAAAGTTTGGGCAGTTATCCAATGACCTGAGATTCTGTGGACGCGGAGCTCTCAGTTTCCCACATCAATCCATGTTCAGTGCCGGCACTGGCTTGAATTTTCTGTATCTCTTTCTCAGGAGCGTATGTCTTTTGTGTGTGTAGCACTGTGTTGTAACTGTAATTTGTTATTGCTGTAACAAATTATGACAAACTTGGTGACTTAAAACAATAGAAATTTATTCTCTTAATTCTGGAGGCCAGTCTCATGGGCCTAAATCAAGGGGTGGGCAGGGCCGGGCTCCCTCTCGAGGCTCCAGAAGGGGAGCCATTCATGCCTCTTCCAGCTCCTGGTGCTGCCAGCATTCCTTGGTTTGTGGCCACATCACCTTCCCCTCTGTATGTCTGTGTGTAGAATCTTCCTCTACCTCCCTCACTTAAGGAGATACGTGAATGCATTTAGGGAACATGGAATAATCTAGGATGACCCCCATCTCAAGATCCTTAATCTAATCATACATCTAAATATCCTTTTTTTGTTGTTTTTAATTTAAGTAGAGTTGATTTACAATGGTGTGTTAGTTTCAGGTATACAGCAAAGTGATTCAGTTATACATATATATATCTATTCCTTTTCAGGTTCTTTTCCCTTATAGGTTATTACAGAATATTGAGTATAGTTTCCTGTGCTATACAGTAGGTCCTTGTTGGTTATCTATTTTATATATAGAAGTGTGAATCTGTCAACCCCATCCTCCTAATTTATTCCTCCTCCTCCCCTTTCCCCTTGGTAACCAAAAATTTGTTTTATATGCCTGTGAGTCTGTTTCTGTTTTGTAAATAAGTTCATTTGTATCATTTTTTCTAGACTTCACTTATAAGCAATATCATATGATACTTGTTTTCCTCTGTCTGACTTCCTTCACTTAGTATGATCATCTCTAGGACCATCCATGTTGTTGCAAATGGCATTATTTCATTCATTTTTTATGGCTGAGTAATATTCCATTGTGTGTGTGTGTGTGTGTGTGTGTGTGTGTGTGTATACCACATAAAGATCCTGATTTAAATGCCATATAACACAGTTTTCAGAGATTAGGACGTGGATATCTTTCAGGAGAAGGACATTATTCAGCATTTTCAATTTACAAAGTGTTTTTGCACACAGTTTCTCATAGCTTCCTCAAAACCTCTGTGAGGGACAGACCCTGCCTTGCTATACCCACTTCCCAGGTGAGGGGCTGTGACTGAGAGCTCTCAGGGTGTCTGCCTCCAGGCCTAGAAGTGTCTGTTCTTGAGAGGATGACTTGGGGTCAGTCTGTTCCTGAGAGGATGACTCCAGAGAGAGATGCCCTGTCTCTGAAACCAACAACGTCCCAGGTGCCGACAGGTCGACCATTAGACACCTGCCACCAGATATGTTCATGTTAATTTCTGTCTCCTGCCTACGAGGGGAAACGGAAAGAGCACATTTTTTGTAGTTGGACAAACCTGCATCTGACTGTAGGTGCTAATATACACAGGCTCTGTGAACTTGGGGATATTACTCACCTTCCCTGGGCCTTAATTTTCTCATCCGTAAAATGGGAACAGTGTAAAATATGGGATAACATCTGTAAGACACAAGTCACTCCCTGATACTTGACATGTAAGGAAGACTTCATTTCTTTATGCTTCTACATCAAATCCCATCTGGCCTCCACTTGTCCACTTGGCAAGAATTCCCCACCAGTCACCTCAGGGCCACCCTTCTCTTCCTGGGGATTATGTCAAGATTCCAGGGCACAAGCAGCCCAAGAAAAGGAAGGTGAGCCTTCTGGTCATTCTGGTCACCGCTGAGTAAGCCCCTTGCCCAGCTCCACTGGAAGCTTTCTGAGTGGCCGTGGTCCTTCTGTGCCCTGAGGCCCGCGCATCCTGGTAGCAAGGCCAGGCTGGTGGTCACCCCACCGTCACGGGGATCTGCCAGCAACCCTCTCCCAGATTCAGCCCTCAGTGCATTGCATGCAGGTGGGCTCCAAATGTCCTCCTCTCCCTGCACCCTCACAGGTACATCCTGTCCCAGTCCAGGTGGGCCCACCTCCTCTCCCCACATCTTCCCCTGAAGCCCAGAGTCCCTCCCTCCTCTGCCCCTATTCAAAAACAAGGTCTGTTTAGGGTGGCCTCTGAGGTCGTGACAAACGCTCTTCTTTCTACAGATTAAAATCCCTAAAACCTCTACCCCCCCTGCGGGGAGTAAGGAAAGATCAGACTCTAAATAAATCTGGCTCACCTGGGGGTGGGGTGGGTACAAAGAAGAAAATTCCTTTTATTCCCTAGAGTTTATAACAAAGAAAAAAAAGAACCAGACACGATTCACCTTTCAGCGGTGGCCGTAAAGAAGCAGATGTTCAGTGCCCCTGAGAGAGTGGATTCTCGCTCGTGCAGCACCCCTCCCTGCCCCCCTGCACCTCCAAGGGCCACCGTCCACGGGTGACACAGAGTAACACAGAAGCCCGAGGTTAGTCCCTGACAGTGACAACAGGGGGGTCGGTTCCCCCGGCCTGGGACTGCCTGGAAAAGGAGGCAGATGGGGTTGGAAGCAGAATCCACGAAGAGCTGGCTCAGTTGCTGAGACCCCACGGGAGGACTGCGCAGCCCTGGGGATGAGAACTCAGCACAGGAAGGAACCGCGCCGCCTCCCCTGGAAGCCGTCTCCTGGGCTCCACTGACACAAGACAGAGGTTGAGCGCTGTCCCCCGGAGAGAGACCCAGAGGCGGGGAGGCGCCTGCGGGAGCAGGTCTGGGGGAACCTGTTAGAAAGAGCACCTGAGGAGACCGAGGACCGGGGCCCTTTGCTCCTGTTCCAGGAAGTTCGGGGAACACAGGTTGGGCTGTTCAGGTGGGCGAGTTGTTCTTAGAGAAGCAGCAGCATCAGCAGCCGTGCAGGAAGTCTCGCTGGAAAGCTGGCAGTGTGAGCACCGCCTCTTTTGTGCCGTTTAGTCTCATCCACAGCCTCGTTGAAAGGAATCTGGGGGCTTTGCGCCTCTGGCTGTTCCAAAGCGGCTGTGAGTTCCTGGGAAAGAGGGTAGAGTTACTTTTCTCAGAAGTGGCAGATGCCTTCCGTGCTCTCTGGTCCTCTCTCTACCGCGTGTGCGAGTGATGCTATGGAGAACAGACGTGGGGCAAACAGGGCATCTCGGTGGTTCCCTCCAGGCTCCTAGCCCTGACTGCCTCTTAGGTGATTTCCCTTTCAGCCGCAGTCCTGGGAGAAGGATGGTGCTGCTGGTACAGATAAGGAGCCAGGGTGCTGAGGGCAGGAGATGCTTGTTCTGGCCACACAGGGAGGGAGGAGCAGCACAGGTTCAAACCCAGGCATTGTGGCCCCCCACCCCCGTGCCAGCGTCAGCACCCTATGCAGAGGCACCTAAGGCAGCTGTCGGGCAGCACCGCCGGATTGGGTCACCTGCATAAGCCTGGGAAGCCGGGACTTGGCAGGCTGCCCTGGAAGTATGCTATTTTGTGAGATTAATCACAAAATTCGTTCCCTGGCATTTCCTGCTACCCTCCTTCCATCCCCTAACACAGGCAGCAGAAGAGCAAAACGTCAGTTAATGCGCTTTTGACTTTCAGCAGCCTAGGTCTGAGCACAGAAAGATGTTTGGAAAAATGCAAATCAACCAACGCCAGTCTTCCTACCCTGTGGTTGGATAACTTGAAGCAGGAAGTGAGAGGGGAGGAGAGGGCTTTGACTTTCACAGGAAGGGGAGGATAAGCGGACCCTTCTCCGGATTTGGAGACCGAGAGCAGAGGATACTTGCATGTCCCATCCCCGGGGTAAGGTCCGGGGAGCTGGTGGTATCCCAGAGCTGCCCTTCACCCATCACAGGGCCAGAGCCACGGGCAGAAGTAGCTAGGCGCTGTGTGTGTAGGCAAAGGGATTTTGAGTGACCCAAGAGTGGTGCAGGAGCGGCCGCTAACCCTGGGTGCTGAAGAGGCTCTGGGGGGAGGAGGGCTGTGTGGGAAGGGGGAGGGGGAGAGATTGTGGGGATGAGCTGGGCGGCAGGGGGCGCAGCAGGGTCCTCCCTGGACCAACGGGAGTGGGTCAGCGCTAAGACCAGCAGGGAGGGAGGACACGTAAGCAGCCTTGCGGTGAGATGACAGTGGCCAGGACCAGACCTGACCACATGTAAGCCCCAATGGAAACCCAAGTACGGCCCCAGGGCTGGCTAAACCAGCACCGAATTAGCTGAAAGTGAGGGCTAAATTCCTCAGGGAAATGAGGACTCAAGATAAAAATTCGGTTCACGTACGTTAAGCAAAGTTACACATCTTACTCACCTGGCTCTGGGGCTTGAGACATCTTCCTGGTACAGCAGAGTCTGAGATCCCTCATCACTAGGTGTCCACAACTCAATTTTTCCAGTAGAGAATTAATTCACCTTCGAAGCCACCTGCTTTTGGCCAATTCATTGTTGAAGAACGGATAGAGGTTATACACACTCACACACACGTACAAATCTCCCCCCAACACACACAGTATTTTCTGCAGAAAGGGCTGTGCAAACTTGCTTAGAGCATTTCAAAAAGTGTGACATTTTCATTTAACAATAAAAGCACAAAAGGAGGAATGTTTAAGAATTGTTTTCCTCTCTTCAATTACTCTTGCAGCCCTTTCCATGGGTGAGGAATGAGGGGAGAATGATCCCCACCTCTGCTGCTCCTTTCTCATCCCACGTGGCTCTGAAACACTGACCAATAAGAAGAGAGGTCGTGTATTACAGAAGCCACTGGTCACTCAGCAAACATTTAGTAAGAATATAGCTGACACTGACTGTGCACTTCCCATGGCTGGGCCCCAGGCTAAACCCTTTACAAAGCTGGCTTCCTGTCATCCTCTGAGCAAGCCCAGGAGGCCAAAGCTGTGATGTTCGGCTGTGCACTGCTCTGCTTCAGGCCTGTGCCAGGGGCTAAGGATGCTGAAAAGTGAGAAGGTCTGTGCCCTGTGGAAGCTTGGAGTTAAACCAGCAGAGGTAAGCCCCTCCCCCCATCCCTGCCAGACAAGTGAGGAATCACTGCACGAACAGGGCTGTGAAGATAGAAAGACGGGAATGTCCAACCCTGCCTGATGGGAAGGCTTCCTGGAGGAAGTGATGCCTGAATTGGCACTTAAAGGGTGAATAGGAGTTTGTCAGAGGGAAGAGCAGACTGCAATACGATCATCTCTATTTTTCACAAATCCACGGTGACCCTCTAACCGCTCACAATTCTCAAGACTGCCATTGGACAGACAGCCCCCAGACTTTCCTCCCTTGGTCCCTCTGTGTGGGACACTCTCCCCCATCCTCTGATTAATGAGCTTCCCCATCCTGCAAGGCTCAGTTCGGCTGAGCTGCTCTTTTCCAGGTGGAAGTACCTGCATGCTCTCACTCCTTCCATACCTCTCTCTGGGGAATGCTGCTGAACAAGTGAATAATTGAATGAATGAATGCACAATTACCTAATAATAGAATGAGGAGGCATTGGATGCTGTTTGCCCAGTCTCTTTGGATCATTGTATTATGTACATGTTTTTAGTTGCTTGAATAAAGGTTACTTTGTGCTGCAAGTACCACAGAAGATCACAAATGAAACTAAACGAACAGGGAAACAAGTCCTGGCTCTCTGTGAAGGAGAAAAGTCACCGGCTGGGGGCAAAGGGTCCACACTCTGGTTCACTTAGCAATCCTCTTCAAATTTGAGGACCTGATGACACATGCACGACACAGAGCATGAAGACTTGAACAGACTACAAGGAGCTGCAGATAGGCTGGGGTGTGAGCCCACCCAGCTCTCATCCCAAGAAGGCACTAGTGCTGTAAAGTCTTAGTGAGGTGGAGCTAGGCTGTCCATCCACACAGTGACTTCCACCCGCTTGTGACACTGGAGACCCCAGGCTGGCATCTCCAGCCCCAGCCATCCTGGATGACCTGCAGCCTCTTTTTTTTTTTTTTTAACTTCTTTATTGGAGTATAATTGCTTTACAATGGTGTGTTAGATATACGTGGAATCTAAAAAAAAAAAAAAAGGTTCTGAAGACCCGCAGCCTCTTCAAAGTCACGTGGTCCTACATGACGCCATCACGTTTTCTCCAGCCCTCTCAAGCTTGCATCTTCCCACTGTCCTGCTTTGTGATACAGTCGTGCATTCAGACGTGCTGCTGGATACCTGAGCATCTTCACAGTGTCCCCGCCCCCCTCCCACCATGTTCCATTGAGCATGAGCCCCCTTAATTCCTCTTCCTGAGTGTCTCTCATTCCCACCCCGCACCTCTCTGTTCTCCTGGACACGCTTCTTGCCACGCCTTCTTCCCCCGCACCTGTACCCGCTAACAGCCTCCAGCTCCATTTCTCACTGCTTGTCCTTCCCTCCATCAGAGTATCTTCCCAGTGTTCAATATGTCAACTTCAATAATATAATAGCCAGTTATTTTACCAGTAAAAGTGAGTTTATTTGAGAACAGCCAGAGGAATTGCAATTTGGCAAGTGTGAACTATGGAGGCCCATAGGCAAATCCAGAGAAAAAGGCAGCCAGGCTTGCTTTTATAGGGAAAATGGGGGAGTTGGGAGGGGCTGCAGTAAGCAAAGAATCCATTGGAGGAAGTTGATAGTACAAAGTATGGTGGCTTCTCATTGGTTGGGCTGCAACAGTCTCTGACTGGCTGAGCTGTGTACCTTGGGGGGTGGAGAGCAGCTTTCTTCTTCGCGCTGGATAGTAAAGTGGAACCTTCCTGTGGGAGATGTATGCATTAAAAAAAATAAATTTATTTATCGGCTGCATTGGGTTTTCCTTGCTGCACGCGGGCTTTCTCTAGTTGTGCAAGCGGGGACTACTCTTGGTTGTGGTGTGTGGGCTCAGTAGTTGTGACTCGCAGGCTCTAGTGTGCAGGCTCAATGGTTGTGGTGCACATGCTTAGTTGCTCCGTGGCATATGGGATCTTCCCAGACCAGGAATCGAGCCCATGGCCCCTGCATTGGTAGGCGGATTCTCAACCACTGTGTCACCAGGGGAGTCCTTATGTATGTATTTTTAAGTCTCTTTTTGTTGGGAGTAATTGACCTTGCATGGCGGGCGTGAGAGCTCCCCCTACAGGCCTTCCCGGACTTCAATTTTCGTTGCGGTTTCTTTAATTAATTCCACAAAACCTCACCTTGTTGCTTCCCAGTGATCTGCACTGCGTGTCCAGCAGCATGTAGGCACACAAGGCTTGCTCTGATCGTCTCCCAATGACCTCATCCCTGCAACCCTCCTGCCTCCCTCCTCCCACTTCCAGTGGAGCCGGATACCTCTGGGTTTGCATTTCAGCACAGCCTCCAGGAGGAGAACTATAGGAGCAGGGGGAGGAGGTGCTCCGGAGGTGACGCAGGCCCTTCTCCAAGGAGAGAACGGTGGGGGGGGGGGGGGGCGGACAGAACAGACCCGCACCTCCCCGAGTCCCTGGAGCCATAAGCCTGGCCAGTGGTGGGCAAGTTGGACATGAGATTGAAGTTCTAAACTGGACTCAGTTTTAACAATGAAATAACCTGAAAGTTTTAGAATCTGCCCAGCAGACCCTTATAGGATATGTTCCTCACAGGGAAGGGACATTTGGTACGGCACTGTCAGGGGGGTGTTCAGAGAAATAAAATTCTTTCCTATTTGCACCCCGCTTGGTGGGGGGCTTGTGGATAAACGACTGCGTGTGGCTGGCAGTGCACGCTCTGCCTTGGGTTGGCTCAGAGGGTCTGGCTCCTGGCCACCTCTGGGACACAGAGGCTTCCCTCCGGGCCTGCTGCTGGGGTGCACAGGGGACTGATGGCCTTAATTCTGGTCAAGCTGAACGGCCGCAGACAGTTCAAAGTGAGATGCCAGCGTCTGCTTGTCACATACCCAGGTGAAGGAACCGGGGACAGGGTCTGCCCTGCATCTTGGGTGGGGTTTTGGATGGGTCGTGTGTGTACAGAGATGTACCTTGGGCCTCTGGTGTGGCTTCCCTGCCCCACCTGTGACCGGGCTGCCTGAATTTATCTGGTTTGACGCCAAGAATAAGTAGAGATTAGTTTTTTCTATCTGCCCCCAACACAAAGGTAGGCTGTTACTTACAGCATAAACACTGTGGGGAAACGTGCATAATAAAAGTAAGGCTATTTTAAGAAAGAAAATTTGATGAACGATGTCCAGTACATTGGGAAAGAGGAAATACCTCCTTCGATATGTATGACTTTTATCCAGCTAGTAATCCACAGTTTAAAGAACTTCCTTAATTTAATCAAGAAGTTATTTTAAACTTAGATCTGGAAAACCCTCATACCTCCAGCACAAGGTTTCGGTGAAATATCCCTCAACATGAAAATATAGACAGTTAGTTTTTTCTTCCAGAGTGAAACACTGCGAGCTTCCCATTCCTGGTTTATTATGCTTTCTGTATCTCTGCTCATTTTCCACCAGTATTGCATTAAGTATTGATATTGATTTCTTGTAAATGGGACTGAAATAGATGGCCCACAGTTTTTTGTTATTGTTCGGTGGCACTTGTATGTAATTTATTATGGCTGCGATGGAAGCTGCCCTGCTTTGCCACAGCTTAAATTAAATGTGCCACGCTCGGCCTCTGCGTGTCACCTACATTCCTCATTCAATATCAAAAATTATTATGTATAATGTTTCTCTCCCCCCCCCCCCCGCCACTCCCATAAGAACACTTACTGTGCCCTTTGTATTATTTTGAAAGTTTGTGCTGATAACTTGTGTCATTAGTGGATAATAGGAAAGTAGGAGGAAGGGGCAGTTTCCTCTCGGCAGCTGGGTTTTGCTCAGTTTCTGAGAGGCCTGGAAGACAGGTGACCTGGATCCTGGGCCTGGTTTTACCCCGCCCAGCTGAGGGACCTTGGGCCGGTCCCCTTCTCTGTCTGTTTCATGGAGAAGCACTTGTGTGGGGTTATGATGATGAGCCCATCAGTCCAGGGCTGGGAGCTGGGGCCCTTTGCCTGTGTCTCCCGAGTGGCCCGGGGTAAGCGGGAGCGACCGGCAGGACTGCTCATCTCTTGGCCGAGGGCATCTCTTGAAGGCAGGGCAGCAGGCCTTTCTTCTGGGCATAAGCAGCCTCGGGTATCCCATTCAAGAGACGGCGCAGGGTCGATCTTGAGGCCAGAGAGCGGCCTTGTCCAGAATAGGAAAGGGCAAGGGTTCAGGGGGAAGCGTCCTGACAAGGAAAGAAAGTCAGAGTTCTTGTTCTTTGTCTGTTGGGGCCGCTTGGCTGGGCCAGGCCAGAAAAGTCACATTGAACAATCTGGGAGAAAAAGGCATGACTGTGGCCTTCCAGTGCTCAGGATTCTGCAAATTCCCCCGCCATCCCCTCTAAGGCCCCTCTCCCCTTTCACGGTGTCGTGTGGCTGAACTTCTGGCCTGTGTGTCTTGCACTGTGTTGGGTGCAGTTCTCGAGGGACAGAAGGGCCAGAGGCTCCAGGGACTGTTATGCCTGGGGGAAGAGACAGGCCCAGTATTAACATGCAGTGTGTGTGTGTGTGTGTGTGTGTGTGTATAGCATCTTTATCCCTGCGGCATCCCTTCCTAAAGACATGTTCAAGTCCCATCTTAGACCTGATGTTTTTTTGCCCACGTGGTTTTCACTCCAAATGATTTCCCATTAGGTGCGAAGGATTCTACAAGAAAACTGACAAAGTGCCTCACACAAGACGCCAGCCGCCTCCACATCCATGGCTTTTTAAGGAACCAAGTTAGACTTTTCGGCATTCAGCCCAGGGCAAAACAGCATCTGTTAATTAGACTTTCATTTCTATTGATAATGGGACCCACAGGCCTGCCGCTGAAGTGGACACAGCCCTTTTGTGGCGCGGCCATCTCTGTGCTGCTTGTGTGAATTAAGCCTGATTGTGGCGTGAAGGGCCCCTCTTGAGTCTCCCGCTCAGACCTGATGACTCCCATTCTTCCTTTAACCACTTAAGGAGGTCTGCTGCCCTTCTTTCTTCCTGTCCGCTGGGCTTTTTTGAAGGAGCCTCTGCTCTGACTGGATCTGGGGCCTTGCCCAAACACGCAGCACTTTCGCAACGCGGCCGCCAAAAAGCCTTCCCCTCCAGCCCCTGAGTCCTCAGGTCCGTCCTCCCTCCCTCCCTTGTTCCCTTCTTCCTTCCTTCATTAACAAAGTTTCAAGGGAAGGGCACCCGATGGGGAGGCGGGCGTCACTCCGTGCTGTGCTGGGGTGGGACCGCACCAGCTTTTGAAAGTTGCCTGTGGAATTTTCAGGAATTTTATTGGCCAGTTGTTAAATATAGCCATTATTAAAAATTAAATGATGAATGAAATAAATTATATCAAAAACAAAGGTGATGAACGCTCAAAACTCATGACTGTCTAATTATTTTACAAGATTTTATTATCTGTGTCAGAGGACAGAAGCGTTTTTCTCTAAAAGCCCAGATAGTAAATATTTGGGGCTCTGCAAGGTGTATGATCTTTGTACCAATGACTCGGCTCTGCTGTACTAGGGTGAAAGTAGCCTTAGACACTAATTGAATGGACATGGTGTTTCAATAAAACTTTATTTGCAAAACAGGTAGCATAGATTTAGCCCACACTCTGGGCTATAGTCTGCCAACCCCGATCTGCCTATCTGCCTATCTGCCTGCTGGAAATACTCTGTAACTGTGTCCCTGCTCATCTCATCCCAACCCCACCTTCTGTGACCTCACGTTGGTAGCTTGAAATCAACTGTGGTGGCAGTACTTACACCCCAGCAATTGGTAAACACTAGTAATCAGGGCTTCTTTTCCCAGAGACCTGGCTAAGTATTCACTGGTGCATTTGACTCCTGACTCTGCATCGTATTAGCTGGGTGTCCTCAGGTACGTTACTGAACTCTCTGTGCTTTAGTTTCTTTGTGTGACGGTTGAGGTGGCACCTGCCCTAAAGGGTTCACAGGGCATGCGGCGGTATAATGTGTGTGAAGCTCACAGCACTGGGTTTTCAGGGGGATTCACAGTGAGTCTAAAGTAGGTTCTGGCCCCAGGAATATGTCAGTATCCTGGGAGGGAGGTGGCATAGGTCCAAATATAAAATATAAAAGTCTAATAATATAGAGATTTGATTAGCCACTCCCCAGCCTGCCTGAGGACCTCTGACAGCTGATTCTTGGGCCTAGGGGCTACTGTGTCGACCCTGAACACAGTCCCCGGTGCCCAGCCTCTGGCTCCTGCTGCCCTAGCCATAGGCTCAGAGCCCTGTCACCTTGACCGCTCTTCTCCCTGAAGCATGGGCACACCATGCTGAGAAGGCAATGACTTCTCAGATAAAGCACAAGCAACAAAAGGGAAAAATAAACAAATTGGCTCCTGAAAATTAAAAACTTTTGTGCTGAAAATGAAGCCAGCAAGGAAGTGAAAAGGCAACTCATAGAATGGGAAAAAATATTTGCAAATCATATATCTGAGAAGGGACTTGTATCCAGAATATATTAAAAACTCTTACAGCTAAATAATAAAAAGATAAATAACCCAATTTAAAAAATAGACAAGGGATCTGAATAGACATTTCTCTGAAGAAGATATAAAAATACCCAAGAAGCACATGGAAAGGTGCTAAAAATCATTAGTCATTAAAGAAATACGAATCAAAGTGACAATAAGATACCACTTCATACCCACAAGATGGCGAGGGCCCAAAAGACAGACAATAATAAGAACTGATGAGGATGAAGGGAGATTGCAGGCCTCAGACATTGCTAGTGGGAATGTAAATGGTGCAGCTATTGATACTTTGGAAAATAGTTTGGTATTTCCTTAAAAAGTTAAACATAGAGTTACATCATGACCCTGTAATTCTACTCTTAGGTATATGTGCAAAAAATGAAAACATACGTTTCCATGAAAGCTTGTACATGAATGTTCATAGCAGCACTATTCATAATAACCAAAAGTAGAAATGGCCCACACATCCATCAGCTGATGAGTGGATAACCAAAATTTTGTTTATCAACAATGGAATATGATTTGGCAATAAAAACAAATGAAATGCTGATATATAATATAATGTGGATGAACCATGAAAACATGATGCTCAGTGAGAGAAGCCATCAAAAAAGACCACATTTTGTATGATTCCACTTATATGAAATGTCCAGAATAGGCAAATCTATAGAGACATGAAGCAGCTTGGTGTAGGGTCAGGGGTGTCAGGGGTGGGAAAGGCAGAGTTCCTGCACTGGGTGTGGGGTTTCTTTTCGGGTGATGAAAATGTTCTAAACTTAAACTGTGGTGATAGTTACACTGTTCCATACTGAAAAAAAACTGAATTGAGTGAATTACAAGATACGTGAATTATATCTTGATAAAGTTGTTAAAAAAACAAATAGCACATTCTTTCCTCTATCTTGGAATTTGATTAAATCATGTTAATAAAATGTTCCATTAAAATTAGGGTTGCCAGGGACTTCCCTGGCGGTCCAGTGGTTAGAACTCTATGCTTCCACTGCAGGGAGCGTGGGTTTGATCTCTGGTTGGGGAACTAATATCCCTCTCGCAAGCCGCACAGCACGACCAAAAAAAAAAAAAATTAAGGTTACCAAATTTAGCAAATAAAAATACAAGAATCCCAGTTAAATTTGAATTTCCAATAGACAAGGAATAATTTTTTAAGTTAAGTATGTCCCAGATATCACATGAGACAAACTTATAATGAAACTTTATTCATTTATTTGAAATTCAAATTAACTGGGCAACTGTGTTTTATCTAGTTACCCTAATTAAACTATAACATAAGCCATAGCCTTTTCATACAGAGCTATACCATTTTGAAAACCATTGTCTCTCCATATGCATCCTACAACCCCATGGTTTCCATTTTACAGAGCGTTGATCAGAGGCCTAGACTCCTCCACGTGATCCAGTGGCAGTTCCAGGATCTGAACGCAGGTCTGCCTGACTCCCAATGCCAGGGTTCTCTGTCGCCGAGGCGGGCATATGGCTGATGGCGAGAAATCTGTTTTTTCCCTTGTTTCTGTAAGAGAAGCAGAGAAGGAAACCTTCAGTCCCCATAAAGTTCCATGCAGGGGCTCTGAGGTCTGGCTGCTGGCAAACCAGAACAGTGAGTTCCCATTAGAATGTTCTTTTCTGGGAGGAGATAACAGGATAATAGGTATCTTACTTGCTTCCTGTAAAATGGTGAGTGACAAAGAGTCACTTGAGATTAGAGTAATTCAGAACGAGTTAAGCCAATACCTGTGCTCCTTAGAGATCAATTTTTATTTTGAGGAGAGGAGAGAGAGGATAAGCGAGACCCAAAATAAAATTTGGCATTCCTGCTCCAACCTCAATAAGCCTGGGGGCTCTGGGAGGGAGGTCTCTGTGTGCACGAGGAGAGATGGGGTGGGGGGGGGATGCTTCTGAAATCAAAGGCGCGTGATTTAGGAGCAAATGCTACATCTGCACCGAATTCCTTTAGTCTTCTCAGAGGGAAAGTGGATGCATAAATGATGTTTTAAAAATGTTTAAGATTCTTGAGTAGGGTACACAGTCAAAAATGAAACTGGTGGGCTTCCCTGGTGGCGCAGTGGTTGAGAGTCCGCCTGCCGATGCAGGGGAGGTGGGTTCGCTCCCCGGTCCGGGAGGATCCAACATGCTGCGGAGGGGCTGGGCCCGTGAGCTGTGGCCGCTGAGCCTGCGTGTCCGGAGCCTGTGCTCCTCAATGCGAGAGGCCACGGCAGTGAGAGGCCCGCGTACTGCAAAAAAAAAAAGAAACTGGCCATTTGGGGAATGAAATGATACTTTTTTCCACCTTGCAGTCATCATAACACACTATTCTTGCCTGCATGGTTGGGCCAGTGGGGCATGCCTGCTGTAATGCAACAGCGAGTCTCACTCTGGTGTTTTCTATGATATAGACAAAAACAGTGGTCACTGAGCGAGCATCAGATTGAATCTGATTCAGCCAGGTATGATTCTAGAATATACATTCCTGGACCTCATCCCTGTAGATTCTGATTCAGCAGGCCTGGCTTGAGGTCCAGGAGGTTATGATTCTTAATAAGCCACATTGGAAACCCCTGGTAAAGGAGAAATATCAAGACACTCTATCTCCTAGTTTAAATGTTTGCATTGGACAAGGTTTGGATGCAAGTGGTCTTTGTTTTCTGCAAACAGACCCTGTGTTTGGTCATAGATCTGTTCATGATAAGGAAATTTCTCAAAGAGGCAAGTCATGCTACACATACTTAGGACAAATGACTTATTAAAGAAGCTTTGTGGCAAAACTTTTTGTAAGGCATTTATCATCTAAAGACTTGTGCCTAAAGGCAAATGTGATGGAGTGGAGAGAGCCATGCCCCGGAGCACAGATGGTGGGGTTTGAATTGCAGCCCCGAGCTGGATGATCTCAGGATCTTTGCTTAGCTGTCTGGGACTCAGGCTTCGAGGAGGTGTGTGCGCGTGCGTGCGTGCGTGCGTGCGTGCGTGTGTGTGTGTGTGTGTGGTAGGGTGCGGGGTGGAGGCTGGTATGGAAGGAGACAGCAAAGGGAGTAAAGGATGAAGTGAATGCTGACCTCAAAGGCTCTTTCCAGCTTCTTCATTCTCTTATGAAACCGTATTATATTTCAGGTTATTTTCTTTTTCTTTCCTTTTCTTTTTTTTTTTTTGCGGTACGTGGGCCTCTCACTGTTGTGGCCTCTCCCGTTGCGGAGCACAGGCTCCGGATGCGCAGGCTCAGCGGCCATGGCTCACGGGCCCAGCTGCTCCGCGGCATGTGGGATCTTCCCGGACCGGGGCACGAACCCATGTCCCCTGCATCGGCAGGCGGACTCTCAACCACTGCGCCACCAGGAAGCCCCAGGTTACTTTCTTATTAGAGTTATGTAATTTTTCTTATTCTATTTTAGTTTTTGTAAAGTTGTCCATTACTGTGCTCTGGAGACAAATAACCATCCGGCCTTCCCCCTCCAGCCCAATTTGTTATTAGGTATCTAGGGGGAATCAGGCTGCTGCCGGCTCCTGGCTGGAAGGGCTAGGTCTCCTCCCTGCTCACTTCCACCTTTTGCTGTAGACGCACATCCTTGCATGCATGTTTTTTCATAAACTTCATCAGATGATCTGTTTTATTGTCTGATTCTTTTTTTTTAATTAATTAATTTTATTTTTGGCTGCATTGGGTCTTTGTTGCTGCACACGGGCTTTCTCTAGTTGCGGCCAGCAGGGGCTACTCTTCGTTGCGGTGCGCAGGCCTCTCATTGCGGTGGCCTCTCCCGTTGCAGAGCACGGGCTCCAGGCGCGCAGGCTTCAGTAGCTGTGGCACGTGGGCTCAGTAGTTGTGGCTCGTGGGCTCTAGAGCACAGGCTCAGTAGTTGTGGCACATGGGCTTAGTTGCTCTGTGGCATGTGGGATCCTCCCAGACCAGGGCTCGAACCCATGTCACCTGCATTGGCAAGCGGACTCCCAACCACTGTGCCACCACGGAAGCCCTTATTGTATGATTCTTGAGAGAGAGTTCCCCTTCTCTGGCATTCCTGGGAATGCTTCTGAAAACACTGGAAAAATACTCTTACCCTGAAGTTACATTAAATCTTTAATTAACAAGAAATGAGAAATTCATATGCCAGAGCTTAAGTGGGTATGTGGTATTTAAGCCTCTAGAATTTCAGGGTGACCTTAGTCTACAAAATAGATTCTCTTGCCTGTAGCCATTGATTTTTTTTTTTTTTTTTTTTTTTGTCTGAGCAGACATTTGCTTCTCTGCTTCATCTCCAGTGGCTCAGGACTCTGGTGCCCATGTAGGGTCTGGGAGGTGGTCGGAGATGCCTGTTCAGGTTGACCTCAATTCAGCAGCTCTTTCTTAGTGCCGCCTGTCCAGACCTCTGTCTACAGCGTGGGCTGCCATCTGCAGTGTCTCCTGGTACTTTGGACTATTCTTCATCTGGGGCTCCCGCACATGACCCGATTATTCTCAAATGTCACCAGAGGTAGAACAAACATATTTTCTTGGATGTCTCCTTGTCTCTTTTCTTGTCTTCCAATTTCTAGGTAGCTGGAGTCATGTGCTGGGCCCACAGGTCTTTCTTATTTGATTATGTCCATTGATTATGGCCTTGTTAGATGTATAAGCCTTAAGAGTTCTGGAGTCCTCAGGAATTGATCAGCAGCATATGTTAGGAAGAATACTGAAGTTGGATAAAAAGCACATCTTAAAAAGCAGTTCTGTTTGATTTCTGATTATAATTGTTGTTCTCATAGCAAAGTGATGTGCTCACTGCCTGCCTCTGAAGAGCTCACTGGTCTGGGTATCAATTTGACTGCAGTCAAGGTAAGAAATAGAGTGTGGTTGAGATGCAGGGAGCTGGGAATTAATCTCAATGTCACCACAGATACTTATGATACAGTTGGAATTTGATGATCCACGTCCTTTGGAACACCTCTGATCTTGAATTTCTGGTCCTCAATAGCTGTAGTCATAAAATCCATTCTGACCGCTCAGAAACTGCATAAATACACTTTAGTAATCCTTTGGATCCAAAGTTAAGGTTACAACTATGAAAATCACAGCAATGCTTTCAGCTGAAAGGGAAATGGTCAACTGTGATGATGAAGCTGCCCTCGCTCCCGACTTCATCATCGAGCAGAAGCCGATATAGAGTTTAAAGGGTATTGCCAAGTGGCCAGATTCTAATCCAGTTCAAAGGTCCATGAAAGAATGCATTTGTACTTAAATTTTTCCCATGGCCCTGGAAAAAGGTTGCAGATTGCAGGGGCAGTGGGTTTGGCTACCATCCAAGCAACCTTTGAGAATTTGGCTTATGGCTAAGGAGACACCAGATGCGCCCAAATGTTAGGACACTGCTCACGGAATAGGTGGAGAAGGGGCATTTTCAGGGTCATCTTGGTGCCTCCAAATTCTGCACCCACTTATCTACTGCTGCTTTGTGCCTTTACCTGCAGACAAATCAGTTTTCTTAGATTAGGTTAGGTTCTCAACTCTCTGCCAGGGGGCCGTGGGATCCCAAGGGTTATCTTTCTACATCAGATGCACAAACAGGTATCTGAATTCTCTCTCCCCATAAAACAACCACGGTCATAAATATTTAGGTACAGTGGATTACTGTCCTTTAATTTATGAGATTTCAGCTATTTGCCTTTTAGAGGGAGAGGGAGGGAGGGAGAGCGAGAGTGAGAGAAAGTCTTTGCTTCCTTCCCTATCGGAGGTGTGCCGTGGAGTGGGTGACTCTCTGCTGTTCCCTCCTGGTCCCCATTCCTATGTGCTGTATTTTCTGCCCTCCCATGGGGGCGTCTCACCATGCTGAGTGTGAGTCTGCAATTTAAAGATGTTCATACAACATAGCTCCTAAATGCAAGGCAGCTCAGTATCAACTTAGTTGAAGAAACTTATTATTAAACTTAGCTGAAGAAATGGGTTTCTTCCAGACCTGGAGGAAAACCTGGCAGGGCTGAACTTTGGGAGACAGGACAGTGGTGCCCAACAGGTGGTTCCTAGTGGATTTTCCAAGGGCATCTTTGCTTCTAGGTGATTGCAGCCTCACACAGCGTTTTAGAACTTGATCCTGGATGAATTCATCTCTGGTAAAGTTTTTTGCTTTTCACAAACTGTACTCCTAGGTAAAGGTTGTATATCTCCTTTCAGACTCCAAACACACTCTCAAAGTAGGTAAGGTAGGCACTGATTACTGTCCCCATTTTTCAGATAAAGAAATGACGCTTGGATTGACCTGCTCAATGACACACAGATAATGATTTACAGTTGGACTCAGTCCCAGCTTTGCAAGCTCTTAATCCTTCGTTTTCTCCGCTTTGGGATATGCCTCTAGGATGCCGAGGCTTAGATTCTTCTCATCTTACCATGAGAAGAACAGAGAAGACTTTATTCATTTCATGTTGTGCATCTCCTAGAAACCACACCTGAGTTTATTAGAAATATATTATTTCAGGAGTAAATACTGTCTCTACTCTAATACCTGCATATCTTATTAAAAAATTAAAACCTTTGAAAAATAACAGGGTTCTTTTTATCAAAAAGAGAGGGTAGCCATGATAATAAAAACATATGTTCATTTTTCTAAAAGAAAAAAAAAAAAAGGCCAATAGGCAAGTGATGATTTTGAAAGCTGATTAACCCGTTTAGCCTGCTCCTTTTCCTATGCTCTGTATGCCTCATACTTACCTCTGAATTGACTAATGATAGTAATAATCATAATATCTTCATTTGAGGCACTATGGCCCAGGCAGTGTGCTAAGCATTTCACATACTTTATCTCATTTGATCTTCAGTGAGACTTTTTGATTAGCTACTATTAACATGCTTACTTTACAGATAAGGAAACTGAGACTTAGAGAAGTAAGTTGTCTACAGGCACTGTGGCAGAGACACTCACTAGGTGTATTTATTTCCTAGGGTTGCAGAGCAAAGTATCACAACCTGGGTGGTTAAAGCAACGTAAATTTATTCTCACACAGTTCTGGAGACTAGAAGTCTGATGTCAAACTGTTGGCAGGGCCACACTCTCTCTGAAGGCTCCAGGGGAAGATACTTCCTTGTCTATTCCTAGCCTGTGGTAGTTGCTGGCAATCCTTGGTGTTCCTTGGCTTGTGGCAGAACGACTCCAGTCTCTGCCTCTGTCATCACATGGCTGACTTTGCTGTGTGTCTCTTCTCCTCCTCTTCTTATAAGGACACCAATCATATTGGATTAAGGGCCCACCCTACTCCAGTATGATGTCATTTTCATATGCCTAATTACATCTGCAACTACCCAATTTCCAAGTGAGCTCACTTCTGAGGTTCTGGAAATTTTAGGGGGACACTGTTTAACCCAGTGCACTCTCCAATCTGGTTTCCTCTTCTTAGACACACATGAAGATCACACCTCCCAGCTTCCCTTGCAGTTAGGTTGGGGCCAGATCCCTGGGTTCTGGCCAATAGCATGTGGGCGGAAAGGTGTTCATCACTTCCAGGTTTGGCCATGAAACACCTGAGCAGTCTTCCACACTCTCCCTTCACTTATCAGCTGGTTGAATTCAGTGAGTCAGTGGGTGATTGGGGAGGTCCTAGAAGATGGTGCCATGAGATGGCAGAAGCCGACAGCCTGTTCTGAGGACTGATTGGATTAAAGAAATAAATCTTTATTGTGCTGGGGCGGCTTGTTATAGCTGTTAGCCTCCCAAATACAGACAAACGACTGGTAAACTGCAGAGTAGGATTCAGAGTACACGGCTCCAGAGCCCAGCTCTCAACTGCTGCGCTCTTTGACTTCCTGACAACCTGCTCCTTCCAGAGCCCAGGCTGTCAACTGCTGTGTTGTTTGACTTCCTGACGACCTGCTCCTTCCAGAGCCCAGGCTGTCAACTGCTGCGCTCTTTGACTTCCTGACGACCTGCTCCTTCCAGAGCCCAGGCTGTCAACTGCTGCGCCCTTTGACTTCCTGACGACCTGCTCCTTACAGAGCCCAGGCTGTCAACTGCTGCGCCCTTTGACTTCCTGACGACCTGCTCCTTACAGAGCCCAGGCTGTCAACTGCTGCACTCTTTGACTTCCTGACGACCTGCTCCTTCCAGAGCCCAGGCTATCACCTGCTGCGCCCTTTGACTTCCTGACGACCTGCTCCTTCCAGAGCCCAGCTCTCAACTGCTGCGCCCTTTGACCTCCTGACCACCTGCTCCCTTAGCTCTTGCTACTTTGTTTGTGCACATCAGTGGCTTTAGCGAGTGAGTGATGGCGCTTGTGTGCAAAGTCACCAGTTGTGATGTCACATCCTGGTGAGCTGTGCGTGTGCATGTGCACTGTTGGGGCGGGCAAGAGGCAAAGTCCAGAGGTGCCAGGATGTTCTAGCCCATTCACCCCTGGCTCTGCACACAGGGACCTAATAACGAATTTCCCCGTCAACAGGCTCCTGAGATGGTTGCCAGTTTTCCCTATGTTGGTCCTCTTTATACCTCTGTGTTAGGTCACGCTTCTTTGAAACCCACACCTCCTTACCTGCCCTCTTGGGAGGCTCGGGTGGCTTCTTTTCCCTTTTGTCCCATAGTCTCTCTTTTTTTTTTTTTTTTGGCCACGCCGAGAGGCTTGTGGGATCTTAGTTCCCCAACCAGGGATTGAACTTGGGCCCTTGGCAGTGAAAGTGCAGAGTCCTAACCACTGGACCGCCAGGGAATTCCCTGTCCCATAATCTCTTGAGTGCCCACCATGTGCCAGGTGCTGATCTTGGCCTGAGGAGGCACAGATGATGGAAGCCCTGATGTCAGAGTCTTCACCCCAGGGCGAGGCAGATAGCAAACCACGAGTCTCCCAGATCTTTACGGGACACATGATACGAAGCAGTAGCAAGGGGACTGACCATGTCTTTGAGCAGAGAAGTTTTCCTGAGCATTTGAAGTGAAATTTAGAGGACTAGTCTGAGTGTCCTGGGTGTATGGGGGATGGGGTGGAGATGCTCCAGGTCAATGGCATGTCTGAGCCCTCAGGGACATGAGAAGGCATGGGAGCCCTGGAGCAGGGAAAGGAGACCCCTGTGCCTGGGTCCCCATGGAGAGTGGGGGGCCCTGGCTCTTGTGACCCAGCTCTGCATGGACCTCGAATGGGTGGAAGCATCTGCATTTTCTGATAAAGTTTGGAAGCAGCCCTTACATTTTGTTTAGTTTTAGCTTCTGGAACAATCTCCCAGACTTCTGAATTAGCATTAGGCATTAGCATAGACATGGGAATATGCATGTGAGGTTGTTCTGAGCCTCTGGCCTTAAGTTTTCATTTTCTGAATCTTTTCCTCATTTTTTGCTATGTAGGGCCATGTTTTATAGGCTCTAAACATTTCTCACATTGCACAATCTATCCTCTGTCCCTCAGAATCTCTCTTATCTATTGCATTATGAAATATATGATACATAAAAAATATTATATAACATACACAGAAAGTATGTGAACCTAACACCCCACCAGAATAATAATTAAAAGTTCATCCTATATGCAAGAGCATTAGTTTCTCCCTCACCTCTTTCTATTTTATTTTAATTTTTAAAAATAAATTTATTTTTAAAGGTAAGATTTTCATTGTTATTAAAATTATTGTTATAATTTTATAAGAAAATGTGATAACATGTGGTTCATTAGTTTTTAAAAAAGAGTTCTATTAAGGCATCCTCAACATACAATAAACTGCTCCCAAAGCATAAGTTTTTGACATACATGTGTGTCAGATTGTAAGTTTAAGTTTTGACATACGTGTACCCCGGTCAACCCATCCCTGCCATCAAGATAATGAACATCGCTTTCCCCTACTCTTCTCCCTGCACCCCCAGCAATCACTTATCTCCTTTCTGTCTTTACAGATTAGCTTGCATTTTTTAGAATTTTATTAAAAGGGAATTACACAGTATGTACTCTTTTCTGTCTGGTTCCTTTCATTCAGCATAATTATTTTGCAGTCCATACTGTAGGGTGCATCAGTAGCTCATTCGTGTCTCTTGCTGAGTAATATTCCATTGTATGAATATAAAACGTTTTGCTCATTCATTCACCTATTGATGGACATTCGGTTTGCATCCAGTTTGGGGCTATTACAAACAAAGCTGCTATGAGCATTCATATACAATTCTTTGTATGGACATATGTTTTCTTTTTTCTTGGGTAGTTTTATCATCTTAACTTTCACTTCTCTCATAATCAGATATCTTATTTTTTAAGAACGTGCTGCATTCCCACTGCTTCTGCACAGACTGGGTAGGATAGGGTTAAGGGTGTTTGTACACCCCAGTTTGAGACAACTGTAGCCAGTGGTTCCTGGTCCAAGTCACCTTTAATTTGGCCTATGAGGTTGGTGTGAATATACAAAATAAAAGAGCTAAATTAGTAAAAGCAATTGTCAGGGGACCATTGTTTATGAAAACCAACTTGAAGGAGGAGGGAAAACTCTCCCTCGCATCTTCTCCCTGCTATGAGATTAGCTCACGGTGCGGTGCCTAGGAACTATCTGTAGGCTAAAGGCATTTTTTTAGGATTGTTATTTTCTGTCCCCAAAGTAAATGACACAAACCCAACATGAATATGAGCTAGGATAGGCATTATTAATGATGTTTACTTTTCATTAGGAGGCCAGAACAAGTCCCTAATTGCTACCAGATTCTAGGAAATGCCTTATTTGTAAACAGTGGTTCACAAAAAAAGTCATTAACAGTGTAAACAGGCAATTTAGAGCGAGCAATTGCAATTATAAAGTGTATTTAATGGCTTAAGGAATATTGGTGATATTTTGCAAAGGCTGATGTCTCTCCAACACTTGAACAGCTGAGCTGGGACCACCAGACCCCAGACTTCACCCACCTATAGATCACCAGGGCTGTTCAGCTGATTATCACGTTATTTTAAAATGATAACTTTCTGACTATAAAATTAACTCATCCCCCATTACAGAAAATGTATCAGATACAGAAAAAATAGCAAAGAGAATAAAAATTTCCCATAACTCAACCTTTTAGAGACAACTGTTAACATTTTAGCTTGTTTCCTTCTTTCTATTCAAATAGTTTATAGTTGATCTCCAACTCTATATAACCATTGTGTCCTGGCACAGAGTAGCCATTTAGTAAAATTGGTTGAATGGAATTGAATACATTTGGGTAGTTGCTATTTGGTAACCAGTCAGCCTGATGCATTCATACAAGTACTTGTGAGAGGGGTTAAAAACCCCATTACGTTTGGCTGAATTCCACGTTCTCATTCCTTCTCTCCTAGCCCCCTTTACTCTGCGTCTGCTTCCCCTCCCAGGCTGAACCATATACTTACCCAACCAGTGAATAACACGAGCCCGTGACCTGAGCTCATTGGGTTGGTGAGAATGGTGATGTCTGTCCTTTAACTGCTCAACTAATGAGGAAGCAAAGACGAGGAAGCGATTAGCACGCCCACGCTTCAGAGAAACACCCCATCTTGATCCCGGTCTTCTTGGAGAAGCTGAGTTGGTTATTCACTCAACTAGTAGCTTATGTTAATTAGTTCACCACCCCAGGACTCACTTCCGATTTATGCCTCAGTCTCCTCTCCTTGCTGTGTGCATCTCCTGGCCCTCCAGGTCTGTGGATGGGACTGAACCAGTTGCTAGCAGGCTGACATTTCACCAACCATGGCTGTCCTTGTCATCACATCATCCAGAACCAATTTAGACCTTGCATTCACCATGGCAACAGGACAACGCACAGCCTCTGTATTTCCATTATCTTTTGTTGGTTTCCTAAAAGTAGATATTTTCCATGCCACTATTTTCTCAGCTTACCAATTACACTTTAGAATTCTTTTTGTCTGAGGTTTGCTTCTCTAGACTTTGGAAAACAAATTCATGAAAAATGGTATGGATTCCAAATTTGTAGGAAATGGAAATTGGCTTGGGAGCTCACTGATTTAAAATGTGAAGTCTAAGTGAGTTTTTTTGAGATGGTATATAGAAAAAAGGTTAATTAAAACCATATCGTATCTTTTTAGGTAGAGAAATCAGTTCCTGTCCAGAATGTGATTTGGCTTCTAATCCATCTGTATTAGTCAGGACAGGCTGGATAATGTGCAGTAACAAATGACCCCAAATGTCATAGGCTTTAACATGACACAGGTTCATTTCTCTCTCTGTCCATTGTGGATCATCAAAGGGCTGTGTTCCACATAGTCACTCAGGGACCCAAGGTAACTGCGGTGCTATTGCCAGGAATGTGTGGTTGCCATAGCAGCAGGGAAACACAGAAGGTTGCCTACTGGCTCTTCTAGGCTTCAGCCCAAAAGTGACACATTTGGCTAGAATTGGTCACCTGACCCTTCCTAACTGCAGAGGTGGCTGGGAAATGTGGAGAAGCTGATGGAATATTTGTTGAGCACTACTGCTTCTGCCAAGGCAGATGCCAGCAATTAATTCTTTGGTCCATTTCTTTTCAAAGAGAACTGTTAATTCACTTCTTTGTCTTTGCATCCCCAGTGTAGCCTAGTAGACTGGAATATCTATATCTATCTCCATTTAGAGTTTGAGCTCCATGAGGACAGAAATGTTACTTTACTTCTCTTTGTATCCCAGTGTCTAGTGGACTGTCAACCACATAATAGGTGTATAATCAATGGTTATTGAGTGAATAAGTGACTAACTGTGTAAATAGGGTCATTTACACTGTTGGAAATGATGCCATGATATGGTCAAGAAACTGTCATTACAGAATCCACAGTGTCAGAGGAGGAAGAATCCTTTTGTCTAGAGCATTTGATGCCTCATTTGACAATAGGACACCGAGCCTGGGACACTTGTCAGCTGTAGGGCCAATGATGTTCTCTGTGGGGTTTTCTTGGAAGGTATAGTGCTAGGTTGGGCCAACCCTATGTTTTCATAGGGAAAAGCTTAGTGGAAACTGGAACCTCAGCACTGTCACATACGCCCACGCCCACCGCCCCTTTTACTGTGCACTTTAGTTTCAGCACCGAGGCAGCTTTCCCATTACTCAAATTCCAGAACTTTACCCAGTTCTCAGCCTTCTTTGGGATTTAACACTCACTTCTTGAGGCAGCAAAGTATAGTGGGAAGGACTTGGACTTCAAATGAGGGAGTTTGGGGTTTAAATTCTGACTTCTCTGAAGTAATTTCTGCATGGCCTTGGGCCAGTTACTTATCCCCTGGCCCTCAGTGTTCTCAACATGGGAAGTGAGGGCAGTAGTGCCTGTCTCATGGGGTTGTCTTATGGCTGTATGAGTGGTTAACAAGATGATCACATCTCTTGACACGAGCCTGTGACCTGAGTCCGTCAGGATCATGGGAGTGGTGGTGTTGGTCCTTTAACTGCTCAACTACCTGAGGAAGCAAAGAGGCCAAAATTTCCTCCTCCTGAGATGAGGATATACCCAGAATTCAGCACAGAGTAGGTGCTCAGTTCACAGATATTGATAATAATAGTAGAAATCTGCTTTGTATCTTTTTCCAGCAGCTTCTTATTCCTGGTCCATAGCCCCTCAATAAAGGAAGGGTGACTTTGCCCTGAGTGCTTTATAGACATCATTAAATGACAGCTTTCTTCTCATGGTGGTGGGTGTGATCTGCCATTTAAAACCACAGAGAGCAAAGTTCCCTCAGAACCATTTTCCACACTCCCAGGCGAGGGAGGAGAGAGAGCAAGTAAAGTTTACCGGCCTTACGGACGCACCCATGCAAATATCACACACCTCATCCGGGTTGCTGGCTGTACATGAGTTGGAAATGGTTTGTAAATTTAATTGTCTGCAGTGTGTTCACAACGAACACACTGAGTGCTCAGCATGTAGAGTAGTATTGGCAGCTCCATGTATTATCTAAGTATATTTAATGGTCCTTACTGTGTGCAAATGCACCCCGAGGCATTTGAGGCCCAGCAGGAGCCACACACGGAAGAGGCTGTGCATCGCTGGGAGGATGGAGGGCTCCTGGGAGCAGGGTATCCACAGCAACCCCGTACCCAGGCTGCTCTTAGAGCACATTGGCTTCCCAGCAAACGGTGAAGAATCTGTTCCACTGGCTCTTTAACAAGCCATGGAATCATTTATTCACTGGATAAAGAGTTCTTGGCTACAAGAAGCTGAAAAAGGCATAGAAGAACTTGGCCATAGGAAGAGATAGCAGAAGAGATGGGAGGGCTAGAATTATGCCCAGACGCTGGGTGATGTGCCCTTTCTCTCTTCCCTTATTTAATACACACCATAAGGGAGATTTCCCTGGTGGTCCAGTGGTTAAGACTCTGCTCTTCTAATGCAAAGGATGTGGGTTCGATCCCTGGTCGGGGAACTAAGATCCCACATGCTGTGCGGTGTGGCCAAAAAAGTATAAAAAAAAATACACACCATAAGGGATAGGGTAGTATACCCATTTTACAGTCGAGGAAACTGAGGCTTCAAGAGGTTAATTAGCACATTGCCTTAATTGCCACCCCTAGTGACAACCATACTGTAGTTTGAAGACCTACAGCTCAGAGGCCAAATCTGGCCCACTGCTTGTTTTGCTCATAAGAGAATAGTTTTTTACATTTTATAATGGTTATATGAGTACCTGAGTTTCCCTTTTGGCTTGCAGAGCCTAAAATATTTATTATCTGGCCCTTTAAGAAAACGTTTGCTGAGCCCTGGTCCAGATAAAGGTGTAGTGCACGCTGGGCTGGGCTGCCCAGGGCCCTCCCTTCTGGCCGAGGCCGTCTTTCCCCAACTGCTGGTGGTGATGGCTGCCGACAGCTCACCATTGAAGCTGGGAAATGTGCTTGGACTGTGAGTCCCAAGGTTTTTCCCTCCAATGACTGGTTGATGAGCAGGTAGAAAGGCCCAATTCCCTGAGCTCAACTTGTAGCAACTCTACAGGGCCGTCCCAACTCCACAGCTGCCCTGGGACTGGCTGAGGCCTTTGTCCTGATGAGACTATCACTAGCCTTGGCCACTCCTGGCCACGTGGGAGCTGACAGAACTCTCCAGGAGCTTCCCGCCCACAGAGCTTCCCTCAGCATCAGTTTCCTAGGAAATCATCCCAGTTTTTCCCTCACTGCTGGGAGATGGTCAGCCTGTAGCCCTGGTGAGCTGGGTGGGCGTCGGAGGCCTTCCTGGCCGAGTGAAGCAGGAAGAAAGGGAGCGGAGGAGCTTGGCCTTGAGGGAGCCTCAAGGGCCCTCCCGGAGATGGAGGTGGAGCCCGGTGGCTCATCAGTGAGAACTGGAGGCCCTTTGTGCTCCAGCCACACCCCCAGCCGACCCGAGACAGTCCCTCCTCCACCTGTCAGTCCTAAACTCCGACCCCGTGGCACCTCCCACTGGTCTCTGAAGGCCTCTTCTCATCTTGTCTCCTGGCTTTGCTACATCGTGATCCCCTGGGAATACCTTCTCCATTCTACTTGCCTCACTTACCTTCTAAGATTATAGTCAACGAAACAATCAACGAGGAGCTCTCACCACGTGCCAGGCACTGTTATAAGCACTTTACACGTGACGACGACTTAACCCTCTTGATAACCCTATGTCAGGTCCCATTTTCATCTCCATCTTATAGATGAGGAACTTGAGGCACAGAGAGGTTAAGAAACTTGCCAAGATCACACAGCTTATAAGTTGTGAAGCTAGGATGTGAACCAGGCAGTCCAGCTCTGAAGCCCAAAGAAGCATCTTTCTTCTAGAATAGTCTTTCTTGTCCAGTGACCCTGCCCCCAGCCATGGCTGATAAGTCTAGGTGTGGGCACCTGACCCAGCTGGACTGGTGGGTGTTTCCCCTGGGTTCTCAGAGACCTTCAGGGTGGTGTCTCTTTTGTGGAAGTAGAACTTAAGAGGCTTAAGAACTTAAGAACTTCAGTGGTCATGTTTCCAACTATTTGGGGAAAACCGAGCTGTAATGAGAAACAGTAGGCTGGTCCTCATGCGGAGAGAAGCCGAGAGGGGATGACAGCTTGTCTCTGAGGGCTGGCTGCTTCTTTCTCCAATGTTTCCTTGGTTTGTGGGAGCCAACACCTCCTCCACTTTGCCTCAGGAAGATCTGCTTGGGTTTCTGTCACTTGAAAGTCCCCAGTCAAACGTCCCCTGATGAACTCTCTCTCCCTGTGGCCGCCCTGCAGCAGGCTGGCAAAACGGGAAGCTCGGGGCCTTGGTTTTCTCCAAGACAATGGCTGGCAAAGTAAAGTAACGGAAGTTGCCCGACCCAGCCTGGAGGATACCAGGTAGCTATTTCTACGCCTCCTTCAGTTTAGGACGGGCATTCAGGGTTGAGGCCACTGCACAGCCACAGGCTTAGAAAAAGGCAGCACCCAAGTCAGCACATTTTAAATGGAACATCTGACTTTGTACAACCAGCAGGGCAGGGTGGAACTGAGGCAGTGCTGAGGGAGAAGCTGCCCTCACAGGCGTCCGCTACACTGGTCAGGCCCCCGGGACGTAGGCCTGTTATTCCCCTGACGTGACGGCTTTCTCCAGCAGAGATGGTAGCAATGGATGTGCACGTCTGAGCCTAAGACGGAGGTTGGACTTGAAGCTATACAGAGAACAGTGGGCTAATGGCTCATTCTAGAGCACAGAAATGGAGAAACAGAGACAAGGCAGGGAGCGTGGCCATGGAGGATGGGAGACCCGGGTAAGCAGAAGCCAGGAGCTGCCCGGGATCCCATGGAGGAGGAGGGAGAACCGTCCAGGGGAGGAGCATCATTAGGTCAAGTTGCTCTAGTGGCCGAGGCCTTGAGTTGGGAGGCAGAGGCGTCATCTCTGAGGAAAGCAGGTTCCAGTGGCTCAAGCTTAGACGTGACCTGAATGGCCTTCTATTCTCGAGCTGTGCACCGTCTCCACAAAGGCAGGTGGTGCCCTTGCTGTTCTCGCCATCCTCCAGGCCAGGTGTTTTCTTGCCTGCTTTGCTTTAGGTCACCTGAGAACGTCTATTCCTTGACAGCTAAGGGGCTGACCCAACACACAGAACACGTACAGGGACTGTCCATTGCAACACTATTCACGACAGCCGAAAGGTGAAAACAACCCGCACGGTCACCGGCAGGCGAAGAGTTAAAGTGGTGTGAGCCTCACAAAAGCCTGGATGGCTCGCACCGGTCCAGGCGGGGCTCGCGCTTCATTTGGAGAGCGCTGGCTCTTGAATGAGCACCCGGGGGACCTGACCTTGAGCTTAGGCCTCTCCATACACTTAAATAACCACAGTTGATGATACTTTAAAAAATTCTTTTTGAGGTGAAATTTACAGAACATAAAATTACTCTTTTTTTTTTTGCGGTACGCGGGCCTCTCACTGCTGCGGCCTCTCCCGTTGCAGAGCACAGGCTCCGGACGCGCAGGCTCAGCGGTCATGGTTCATGGGCCCAGCCGCTCTGCAGCATGTGGGGTCTTCCCGGACCGGGGCACGAACCCGTGTCCCCTGCATCGGCAGGCGGACTCCCAACCACTGCACCACCAGGGAAGCCCAAAATTAACCATTTTAATGTGAACAATTCAACAGCATTTAGTACATTCACAAAACCTCAGTCTAGTTCTAAAATATTCTCATCATCTCTAAATAAAACTCCACACCCATTAAGCCATCACTCCCATTTCCTGCCTCTCCCCTCACCCCCAGCACCTGGCAACCACCAGTCTGTGTTCTGTCTCTAGGCATTTGCCTATTCTGGAAAACAGGATCATACAACAGGTGACCTTCTGTGTCTGGCTTCTTTAATTTAACATAATGTTTTCAAGGTTCATCCATGTTACAGCATGTGTCAGTGCTCCATTCCGCTTTACAGCCAAATAATATTCCATTATATGGATCTACCACATTTTCTTTATTCATTTATCAGTCAATGGATACTTGGGCTGTTTCCACCTTTTGCCTTGTGCAGAATGTCACTGTGAAGAGTCTTTGGATGTTTTTTAAAATCACAAAAATCACAGACAGAGACAAACCCGGGGCCAGGTGCCCTGGACATGCCCTCTTGTCCTGGCAGCCTCTCTGGGCAGGGTTAACGTAGAAAGGGTTCTCTGCTTCCACTCTGACAGGTGTGAATGGTAATACTTGGGGAGAGAGTCTCCACAGGCCTCTCTCAAACCCACCTCTTAAAAGCCCACCCTGAGGTTGCTTAAGAAATTACTAAGTAATTGAAGCAATAACTTTAAGACCAAATATATACGTTTTCCTCCTTCATAGAACGCAGTGCCCATAACTCCTGTGATGCTTTTAGCTGTTCTTGGGAATAAGCCGACACCTCCCCTCCTACCCTTGTGCTGCATGAAGCATGGAAGGGGAAAAAGGTATGATCTGAAGGGAATCATAAACAGAAAAGAAATAGATGCTCTTTTTAAATCCTCGAAATATTTAACCCCAGAAAATGCAACAAAAACCAACAGCCCCTGACCCCAGAGAGTCGGCGCTCTAGTCCTTTCTGGGCTTCTGGAGTCCTTTCTGGGCTTCCGGACGTTGGTCTGGTTCTGCAGCCATCCACACATTGGAATGAAAGTCTGTTTTGTCAGAATCGTCCGCAGGTTCTCATTTAAATTCCACTTGCGTGCACGAGTGTTGTTTCTCCTGGAAATGTCAGCTCTCTTAATTCTTTTCCCTTTTAAACAGATCCAAATAATTTCCCCCTGACTGAAGTAAAAAGAGTGTAAATATTTTAGCATTTCATAAAACTAGCAACATACGAGGCTACCTTCACAGTCCTTTGAATAACAGCAAGTATTTCCTACCCATTCTAATCAATTAGCTTTCCAGAGTCATTTTTCAAGGGAGCAGAATGGTCCAACTCCAACCCAGTCGCACCATTGCCTCCCTCCCGTTTCTGCCACTTTGGACTCAGGAATTCACTCGTAAAGGGACAGGGAGATTTTTCTCTCGCCTTGGACACAATAAATTGAGTGTGTCTGTCAGGGACAGAGTGGTGGTGGTGGAAGATGGCTTGGGCCAGTCCAAGACACATGAAGAGATAGTGCTTTCCCCAAATCATTGACATCGAGGTTAAAAAGAAAGAACAGGGCTGCTGTCTTTCTATGGGGCAGAACGAACCTTCACAAATGAGAATTTCCATGGCCCAAGCAGGTTGTCTTTGCAGAGTGCAATTTCACGTAGCATAAAAAGAAATGACTCCTTGCTAGGTCTCCCTCTACTAAAGGCCATTTGGGAGAACTTGGAAAGCTTAACGATGCCCTGAAAGGTTACAGAGGGAGAAAAGTATTGGCATCAGCAAGTGTTAGGACAAGCCTTGCCGGGGACGCTTCAGAAGGTGCTTGTCTGTCTCCAGCAGAAATTTCCTCCCGACACAAGCCCGGCCTCCATGGTGGAGACCCAGATAATCTGTCTGTTGCCGGGAGATGTTAAAGCTTGGCCTGTGCCTTTGGACTGTGAGCTGGTAGAAATGTTTAGTTTTTATCTTGGCCTCGTGCAAATGAGGGGCGCTCTGGGGCCTCTGGTTGCTGTTCCTTATTTGTTTGGCATCTGGATGGGAGTAAGTCAGGCGATAGAACGGGCTACCTACTGGTGCCTAATGTGTGCTTAGGCTCACTGCGGCTCACCTGGCCAGGGTTACCGGGTCTCAGAAGGGGCCTCACGCTGGGAAGGAGTGAGGATGGCCCCACCAGCAGAGATGCAAGAAGGGGTTTAGAGGTGGAGACTCTCAGTTCATCCGACCTGGAGGACGAGTATGTGGCGAGCAGGAGATGGGAGGAGAGGAAGTGTTTCCCGTCTCTTCATTCAAAGGAGGCCAGGACCCAGAATGTGCTCTGAAGTTCCCCTCACACTGAGAGATGCCTCCTCACTGGCCAGAAGTGACAAATGTGGCAACAGAGCCATAAATATCCCGAGTCGGGAGAAGATGGACAGGGAGAAGTCATTAGCAGTGACAAAGGGTCCCCATAATTGAGCATCTCTCGTCTAATAACGATTGCAAAGGTTAAGGCCGGAGATGAGTCAGAGGAGAGGCACATGGGGTGGAGGCGGGGCGATGCCGGGCACTGTTTCATCCAGGAGAATTCTGCCACTCCTCCTCCTTTAGCATCTTCAGGTTAGAGCCCTGCAGAAGAATATCTGCGCCGTGCAAATCAAGCTAGTCACTGAGATTTCACAACTGCTTACAGCTCTGCATTTCAAAATCGAGAGTGACAATTAGGAAAATCCTAACATTTTCCAGAGAAAGAATCTCAGTTAACCAGCTTTATTACTGTGCAGCACTTCTTTTTTTTTTTTTTACTATACTTTCCTTGGCAAACAATAGCAAATAATTTCACTATGGCCAGCAGCACTGTGCAGGTTCCAGTTCCTCTTCCTTCTTGAACTTAGCTTGTCATAAAAATAAGAAAGAGAAGGAAACCTTCTGTTCATCACTGGATTAGAAATCTCCCTGCCATCTCCTTGGGCAAAAAAAAAAGACGGAAATTAAGATAACTTAAGGTGATGCTTAAGGTACCGAAACATGAAAGTATCAACCGGTATGTTCTTGAAAATTGAAAATAAAATTATGGACAAAATGCTTTATTTGATTCTCTGTTTATGGGAAATTCATTTTATTTGATTTTTATTTGTAATATCAACTACGGAGCAGAGCGCAGTTACCAAGGTGTTCCCCCCCCCGGTTCCATTCTTCTAAATTATTAATGCCGTGCTGTTGATATATTGTCAGCCTTGTACATACATTCTATGAAAATGAGTTTTACAGTAGGTTGGGATTTATAACAAAGCTTGACATATGCAGCTAATTCACCTACACAGTCCTGTCAGTTTTAGGTTCATAAATAATTGATACCCAGGGCTTGAAGTTCAGCTACTGTTAGTACTTCAGCTGTTAAATTTCAGCAGCATAATGGATGAATATTTGTTTATAATTTCTGTCCATGGTCCCGACGTCAGCTCCCTCGCTTCATTTGCATAGGTAGATTGAGAGGGTGCAAGGTAATGAGTGCGTGAAGATGACGAATTGTTTGCCGGCATGCCGGTGCGGTTCTGTAAATGTTTGATTAGGTCTGAATGGATTACCGTTAGATTATCTGGTTCAGAGGTTAACATGAGAAGTTCTTTGCTCCCAGAGCTTTGGAGATCCCTTGCTGACAGATTTTAAAATTCAGACCACGAGATCGGAGCTGCGCAAAAGCATCGGGGTGTTCTCGGCAACAGATGTTTCGTAATTAAGCATACAGTTTCCCTGTTTTGGAGAGCTGGAGGAATTTCAAATTGGCATGACTTGTTCGCTTGGAGGCAACTCGAGTTCTAAAGGAAATATTCTTACTCCCTCGCCCCCCAACCCTCATCCCCACCCGAGGTCCTAGTTGCTCTGCTTCCCAAGAACAGGAATTAGATGGATGAAGTGTACAGAGATATCTGAGAAGGAGGGATGGGTCCCGTGCCAGGGGAGGGCAGCTTCTTATGACCTGCTTACTTTGGAGACCGTGAACTTGATCTGCAAATCACTGCGGAAGAAGCTGGAGACCGGCAGGTCACAATGCCCAGTCATCTCATTTGTCCCCCCAGAAGTTAATGTGGTCCGGAGGCCTTGGGTGGGAGGTGGCTTTAGGGATCCCAAATAAACACCACCTATGCAGAGCCTTTTCGCCAGTGTGGGCTGGCAGGATGACGTAAGACAGCAGAAGTCTGAGGAGGTTGAGAGCTGTGGATCTGGTCTTGTGATCCTGGCCCACGAGCTTCCAGGAGGATGGGCCTGGAGCCTCCCGCCAGGTCTAACGCAGCCCAGCGCAGATGGACCCTTTTGTCAACTTGCACCCGCGTCCTACGCGGAGGCTGTGGAATCTGCCTCCGCGCCCCGCCCCCGGCCCCCGGCCCAGCCTTCTCCCGCCGACCACGCCCCCCCCCCAAACTTACGCCCCCTCCGTCCTCCTCTTCTCTGCCCCGCACCCCGCGCGGCAGCTCAGGAAATGGAGGCAACGGGACCTTAATGAAAAGATTTAGTGCTTGCAGCTAAACAGAACTGAGTTCCAGCGCTCTCTTCAACTATATGTTTCCAGCCCCGCATCCAGTTCCTCAGCTTGTCTGGCAATCATGTTGGTGATTATATGGGTAATGAAACACGTGCTCTTTTTGTCTGAGCCGCTGATTAATCTGCCTTCTCTTTAGCCTTGATTTATGGCGCTCAACTCTGGAGGTGAATGCTGGCCCATCAGTTCCGTAGCTTATTACAGACGCAGGGGCTGTTAAATGCCTCGGAGGCTTGAATTGTTTCTTGACAGCCAGGCTTCTTGCTACATTCCCTCCAATCTGTTTTGGTTCCTGGTGTGACCTTTCATACAGTAAAATACATTAGTTGAATAGCACCGTCTCATTAAAAGAGTGAATTAACCGAAGAGTCTTTTTAACTAAATGACAGCAAAGGACTGAGTGCTAATAGCCAGGAGCAGTTGGAAACTTAACTCATGAATCAGCCCCGTTAATACTGCCTCATGCCTGAAGCACTGAGGGTACCACGCTCTCTGCCGGCTCTCGTAAGAAGAAAAGCTCATTACTTTCCTCCTGATGGGAGAGAAAGAGTGAACGAGCAATAATAAAGCTTGAATTTTTCAATACTGTTAAAAATGGGGCTGACAGATTGCCGACAGTCGGGACAACGGGCCCAGGCACGGCGTCCGGAGTCGCTGAATTAGCAATACCATCCATATATCATACGATCTAATTAAATCAACCCGGAGAATGAAATTAGTTTTCTGTGAGTGAAATGGCCTCTGAAAGAGCTCTATTAAATGAACTGGAGAGCATTAATTAAATAATTCACAGTGAGGGATTTTGCATTTATACAAAAATTGTGGGCTTAATTGTCCATGCTGTATTACAGATCTGGCCTTATGTTAACAATGTGTCGAAAGCACACTTATTGGAGCACATCAGGAACAGTTTAACACAAACGCAGCTTGGAAAGTTTTATGGGTTGGGCCAAGGAACCCAAGGAAAGGCATCCGGGATCACCAAGGCCTCCTAAGTTGCCCAGCAAGGTTTTTTTTTCCCGCTCGGGCAAGTTCGTTTCTTCAGACTTTGGAGGGGTTCTATCATGTTCTTATCAGATCAGCTCTTAGTTGTTCGGGCTGGTGTTCTCTTGGGGTGTCAGAGGGCTCCTCCTGAGTTAACCTCTGGGGTCTTGGTTAACTTGGAAGCTATCTGGCAGATTTTGCTCTCTGCAGATGCTCATCTGGGTGAATCCATTTCCTTCCCTCCCCTCCAAACGTATTAGCCAGTTTTATGGACTCACTCGTGTAAACCCAAGCATACTGCATGCACTGAAGGAAAACGTGAATTTAGATACAATATGTTCGAGAAATCAGACACCAGCTTTCTTAGAACTGTGGATCTCAGGGTTGAAAGAAACTGTAAAAGTAATTTAGTTCAAACCTGCCTCTTCCCACGCAATGTCTGAATTTCCTCTAGAATGTTCCTGCTCAAACCCTCACAGGGCTGTGGCCCCAGGGAGCTGAGTCTTGGTCCAGGGAGCCCACTCAGTCTTCGGCAGCTTTCACCGGGTGCAGTCGTGGCAGTGTGGTGCCGTGGTGGGGAGCCCGGTCTCTGGAGCAGGTTCCGAGGTTCGAATCCAGCTTCCCCACTATCTAGCTGTGCAAACTGGCCCAGCGAGTGAGCCTCTCTGTGGCCCCGTTGCTCATCTACTGAAATGAGGATGATGGGTATTGTTAGGAGGATTAACTGAGCTGATCTGTGACAGCGCTTAGAACAGTGTCTGCTGCACACAGAGGTTAGAGAGCGTTCTTCTGCTGTTATTCAGCTTCTCCTTTCAGCCTCTTATTTCAGTAGTTTTGGATCAATAATAGCTTGATTTTTAAAAATAGAACTGAAAAAATCATCCTGATCTTTACTGTCTCTTCTCATCGATTAGAGAATTTGGTGACTTGAAAAGTCCAAATGTTTTGCTTTTTTTGCTTTGCGTTTTTAAAGTTTTAAACATTTCCCTACTTTGGAGCCAGTTTTCTCCATGTACACATACATTTTCCAGGGTGTGTTGTAGGTGCGGGAAATTGTGGTCAACGAGACAGACAAAGTCTCTGAATCCAAGGAGCTTTCATTCTGCTTTTCTTTTGAACAGTACTCAGTGTGTTACACACTTTGAACATCCTTAAAGTGGTAAAAATTTAAATTAAAAATATGGGCTTCCCTGGTGGTGCAGTGGTTGAGAGTCCGCCTGCCGATGCAGGGGACACGGGTTCGTGCCCCGGTCCGGGAGGATCTTGCATGCCGCGGAGCGGCTGGGCCTGTGAGCCATGGCCGCTGAGCCTGCGCGTCCAGAGCCTGTGCTCCGCAACGGGAGAGGCCACAACAGTGAGAAGCCCGTGTACTGAAAAAAAAAAAAAAAATTAAAAAAAATTAAAACAAAAGGAAAAGAAATTTTTGTAGAATGTCTGAATGGAAAAACCTAAAAGTGGATTCTAAACTATCAGAAATAATAAGATCACCTTGCAGACAAGTAAGCCATCCTTAGAATGCACTCCCTTTGACGTCCATGTGTTATATCTGGGTCTTTTTACTGTAAGACATCATGTTAACGCCCCAGTACAGGTGGTCTTGGGCTGTTTCAAATGAAGCAAAGCCACACTGATGCACAACCAGCAGCATCCTGGAAATACATGCATCAACAAAGCAACTTGGCGGTCTGTTTTGTTTTTTTTAAAATTGTAAATCATTTTATTTATTTATTTTAAAAAGGTCCAACTAGGTTTCCTGAGACTTCATCCCACTTATTTTGTCACGTGCCTCTATCAAGCTGCTTTAGAGACACTTAAAAATAACCACAACCTTGTATTTCGTTAAAATAAAAGTTGAGATTTTCCACAGGCCAGGATCTTGATGGCTAGATAGTTCAGTTATCAGGGGTTGCAAACATCACCACTTTGAGCTCTTGCCATGTTCAGAGGCCTTATGATTCTAAAGGAAGCAAAACAGAATCCTTATCCTCAGGCTAGCAGTCTTTCCCTTTTAAAGGAAACGTTTAGCAGCCTTGCTTAGCAGGGCAAAGAAAAACAAACAAACAAACAACAAAAAAGAATAAATCAAAAGGAAATACAGAGAGAAGGAAAGAGGAGAGCTTGGTCAGGGTGGAAATTGGGAGTAGAGAGGAAGAGTATGAAAAGTTTCGGAGCCTCTGCAGAGCCTGCAAGAACAGAGAGCCTGTGAAGAAGCATCACTATGAGTAATAATATAGGTTCCCTTTAATGTTATGTGAGACATTCAAATAAAGATTGGAGTTACTTTGGGTTGTTGGATGTGACAATGCTGAGATTGGACCCCTTGGACCCCTGACATTTAGTTGGGTTATAGAGCCATATACACTTTATATATAAGTTAGGTGGGAAGTCAGAGATATCTATTGATTCACACATCCATCGGGTAATCACCGAACACTTAACCACTTACCACTTGCCTCAGTGTGGCTTTGGAGGAGGTGCAAAGATTATTCAGGCAGCAGTGTTGCCACCAGGAGTTGTAAGCCTTACGCAGTAGGTGCTGAATAAATATTTGTGAAATAATGAATGAATGCCTGTTGAATAAGGAAACTGAAATATGTTTATGATGCATTCTAGTAAGGGAATAATAATAATACCAATAACAATAACTAATGCCTAGTGAGCGCTTATTCTTTGACGCGTGTGCCCTAAGTGGGGTGTAAAATGCTGTGGGAGTGCAGAGGAGAAAGATGACTTTTCCATTTGGCAGGACAGTCAGAAAACTGCCTTCAGACATCAGGGAGACATGTCGGACAGATAAGGAAGGGAGAGGCTCAAAGGAAAGAAAGGGAGAGGCTCAAACAAGGCCATCTATAACGGGCGCCTCCAGTGAACCTGTGACTGGTCACAGGGCCCAAGGCAAGAAGGGCAGGGTCAGCTGTCATCTGTGTGCTGAGGAAGTGGGGGACAGGACTGGAGTGGTCAGAGAAGGGTGTGCAGGATTCAGACAAGTAAAAAGGGAGGCTAGTGGCTTCCATGGGCAGAGGCCCGTAGGATGGAGAGCAAGGAGGCCAGAATGACCGGAGCAGAGATTCTTGCATGTTCATGGTGGGAGGGTCAGGAGACGGCAGGGTGGAGGGAAAACCCAATGACACAGTGTGAGGGCCTGGACCACTGGGCGAAGGTGGGTATCACTGCTGGGTGATAGGAGGTCTCCTCTGCCATTACCCAGGTGAGATGCTGGGAGGAAGTCTTTGAGGTAAAGTGCTGTTGTGATCGTGCCCGAGAGGGACCGGAGGTGCAAGGCTGATCAGGGGTGGTCTCAGGTAACCAGGAGAGAGACGAAAATACACCAGGTACCAGTGACTTGGAGACAGTGTTGACTGTCAAATGCCCCCCCCCCCGCCCCCCTGACCTTTCCAACGGACGTTGCAGGAGATGAGGCAGGGTCTCCAAAACAACGGCGCTCAGATGCGGTCTTGAGCTTCAGGGCTTCACCTGGTGCCCAGGACGGAAGGGCGGGAAGAAATGTTTCTCCCTTTCTTTCAGCATTGATTGCTTCTGTGAGTCATGGCCTTTGCTTTGCCTCTTTTCATTGGAGGAAGAAGGAAGGGGTGTGCAGAGCTGGGCACTCAGGCCTCAGCACCTCTGCGTGGTGGTTCTGTCCTTGGAGGTCAGTTCAGACTAGCGATCTGGGACCCCACCATGGCCAGGCTCTGCTCCAGGAGCAGGGATGGGGGGGTTACTGAAGAGTAGGCTTTTATGATCTGGGCTTGGAAGGCCCCTCACCCCAGGGACAGGCATTCAGTGAGGGACCAGTTTCCCTCAGCCAGGAACCAGCAGAGCAGGGTCAGGATGCAACGGCCCGTTTGACATCCTGGCTCTGAGATCTCCTAGCACGGGCTTGGGTGGTAATCGTGGTTTTCTCTGTGGGGTGCGTGACCGGGAGATAAGCGGGCCGCCACGGGGGGCGAGCAGGGCAGACAGGAGCACGCCTAGCGTGCATGGACCCCTCACAGCACCCAAGCCTGGAACTCTCCCTGTCCTGTTGTCACACTCAACACAGAATGGACACACTGCTGACCGGTCAGACAAGAGAGCCTGAGGGGGCCCAGTGTCCAGACCATAGTAAGGGAACATCTCATTGCAGGGAGAAAGGGGGCCCCCAATCTGTGGGTGAATCCCTGCAATCTTGCAAGCCCTGGCCTGGGCCCGTCCCAGGAAACTGCCAGTCGCCCTTGAACCTTGGCCTGAGTTGTGTTCCCTTAAGAACAGCAGCGTCCACTTTGTCCAGTTCCTCCCTCGGCCTGGGAGTATATTTGTATTTGCTTTTTTTGCAAGTTGAGCTCTTGTCATTCAACCTCCATCCCCACGTGAGGCTCTTCGGAGGGTAGGACTGTCAAGCTATTCCATCTTTTGCACCATGACCTTTAGTATCAGCCGTATTTAGTTTCTTCATCAAGGCCTGTCTCACATGAGGGAATTGTTTCTGTAACCATGACAATTGTGTTCAGGCTCCCCTCGGAAACATGTCATCTGTCTCCTTCTTAGGTGATCAGTAGAAATCCAGATGTTTTCATTTTTGCTGGAGTCAGGAAGAGGGGGATTTCTTTGGTTCTCTTTCAGGCTCTTTCCAAGAAGCCCAGGCTTGTCTTTGTGCATGAACACTGCCTGGCCAGACCCTGAGGCCGGATGGACATCTCTGGACACAGAAACACCCCAGCAGGAGGCCTCGGGGTCATGGTGGTAGAAACCGAGGGGACCTTGGGAAGGAGTATTACGAACTCCCCATTTTACAGACATGGACCCTGAGGCCCAGAGGGGCCTTGAAGGAATGGTTTGAACCAACTCAGCAGGTGGTTGGTGGGCCTGGGTTTGAACATGTGTCTGTCATTCAAGGGCTTCTACTGCTGCCTGCCTGGCCCTACGCTCAGCCTTGGGACCGAGGCCAGTTCTGTACACGCATCACCTTGGCTGTCTCAGCAACGCTGCAGATGAAGCCACGTGTTCCTGGATTTCAGACCAACACACGGGGGCTCAGGGAAAATGAAATTGTTCACAAGTTTTTGTAGTGAAGATGTGGCCCCAGGATTTGGCCCCAGACTTGTCTGGCTTCAGGGTCTGCCATTGGGGAGGGAAGTGGGGAGTCCATTGTAAGCCTGTTGCTCGGAAGACTTGGACCAGTGTAGAGGCCTTCAGTCTGACTGCCCCCCTGCTTTGTCTGGGTGACCCCATGTTGGTGCAGCCTCCCCTGAAGAGTGGACTCCTCCCAGAGTGGGGCGAAGGCCTCTGGCCCTCAGAGGGTCCCCCCACTCCCCTCCTGGTGTGCCACCTTCCCACCTCCCTGGGGACAGAGGGCTGGCTTCTCTCCTTCCTCTCTCTGCCTGGGCTTTTTTAACCCCAAACTCTAGGGCACAGCCCACTCAGGTTGGCTAAACGGGGGCCAAGGAACTAAGACAATTTTTTCCCTCTTACAAAGCCTAGTTCTCAGGCACGTTGCTCTGTTGCAAAGTTCTATTTTGAGTGTCAGAATTGAAATATAATCTTCTTTTGTAACAAATTCTCATCTTCCCTCAAGCAAACTGTTAGTGTAGGCCACCTAGAGAGAAGGACAGGTACTCAGGGGAAGTTAAAAGAGGAACTTACATTAATATGAATATGTTGCAAAAGCTTTACCCATTTATTAATTTACTTACTTAGATAACTCATGTTTGCTATTAAAAATTACAAAATACCAATAAGTATACAGAAGACAATAAAAATTATTGTTACTCTACCAGCTAGAGTGGCAATGACTACTACTGTGTTCCATTCTGGTGTATTGCGCTCCGGACTTTTCCTAAGCGCATTGTAAACAAGTATATTTTTCATACAAAATGAGATCGTGCTGTGCATACTGATTTATAGCTCACTGTTGCACGGGACGATTTGGAACTTCAGGAATATCTTGCCCCATAAGAAACCCAGTGTACTTCTCCACCACTCCTGATGGCTGCTGAGTGGTCCATATATATACTTTTTTTTTTTTTTTTTGCGGTACGCGGGCCTCTCACCGTTGTGGCCTCTCCCGTTGCGGAGCACAGGCTCCGGATGCGCAGGCTCAGTGACCATGGCTCACGGGCCCAGCCGCTCTGCGGCATGTGGGATCTTCCCGGACCGGGGCATGAACCCGCGTCCCCTGTATCGGCAGGCGGACTCTCAACCACTGCGCCACCAGGGAGGCCCCATATGTATACTTTGATGTGCTATTGCTTAGTCAACCAATCCTTTATTTTCAGACCCACCACATACCTGAATGTTGTCATAGCTACAGTACAGATATTTGGCTGTTTGGAGAAACCACAATTCCTCTCTCCTCCAGCCTGTGTGGTTGAATGCCTCTGCTGTACGTGGCTAGAACAATGGGATGAACATCAGGATATTCGAAATAGTCATGTGATGTTAAGTGGACAGAAAGAGCACCTGTGAAATATAGGCTTAATTTTCCTTTTCACCCAGACATTTGCTTCTAGATATCTGGTATCATATAGAAAGAGTTCCAGAGATCCCCCTCCCATCTCTTTTTCCAGAATTTCTGGAAATTCTGGGTGCACCTTTTTATCTTATCCCACAGTGTTTTCTGTTGTTTACGATTTCTTCTTGTAGATGAGACTTTTAAATTAAGACTTTTTCTCAACTTTTTATTTTGAAAATCTTTAATAGACAGGAAAGTTGAACATACGGCACAATGAACACGTGTGTAGCCCTTATTTAGATCAAATCTTGTTTCAGTTATCTATTGCTGCAAAACAAACCCCGGCAAATGTAATGGCTTAAGTTGATTATTTCTCATGGTTCTGTGGGTTGCTGAGGGATCATTGTGCTTCCTATGGTATTGGCTGGAGCACCACGATGGCTGGAATGTCCAAAATGGCCTTACTAACACGGCGAGGAGTTCAGAGCTGTTGGCCGTGTGCCTTGGTTCTCTCTGTGTTGCTCTTTGGGCTTCCTTGCAGCATGGTGGCTGGGTTCCAGGAAGAAACAGACCCAGAAACAAAGGAGAAGCCACAAAGACATTTCATTACTTAACCTTGGAAGTCACACAGCATCACCTGCCACTTTTTATTCACAAGGCTTGTCCAGACCCAAGGGGAGTGGAAACAGATTCCATCTCCTGACAGGGGGAAGGGGCAAGTCACATGATCGTGTAGGAGCTGAGATATTGTGGCAGCCATCTTTGGAAGTGTAATCCACCACAGCCTGCCTCAGGCCACAAACATTCACATCCATCCCTCATGTAACAAACCCACCCACTTCCTCCCCCCAGAGTCTCCTCCTATCACATCATCTGACTCAGGCTCCAGGTCCAGGATCTTGTCATCATGGAAGTCAGCTGATGAGCCTCCTGGGTGTAGCTCTTTCAGAGCAGAGACCCCTGAACTAAAAGAGACCCAACAGGCTCTGGGGAGACAGGGAGAAGACAGCTACAACAGACTGTCCTGCTCAGAAAAGGCGGGGCAGGTCGCCCTGCGATTGCCCTTGTCCTGTTGATCCAGCAGACAAACAGAAGTGAATAAGAAGAGCCATCTTTGGGTCAAGGGCACCGACCTAATAGACTTGTTTGTGCCGGCATGAATTTAACGTGCGAAGGTCAACTTCACGTTTACTGTGATTATGCATGCTGAAGTGGTCTTCATTTATATCATCGGTGACTTCGGGTTGCTAAATCCAAAGAACAATTCCCAATCTTGACCTTGTTTGAATTCAGTGATACTCAAGGCTGATGACGCCCATAGTTGATGGGTCAACAGCCACCTTTCTCTACAAAAATGATGCATTAGGAAAAAACTCCAGCCATGTGTCTATGCAGCAAGAATGAACAGTTAACAATTTCCCAAGGTTTTCAGGGTCTGAGGAGTGTCTCAGCATATCCAGGGTAAGAAGTTCACCATGGTGCATCAGTCATTTAGTATGACGGATTCTGGTGGTTTCTGTTCACAGTGTGGATTTCCTTCATGAAATGGAACTTGAGTGCTGGGGGTGGCCTGAATCATCCGGCACAGTCTTCTCATTCTGAAGGGGAGGGAGCATGAAGCTCCAGGAAGGGCGGTAACTTGGTGGAGGTCCCATGGTGGCAGAGATAGGATGCTCTTGTACAATGACATGGCCTTGGATAACCACTCACTCTCCATCCACACCCACTCATGGGGTGTCTGCTGAGTGCTAGCTGCTGTGCCAGGCGTGAGGACCACGGAGGGAAACACATGCTCTCTGCTGTGAAGATGCTGAGTCCCAGTCAATTACACTCCCAAAGAACAATGGCTTTGGTCCAAACCATGTGGGTACCAAGCCTCTTGGAAGTTTTCCCTTAAGGGAACCAGTGTCAATGGCATCGCTTTCAAGGTCTCGTGGGCTCCTGATACTAGACAGCTGGCACAATCCCACCACTGTTAGCAGGGGTAGAGTGGGCGGGGGGCATGTTGACCACAGCCTCTGTAAAGTGAATTAGGGGCAATTGCCAAGTGGGCCAACATCTGCTTCAGCATCTGCAGAAAGCTGAAAAAAAAAATCGATACGTGTAAAATTAGGCTGTCGTGTGAACCCAGCACCACAAGTAATTGCAATCTGAGTTCAGGCTGCTGTGAGTGTCCTGAACAGTCCAGAAAACAGGGACCTTCCCCCACATGAGTGTCCGTATCCTAAGCTCCCTCTCCCAACGATAGTTTCTGGCTTATGAAATGATACTGCGGGCAAACCCTAGAGAATCGAATTTCTTTTTATCGTTCTCTCTTTCTTAGCACACCATTTGTGTGCTGCTATTTCAGAGAAAAGGAGCATGTAATAATTGTGTTTTAGAAACTGGAGCAAGAAGCTAGCAGATGCAAGTTGAGTGAATATTGAGTTTTAAACTTGTCTTGCTGTGATTTGTAGCTGTGTCATGGCCAATATTTTTCAATGTCACCGCCGTAGCCAGTGCTGTCACTAAGGCAGGCGGCTGGGGAATAGAGGGCCGAACACTATGATCTCAGTATTAATGGGAGCTGTTGAAAGTGGCAAAGGTGATAAAGTATTGTTTAGCTATTGGCGCCATACTTTGGCTGCGGGACATTGTTATAAACCGGTCTGTTTTTGTCAGATTTCAATCATGGCTTCAATAACACGTTTAGAAACTTGGAGTCTAGGAGCCCACAGAAGAATGATTTTATGTTCATCTTAAACTAAAGGAGTTTAGATTGCAATCTGAAGAAATAGGGCTTAAAGTTTGGATTTTACTTACTTTATTAATTATTTTTTCCTCCAAATTATTTGGCTATGTGACACCCTGGCCTGATTTGCAGACGGTCGGATGGGTTGGACGTGGCTTAAAGCAGTCGGGATATTGATACCATCTCTTCCTTCACACCTGTGATAAAGGTTCCTGCAGGTTGTGCAAAAGCGGATTTTGTTCAACGGGCAGAGCCACAAATCACCCTTATTCCCACCTCCCTGGACCAGTCCAGGAAGAGGGAGTTATGCAAAGTGCATAATACTTTAAAAAATAATATCCTGTTTTGCAAAATTACATTTCGTTCAGGAAATAACAGTATTCCTCAGCTTGGCTGTGACCCTGGGGAGAAGACGAATGAATGCTTTAGTGGAAGAGGCTGCCTCTGTCATTAACAGAGCCTGGGTTTAAACTTACAATTAAAATAACCTTTAAAATTCAATTTTTATAGATGGAGGAGATAACTTGATTTGAAACCCTTCAATGCACACATTTTATGTAGCATTCACCCAAATCCAGCGGTACCATGGAAAAACGGGAACATAAAACTGGATGATGAGAGTTTATATAGCTTTTAAATGTCAAGCTGTCAGGTTTTGTGCAGGTAGAAATATTGTAATTGGACAAGAGTAAAGAAAAAGAGTTTGTATTAGCGTTGAGGGTTTTTGAGTGAATTCAGGCCAAGCAGAATACAATGGAAACCCCTTTAAAAGAAAGATGACAGAAAATCCCGAGGTCTGAGCATAGTCTGACCTCCCTTTCAGAGGCGATCTGCTTGATAAAGCAGACACAACCCCAATAAAATACTAACAATAGAAAAAAGTAAATAGAAATCATATTAAGCAGTGGCGATATTGCCTGAATTGAAACAAAAATTAGCTATAATAGCCTTGCCGGGTTTTAATATGGTCCCCAATCACATCACAATATGAAGCATATCACGGTGTTTCTAAATAATGTTTATCGTCCTGAAATCTCCCTGCCTAGTAGACAACTTGCATTATTGGAGGTTTGTGGATTATTTTTTTTAAGAACTCATAAATATTTAATGTCCAGGATCAAGAATGGGGTGGGGGGAGGGGACTGTGCCTCTAGGAACAGTGATGTTTCCCTGTGTGACAGAGGCTCCGACATTGTCTAGGGATGGGTCTTGGCCGTGGTGGTGAAGCGTTGGGACAAGGTTGTGTATGTCCCACGGGGGACCTGGAACCAAGAGCTAGCGAGCCACCTGGTGCCAGGGCCTTGGAGATGAGCCCAGATGGCAGGGCAGTCTGGTACAGGTGCACCAACACCTGTCTGCCGAGCCCCGGCAGGACTAGCCTCAAGCGATCTTTTCCCGTGTACTTCTGGGAGCAAATGCGCCACAGAGAAAAATTAAAGGCAAAATGGGGTCATGTTGGCCATATCAGAATGTTATTCTGAATCCCGGAAGCTGATGGAAAAATTTGGCCAAAGGCAAATCACATTGACACTCAAACGAGCCATTGGTCAACCAACCAGTGTCTGTTTATTGAGGGTGTTTAACAAGCCAGCTACCACAATCCTCAAATGGTGTTGCCTATAAGATTCTTTAGGGAGTATTTTCAACCTTTTGTTAAGTTTCAGAAACGCACATTTTCTTTAGGATTGATGCTGCCTGCATTTCATAGGAGTTTTGGAATCTAGTCTTTTCTAGATTTTTAGGTTCTACCTGAAGTGGGGAAGAGAGGTGAAGAAGAGAAGACAGGTAGCCTGGTGTGCTGTTTTTTCAAAATTCCTGCAATCAGTTAAAAAATATGAATCTTCGTGCCTCTCCAATCTGCAGTATTCATTCATTCAATCATTCATTCATTCATTCACTCATTCTCTCCACAAACACTCATTGAGAACCTACAACATGCCAGGCACTGTTCTAGGCTCTGGAGATACAGCAATGACTAACTCAGCAGGTTTTCTGTCCTCCTAGAGGTTATGGGTCAGTGGATATTGAAATCCGGGCCCCCTTCAGGGACAGGTGAGAAGCAAAACACCTTTTTGGATACAGCGACTGATGCTTTGGGAGCAGAAGCCTCTTGACTTACAAAGGATTCATGAAGATTTTTCACTCCTCACGCAGGTGTCCCTTGCCAGGCCTCAGCGGCCTTTCAGGGGAGGAGAGCAGAACTAGGCGGGGGCAGCTCTCTCCTGGGGGTCAGCATGGTGTCCACCCTGCCATCTGCCCCGGGAGGGGGCCTGTGGGCGTAGCACTGCTTTCCTGGCCTGCAGAACAACAGGAAAGCCTCGGGAGAGTAACGAGGAGGGAAGTGCTGTTTGCCCAGGGCCGGGTTGCCAGCTGAGACAGCACAACTGCCCACTGTGTCCCTGGTCCCATGCCCCTTGAGAAGCCAGCTGTGGTTGTCATGACAGCAGCCAACCCCAGAGTTCCCTGCTGCCTGGGGTCTGGCTCCTCTTGGGTTTCCCCACCTGCCCTGTTTGCCGGGCATTGGAAGTCCAGCCACGTGCGCTACGTGCTCACCTGACCAGGGAGCGAGCGGCCCAGGACCTGAGACAGTGTCACCTCATCTGCAACTGTTCGAATTTGGTTTTCTTTCCTGAGGCCGAGCCTGGAAGATGGTGCAGGCATGACAAGAAGAGTGGGGACTCGGGGAGTGATACTATCTAGACAGGCACGGGTACCATCCGCACAGCCGCAGGACTTGCAGTGGTAGGAGCCGCTCAGTGCTGCCCGGCCCTTGGGGCCGTGCCGGGGACTCATCCAGCCCTGTGACCCCCGGGAGGATGGACGCTGCAGGCAGCCTGTCCTGGGTTTGAATGCTGCACCTGCCTCTTACTCACTAAGCGACCTTGGCAAACCACTTAGTCTTTCTGAGCCTCAGTGTTTTCATCTGTAAAAGGGGTGTGATCCTGATCAGGAGGCTGTGTGAAGTTCATTTTCACGTGCAGGCAAAGGGCTGGGATCAGGGCCAGGCTCCCAGATGTTGGCCGGCTGAGGCTGTCCTGGGTTGGGTGGTGAAGCTCTTTTTCCTCTCTGTTAGGCTCAGCTTTGCCACCAGGGTCCAAAGTACAGCATCCTTGGTCACCGTTGTCTTACCAAATTTAAATGGAAATGGCATAACCTGTTTTCAAGCACACCTCCTGCCATAACCCTTCTTGGGATGGGTAACCTTTCAGAGGTACCTCCCACTGTAGCCCTGAGACGGGCTGGACCCTGGCATTGGGAAGGGAGACCTCTGCTAGGATTCCCTCAGGGAAGGTAAACAAACATGATTCTGTCCCTCAAAAGGATCCCCGTGTGTGGGAAGCCAGAGTGGTTTGCAGAGCCCTCGTGGTGAGCGGAAGCAAGGGCAGTGTGGAGGCCCCGAGCGGGCGCAGGCGCTGGGTCAGGGGCAGGTGCAGCCCTGATACCCTGAATGCCAAGGGCACGGGGTGATGCCTGTGAGGCAGCCCCGGGCTGGGAGGGGCCTGGGCCGAGGGGGGGGGGGTCCTGGAAAGTTCTGCTTGGCTGGAGGTCAATGATTTTGCTGCTGGGTCACTCAGCAGCAAAGGGCCTGGGTTCAGGAAGGAGAGACAAAACCGAGGGGTGGGGCGGCGGGGGGGGCGGAGCTCAGAGGGAGAAAGAGATGCTCCCCTGGAACCGTGTGTGTGTGTGTGTGTGTGTGTGTGTGTGTGTGTGTGAGTGTCTGTGCACTTAGCACTGGTTTTCTGGAGACAGAGTCCCCAGCTCTCACCGGATTCTCACATGAAGTGGAAGTTCCTGCTCCAGATGCTGTTTCCTCTATGACCAGTGTCTTAAAGGGACTGGAAATTTCCCTTCAGATGCTTCCAAGTTCACCTCACGAGACAGACACAATTTCAGCAAGGCTACCCGGCTTCTCAACACTTCCCATGACGACTAAGGTCGAGGACTAGGGAAATAGAAAATAGGAATTTTGCATCAGGTGATGGTAGGGACGCCAGAAAGAATGGCTGTGGGGGTCAGGGTGGGAGGTGGCCCCAGAGGAGAGCTAAGGCCGTGGCTGCATGTGCGTGTGTGTGTGTGTGTGTGTGTGTGTGTGTGTGTACGTGCGGATTCAGCGTGGAGGGGGCCTGGGCGGGAGAAAGGGGAGATGCTGCCCAGCCCAGCTCAGCTGAGTGGGCACCTGCCGTGCCCGGCTGTCCTGCCCTTCTTTCTCCCCGCGGCCCTAGAGGAGGTGCCGGTGCCCCAGCAGGGAGGCCGTGCTCTGCAGAGACCACTATCCTCCGGGAGAAGTAGAGGCCCTTCCCATCTCTCAGATTCAAGGACTCCTGACTCCTGAGGTCACAGTCCCCCTGAGGCCTCAAGGGGCAAGCAAGGCCCTCACAGCCAGTTCATGCAGGACGCTGGGGCACCAAAAGAAGCTGGGCTCGGTGGTCTCCTGCCACGTCAGCTCATTTTTGGCATGAGCTCGAGCAGTGTGTGAGACTCAGTTTTCCTATCTTTGAAGTGGGTCTAAGAAGAATTCCTCTACAACCCTCATGGTTGCTGTGAGGATTAAAAAAATATATATGTTTTTATATGTGTATAAATAGGTCACAAACTGCAGAGTCCTACAGATGCTGGTGTTTCATTCAATGAGTCAGTTAATGATAATTCAGTTACTGAGGGAGGGGATCGCCAGGGTCATGCGTCCTCAGGATCCAGCAACAGATGGGTGAAGAGCCATCAGTGGTGAACAGAGGACCATGGACACCTTTGCTGTGTGTGAATCTGTTGCCTCACTCTAGTCCTTCCTTCCTGCTCCGCTGCCTGGTTCAGAAGCCCGTACCCTGAGCCGTAAGGAAAGTCATTCCATGCTGAGCCTGTGAGTGCAGATCTGGGATCCTGAACTCTTTCTAGGAAAAGTCCTCAGAAATGCCAGCTGGGACTGAAGCCTTGGGAGCTCCCTGTGCCCGTGTTTCTAGCTCTCGGGCCTGAGCACTTGTCCAAAGAGAGTCTCACGGAGAAGGGGGCAGGATGCCCGCTGAGAACTACTGGGAAGCAGGCCCTGAGCAGCCTGCCTCTTCTGATTCATCCCTGCCTGGCTCTGCAGGAGGGGAGAGCACCAAGCTGGTTTCACCGAGAGGAGAGCTTAGAGGGGAATTTGACTTGCTCAAGGTCTTGGAGCTGCTAAGGGGCAGCACCAGGCTGTGAAGCCCATTTCTGCCTCTGGAGTCCGTACCTTTCCCTCTTTACAACCCGCTCCCCAACCCCGTCTTCTCTCTCCCCATCTCCCAGCCCAGCCCAGCCCAGTCCCTGGGACTGAGTTTACCTCAGGGATGGCTTTAATCTCTGCCGACACTGATCCCTTGATCACAGTGTTAAGGAGGATGCTGAGGCTGCGTCTGGGTTCCACGGTAGAGTGCAGTGATTGATTAGCAATGCCTGCTCTGTACCTGGGGAGGAAGAGGTGCCTCGTATCATCACCCCCTCCCTTCGTCATGGGTCACCAACATCCGAGGTGCTGTTCGGGTGCTGTGGTGGCCCCAAAGGGACAGGCCAGTAATCACTTAGGGATGCTCGGCTGTGTGCCCTGCATCCTCCGGTGTGGATGGAGCAGTGACAGCCTAGATGTCTCCTGCAGCCATGAGAGGCAGCCAGGGCATCCCTTGAGAGCTGGGGACCCGACCAGGAGCATCAGTTACTCTGCATCCTTCCTCAGCCAAATTGTCAAGACGCCTCCATTTGCCCTTTGGTCCCTCTGTGATCTCAGATGCCCCTGGAGGGGTGCTGGTGGCAGAGCCCCATGGCCAGAGCCTTCTTCCCGGGGCATGGTAAGCTGTAGTGCTGAGATGGAGCCAGGGACCTGGGACAAGGGCCTGGCAGTGAGGACACTTGTGGAGGAGGTTGTCTCAGGAGGGGGGACAGGTGAGCCTCCCCGACCTCACAGCTCCCTGAACACAGGCCACCTCGGTAAGGTTGCTAGGAAAAGACAGGCTACCAGTGACGTTTGCATTTCAGTTAAACAGCAAATACTTGTGCAGTGCCAGTTGGTCCCAAAGCATTTTATTTGCTAAATCTGGCAACTCTAAACCCTTGTTGAATATACCCCAGGCTCCAAAGCAAGAAGGGTCAAGGGCCTCAGCCTCTTGCCCTTCATGGAAACTGAGGAAGACTCAATAAGGTGAGGGAGGGCGAGGCTTTCCGATTCTCTGATGAGAGACACTGGCAATTACAGGTGTGGGCTCGATAGCTTAACTGCCCGGGTTCGAACACTGTCTCTGGCACTTGCTATCCGGGAGACCTGGGGAGAGTTCCTTAATGTTTTGAGCCTCAGCTTCTCCATCTGTACAATGGGTATGACGGGATAGCTCCTGCCTCATAGGGCTGTAGTGAGCTTATTCATGAAGACAGTGTACCTGGGTCATACACGGTGATGGTGACGGTGACCATCCAGGTGGGCCATTAATGTTGTGTAATTTTTGAATAGGTGTGAGGAGGGGGTCCAGGTCCTGGCTTTGGGTCCAAGCTCTGTCATGAACTTGCAGGGTTTCCTTGGGTTGGTCTCACTTCCCGTACATGGACCAAGTGAGCTGAACTCCATCAGTCAATTGCTAACTTAAATGAAGCAGTTTTCTGAGCAGTAGAACCGCTGATTGCTTCAAGTGGGAGTTAAAGAAGCCAGTATAAAGACTAAACAAGCAGCTGCTAGGGTGAGGGGTGCGTGTGTGTGTTGGGAAGCGTGCCCAGAGCCGCCACCCTCGGCTCTCCTTCCCCAGCTGGGATGTCTGGAGGAACGCTGAGCCCCTGGACGACAGCTCGATTCCCTGTGGCTCTGACAACACTCATTCTGGGCATGTGCCCGTCCCTGGAGAGCCTACTGTGTCGGACACAGGTGAATGGTAGAGGAGGGTCCCTGTCCCAGGGGCCGCACTGGGCGTGGGGGGCTTGGAGACTGACGTGCAAAATGCTCCGCCCCCTGACGTGGTCCGACTCCAGCCGCCCACGCCCAGGGCCCGAGAGCCTGGTGTCCATTCTGCCAGGATGGGGAAGTGCGCGGTGACCTCCCGGGGCCAGGCCAGAGGACCCAGGGCTGCTGGGTGCAGAGAGGGAGCAGCAGTCAGGCCCGGCTGGGAGGCCCCTGCGCTTTCCACCACCTGAGGCCAGCCCAGGGGAGGCGGGGCGCACCGGGGGCCTTCCCTCGCTAACTGGGGAGCAGCTCATCCATTTGTCTGAGAGAGAGACGCGGGGCTTTTTTCTCTTTCTTGCTGGGGGTGGGAGCTGCCGTCCAGGTTCTTATTTCTTTTTTTTATTTTTATTTTTTTTTTGCGGTATGCGGGCCTCTCACTGCTGTGGCCTCTCCCGTTGCGGAGCACAGGCTCCGGACGCGCAGGCCCAGCGGCCATGGCTTACGGGCCCAGCCGCTCCGCGGCATGCGGGATCCTCCCGGACCGGGGCACGAACCCATGTCCTCTGCATCGGCAGGCGGACTCTCAACCACTGCGCCACCAGGGAAGCCCCAGGTTCTTATTTCTTGAATCCTTCCTCCAATCCGATTCCCAGACAGGCAAGTCCACCTTCAGGCCCCCATTTTGTGGATGGGCAGGCTAAGGTCTGGAGGAGGCCCTTGCTCAGGCCACCCACAGAGTCGGGAGGGCTGCATCAGAACCTCAGCACCCCTGTTCTCGGCGATGTGGGCACTGAGGCGTCACGTGGACAGTCCCAGGGCTGGGTTGTGGGAAGCTCTTTATCCGTCAGATCCGGTGGCTTCACCTCCTACTTCAGACGGGGGAAGTGGGGCTCATTCCCTGGGCCAGAGCTGGCCGAGGCCTCGTCCACCTCGCCAGATCAAGTCTGTTGACACCCCATCAGTCACCATCTGCATCTTAGGGAAAGAACAATGTTTTCTTCTGCCTCCTTTCCTGTCTGCAAGTGGGCCCTTGTTAAAAGGCCTGAACAGTTAAAACACTTACCCTCTCTCCTAACGACTTCACGCTTTTCCTTTTTTTATCCCTCCCTCGGTCCCCGTGTCAGGGATTCAGAAGTTTTCTGGGGTCAAGTCTGCTTTTCTCAGGGGATGAGCAAGGCTTGTGGCTTGTTAGGGAGACTTCTCTTTGTGTAGGCCAGCGAACTCAAGAAAATGAGACCCTGCTAGTGACAGAGGCCCCTCCCTGGCTTTCTGGTTGACCCAGTGTATTGCTGGGGAAGGTGGTGAGGAGGCGAGTGGGCGGCCTGGCTATCTGTTTGTTCCATCTCCACGGCTGCCGTTCTTTTGGTGCCAGGTGGAGACATGCCACGTCAGCCGTTCACTCACTCCTTTTCGCACCTAATACTTAACAAACACCCATTCTGAGCCGGTCACTTTGCTGGCTGGATATGGGCATTAGTATAAATGGGCCTGCCCTCCAAGAAGCTCAGTCTAGGGAGAGACAGATGTGCGAACATCAGACAGTAATTTAAGTGAAAGGTGGTGGAAGCAGGACAGACTTGGCGCTGTGAGCACAGGGAGTCGAGAGTTCAGACTCGGAAACATCCATGATGTCTTTGTCTTTCGTAAGCCAAAGGGAGGGAGATGATGGAGGGGGTGATGATGCCCCAACCTGGAACAAGTCAGTCATTTTAGAATTTCATTGCTGAACTTGACATAATTCAGGCCTGGTATCTGGCTAACGCATCAGTTCATGAGAACACAAAAATACACTATCGAGCAGACAATCGAATTTCATGTAAAATAAGCTTCGGCATGAGAACGGTTTCTGGTGTTTTACGTGTCTGACTCGGTGGGCAGATATACTTCTTGCTGCTGGAGCACGACTGATTTGTGTGAAGGCTCCTGTCACCAAATCACTCCGAAGGTTGGGAGATAAAATGTCGCTTAGGATAATGTAATTGGCCTTAAGGTACAGGAGTTGAATTATTTTCAGTGATTTATAATCTGGAAATTAAAGACTCACTCATTTTCTAATTTAATTCCATCTTCAATGGAAAAATGTTCACTCTGATCTCAATTGGCGAGTAATGTTGCTAATTCAAATGCAGATGTAATTTCGATCCTGGTAGCAGTTTGCGGTGATGGACGGGTCTCCAAAGAATCATTAAGATCCTTATCTCCCAATCTCACAAATTTCCTGGCAGTTGTGATAATAACTTCGGCTAAGGAGAAAAGGGGAAAAAATAAATTCTCCCCTGTCCTGTCGGTTTGGGCCTTGCCTTTTGCAGGATGGAAAGTGTGTGTCTCTTCTGAATTTACAGCCTGCTAGAGACAGTACTGATGCTTCGTGCCCAAATTTGGTGGTAGCGTAAACATCGTGGTTTGAATTGTTTACCTGTGTGTCTTCCCTCTAAAATATGAATGAAATGGGTAAGTTATCCCCCGTTCACGGTTAATTATCTGGGATTTTACACCACATTTGGTGGCATTCATTGATAAGTATCAACTACCCTGGGACAGGGGGACGATGATTAGCCATAATCACACAGGCTGCCCTCCCCCCTCAGCTGTCACATGCCTAGGCCACGGTCGTGTGTCTTCATCTAAGTAGACCCCAAGAAGCCAGGATGAAGAAATTATGGGGTCTCTCCTGCTGTGTGAGAAATGGCCGGGTCAGAGGGATGGTTGCCAGCATCATCTATTTGCAGGGTGAGCGGTAGCGTCTGGGTTGAGTCACAGCCTTCGTCCAGGGCTGTGGCTCTCTCTGAGCAGATGGCAAAAGACTTGACTTTGTCCAACAGCTAATTTGATTGAAGTCAAGTCATTAGATTTTGAGAGTTGGTGGATTCTATCCAGTTTAGACGACCGAGCAGAGATTTGGGGCAAGTTGGGTATAATCCTGCATTCCTAGGGTTGCTGAATGCCAAGAATGAGGGGCGGGACGCGTCTTGGAAACATGTGCTGGGCCCACTTGCCGGCACAAGCTCTTACCACACACGAGCTGTGCAAGGCTTTATAGCAGAATTTGTTGATTTATATTTTATATTAAGTCTCCAGAGGTACATGGGTCATGGTTGCATAACTTTGGAGAGTGGAGAGAATGAGGGAAGAAATAATTATGACTTGGAACAAGAATAAAAACAAATGCTTTTGAAAACTATGCTATTTTATAATCTACCTCCATTGCTGTTGGATGGAGACTCATGACTGAGTTCCTGCTGCAAGAATGCATTCATGCATCTCTTCTAGGTGAAGAGAACCTCCTCTGTGCGATTCTCGCTCTCTCTCCCCATCTGTTGGATAAATGGAGAAGACTCAGGGTTCTTCTTCCTGCCTCCACACTATAACTAGAAAGAAATTTTACCTGAACTAGAAAGAAACTCCTATTGGGTCAGACCATTGAGATCTTGGGGGCTGTTTGTTTTAGCAGCTAACATTACTCATCCTCATACAAGCTGCCTCAAGCACACAGTATAAAAAATAGATTTATCAATTCCCTTCAATCCCTCAGTTAATCCTTTGTGTATCTCACATATGCTACTGCCCATGGTCAAGCTGATGGCTGCGTGACCTACAGATTAATAAAGTGCTTCCACTTCACCTTTAATCACCATGACACTCTGAGTAAGACTTTTGCCTTGAATAAGATGACTCGTAGATTAGAAGCATTTTGGCTTTACAAATATGTAAACGTTCTACTAAGATTGCATTTGTGTCCAGAACGAGGGTCAGCGCATAAGCTTACCATTGCAAGGACATTTTTACTCAAATATGTTAGGACTCACTGAGACATGGCCGTGTGTCTCTGGCAGTGGTTTTCCTGGCTGTAACTTAGCCAGTGCTTAGTCTTTAACCATCTTTTGTATAACGGACTGAGACGGTAGGCTGGAGATCACAGGCCTTTCCCCATTCCCACCCCTTCAATGGACTCCTTTCCAAACCTCTCCCCGCATAACTATTTGACACATCATTCTTCACTGTGTTGGGAGAATTTTCTTCTGATGGTCTTGATGATATTACGTGCTTCCTTGCAGCTGAAGAGATCTCAAAGAGCATGGAATGAACTCAGAATATAGATTCCTTTTCTGCGTTTTAACAGCAGCATGAAGGATGTTCACGCAATTGAATCTCATCAACGTAAATGACCCATTGTTGGAGACCTTGCCCCCACTTACCTCTGGCGTCACTGTTCATCTCACTTCCTGTACCCCTCGCTTCCCAGCCTCTAACAATTCTCAATCCCTTAGGACTCATTGGATGAGCTAAGCCTGTTCCTACCTCCATGCTTTGTATACCTTACTTTCTTTGTCTGGAATACTGTATCATCTTCCGAGTAGAAACCCAGTTCATCTTGGAAGTCTCAGCTCAAGTATCGGTTGGTCTTTTCTACCCAGATCCCCTGCGCCACCCACAGGAGAGCTGGTCTTCTCTTTTGCTGGTCTGCTTTGTCACAGCACGGGGGACTCTGGACCACTCTAGCTTGTCTACGCATCTGTTTCTCTCTACCCTGTCCTCTAGGATAGGATGGTGGTGTTAAACGTCATTGCCGTATTATTCATATCATATCGTTACTATTGCTGGCAGTTACATTGCAGACATATCCATGGTACCTCGTTTATGCTTGGCATCCTGGATCCAGGCTCAGCCCTAGACATTGGGAGTCCTTTCATTCTTTTGCCGGGCAACTGGCGTGTCATCTTCTAAGTGTCTTCCTCTGATGGGAAGTGGTAGATGATGCTGCTGCTTGAGTTTGTGGCCACCTGTAACTAACTGTACACAGAGCTGCTCATGTGTCAGCATTTGGGTGGTTCTCCCATAAACCACCTGGCCCACTTGATGCCAGAAGAAGTGACAGAACCCAACTGTGCTATCATTCTTGAGGCACTTAGTTCCCTTAAGCCACTCAAATAATAACCTGTGGTCCAGAGTTGTGCAGGCTAATGACATGGCATGTACATAAGTATTTCCTTCTGTGCTTTTTATTTATTTATTTTTTTTTGCGGTACGTGGGCCTCTCACTCTTGTGGCCTCTCCCGCTGCGGAGCACAGGTTCCGGACGCGCAGGCCCAGCGGCCATGGCTCATGGGCCCAGTCGCTCCGCGGCATGAGAGATCCTCCCAGACCGGTGCACAAACCCGTGTCCCCTGCATCGGCAGGCGGACTCTCAACCACTGCGCCACCAGGGAAGCCCCCTTCTGTGCTTTTTAGATTTTTTCCTTTTAATTTCATCAAGAGCCCTCTTGTTCCTACATCATCAGAGTACAGAGAGGCACTGTCTCACCTGC